>NC_092750.1:38709656-39018942 GCF_047496795.1 Chiloscyllium punctatum | reverse complement strand
AATTTGATTATTTATACCTATTTATGACTGTTGGTGAACTTGCAGTTATATTTGATGCTGTTAAGTTTAGGTTTGGGCTTAAGCATCATGTATAGCAATGTAAGCAAATAATTCCCAATACCCTTCTTGGCATAAATTACTAAGTCTGGAAGCATTTATTGATGTAATCTCTGTATAATGATTCTTTCCCCTTTTTTTGTCTTATCCAAATTGTTAAAAAGATTTTCATCTTGCAAACTGGAGTTTATGGAGATTAACTTCTGTCTGAAAAATGCTGTTTGAATTTTAATATAAATACTATTTGTTTTACCACATCAAAGCATATTCACCAGGATATACTGGTCATATGGATCTTAATATCCAATATGCTTCACGATCCAAACAGACTTAAGTTGTATAATGAAAGCAAAACTTAATCAGCATGCCACCAATGCAGTGAATATTCGCAATAGGGTAATAAGAAAAAAAAAACTGGTGTAAACATTTAGTTTAAAACTTTCAAAAATGATGAAACAGAAAAGGATAAAATGATTTTATATTTATTACTTAACATGTCCTGTTGGAGTAAGAACCCACATGATAGCAACGACAGCTCTCCATATCATGTAATAAGTAATTAGGTTTGACTTTTTTCAAATATACAGAAAAAGTAATGTAATGATTCCAAATTCTGTTCTAAAGCAGCAGCATCTTTTTTTAATATTGGTATTTTCAGATGTGATAATTAAGACAATTTTCAACTTGCTTTTCAATACCTTCAAACTTAATGTGTTATTCACCTATACAGTAAACAGATTTTGGAACTCCTTGAAATCTTTTAAAGCTTTCTTCCTTGTTCACTTGAAAAAATAATTTAGAAGTCACTGATTAACAATTCAATTTTTGATCTTCAGTTTGTCAAATCAAATTTAACATCATTTTCTTTCCCAGCATTCTAAGCTGCTTTGAATGAGGACTGGAAGAAAAGAGAAATGAGAAGTTAGGTGGATATAAGGAGAGAGGAGAGAAAAAGTGACTAGAGATATGAAAAGAGCCAGAGAATACAGAGAATATTTTAAAAAAGGCCTGAATATCCTATCTCTTTAAACTACCTTCTTAACTCCCTTGCTCAACCTATACTACCTTTTCTCTCATACCATCATCTTCTTCGATGTTATTTCCTTCCCTTCCCCCAGCCACATCAATGTGTGCGAACCTATGTCCTTCCCTCCTTTCATCTCCTTTCTTGTCTACGCTCCTACACTCTTAATATCCTTTCCCACCTTCTTTCCCTTTTCCGCTCTGCTCCTCCTCCTTCCTCCCACCTGCAATTATCCACATGATTTAAACATTTCAGGTATTGATATCCCATTTGGAACACCGTGGGTGATTGTCTAATATTATATAAATATTAATCAGCTTCACACCCATACTGTGTGCATTGAATTTGGAAAATGGAATGCTTTATTTTCTCCATAACTGTGTTGTAACAGAGTAGGTAAAACCCAACTTGCAAGCTTTCCAGATCTTTACTGATCAAATCATTGCAAAGATGATCAAGTTTCAGTTGTTTTTAAGGAATAGTTCCAAGCATAATCTGAGAATCCTGTTCAGTTGAATTTTATTAATATTGGATTAACAATCAAATTATTTCATTTTTTTGATCTGGCAATTTTCTTCATTATTTGTATGCCCCAGTTATCTACTTGCAAGAGATTTGAGTCAAAATTAGCCAGCCAGTGACACAATTTAAGGAAATACAGATTTATCAAAATACTTGAAGGAGCAAAGTATATTAAATGTTGCATAAGTAAGAATGTGAGTTCATTTTTATTAGTGTAAGACATCAGAATAGTTTTCACCTTTTAAGAACAAAGATCTCGGGTGAAATTGTTCTGCAGCAGCAGTAAAAATTGCAAAAATGAATCGATCACTTGTTTCAGATCTGCCCAATTTTCTTTCTGAGTCAGTTTGTAAAAGTAAATTTACTTTTGCCCATTTGGTTTGAAACAAGTTATTTTCACTCAGAATTACTGTCACAAGCAGATTTTCAACAACCTGTTCAGTTTCTATTTTTCTGCTCTACTCAGCTCAAAATCTGACTTCTGAGTAATGCTCCTCCCATCAACCTGGCAGATGCGAACTTTCACAACCAAGACAAGTGCGAGTTGCAAGCAACCCTAGCAGCAGGGCTTGAACAAATGTTTCTAAAGTTACTCAGCAGTTGCCAATTTGGACAACTTTGAAATTTTTTTCATAAATTTTATACTTGCTGAAATTTTGAACCAGATTTAATTAGCGTATATATGATGGAGTAAGTATCTTTACTGCATACAAAGGGTTTATTAGTAAGATAGTGAGAAAACTGCAACAGATCACAAAGAATAAAATGGTGAATGGGAGGTGTGGGAGGAGTAGAAAATATTAGATTAGACTCTGTATTTCATCTTCCCCAAACTGTGCAGTGGCCTGCTAAGGGTTGATTAGACAGTGCTGTTTTCTCATCTGTCTGGATTAAGCTTCATGGTTCAGTATTGATATTTCTAAAGTCTGAGTTTTGACATTTTGCCTTCATATCTTTGTCATAATATCTCAACCTGATTAAACAAAAACTCCACCGCTATGACCCTCAAGAGAATACAAAAAAATAAAAATAGCAGGGAAGAACTCAAACAAGGTTTTAAGAGGGCTAAAAGGGGCCATGAAATGTGGAAAATAGGATTAAAGAAAAACCCAAGGCATTTTATACGTACATCATGAGCAAGAGGTTAGCTAGAGAAAGGGTAGATCCACTCAAGAACAAAGAAGGAACTTTGAGCGGAACTGGAGGAGGTAGGTGAGGTCCTTAACAAATACTGAACATTAGTATTCACAAAGGAGAAGGACATGGTAGATGATGAGTCTTGGAATGGGGTATGTTGATATTCTAGGGCATGTCAGTAGATAGAAGGAGGTGTGAGGTGTTTCAAAAAGCAGTAAGGTAGACAAGTCTCTAGCACCTGATGGGATCTATTCCAGAATGCTGATGGAGGTAGATGAGGAAATTGTTGGGGCATTGTATGAAATCTTTATATCTCTTTAGTAACTGAGGATGTAGTGATTGTAACAAAGTCAGCCAGGTGGATCTCATAGAATATGAGTTCCCTAATTGGGGCTGTTAACCTAGTCTGACGCATATAAACAGCAGTGGCAGAGGTTCTGTTCACTCCGGCTCTCAGAAAGTCAGGCTAGTGTAAAGTACTATGCATATGTAAATAATTGGTGACTGGATACCAGGTTATGTGGAGTTATTTGAAAAGGGTTCCCAGACAACTGGAGAATAGCCAGCATTGTTCATTTGTTTTAGACCATAAGACGTAGGAGCAGAAATTAGGCCATTCAGCCCATTGTGTCTGCTCGCCATTTAATCATGGCTGATAAGTTTCTCAATCCCATTTTTCCACTTGCTTCTCATAACCCTTGATCCCCAATCAAGAACCTATCTATCTCTGTCTTAGGTATACTTAATGACCTAATCTCTACAGTCTTCTGTGGCAATGAATTCCGTAGATTCAGTACTCTCTGACTGAAGGAGTTTCTTCTTGCATCCGTTCTAAAGGATCTTCCCTTTCCTGTAAGGCTGCGTCCTCAGGTCCTAGTCTCTCTCTTACTAATGGAAACATCTTCCGAACATCCACTCGTATTCTCTAAGTTTCGATTAGATCACGCCTCATCCTTCTAAACTCCACTGAGTATAGACCCTGAGTTCTCAAAAGTTCCTCATTTGTTAAGCCTTTCATTCGTGAGCATCCTCTGGACCTGCTCCAGGGCCAGTACATTCTTCCTGAGGTGTAGGGCCCAAAATTGCTCACAATACCCTAAATGTGGTCTGACCAGAGTTTTATAATGCCTCAGAAGTACATCCCTGCTTTTATATTCTAGTCCTCTCAAAATAAATGCCAACATTGTATTTACCTTCCTAACTACCAACACAATTTGCCAGTTTATCTGGAGAATCTTGGTCAAGAACTTCCAAGTCCTTTTGTACTTCATACTTCTGAATTTTCTCACCATTTAGAAAATAGTCTATGCCTTTATTCTTTCTACCAAAGTGCATGACCTTATACTTTCCCACATTGTATTCCATCTGCCACTTCTTTGTCCACTCTTAAATATAACCGTCTCTTAAGAGTTAAATAAGAGTTTTTTACCTGTCTAAATCCTTCTGCAGCCTCCCTGCCTGCTCAATACTTCCTGTCTTTTCACCTATCTTTGTATCATCTGCAAACCTAACCAGAATGCCCTCAATTCCTTCACCTCGATCATTAATGTATAAAGTCAAAAATTGTGGTCCCAACACTGACCCTTGTGGAACGCCATTAGTCACCAGCTGCCATTCTGAAAAGGACCCTTTTTATCGCCACTCTCTATTTTCTGCCAGACAGCCAATCTTCAATCTATGCTCGTACCTTGCCTGTCACACTTTCAGGTGGAGCCCATGAGGGAACAGGCAATTCTGGATTTAGTGTTGTGCAATGAGGCAGATCTGATAAGGGAGCTTAAGGTGCAGGAACCCTTAGGAGGCAGTGACCATAATATGACAGAGTATACTCTGCAGTTTGAGAGGTAGAAGGTGGAATCAGATGTAACACTTGAATAAAGACAATTACAGAGGCTTGAGGGAGGAGCAGATCAGAAGGGGAGCCCAGCAGGAAAGACAGTGGAATTGCAATGGCAGGAAGTTCTGAGAGTAATTCTGCATATATAGCAAATATTCATCCCTAGGGAAAAGAAGTATACTAAAGGGAGGATGAAGGAACCACGGCTGACAAGGGAAGTCAGGGACAGCATAAAAGTAAAAGAGCTAGCATATAATGTGGCGAAGTACAATGGGAAGCTGACAAGGACCAACGGAACACAATGATAAAAGAAATAAGGAGGGAGAAGATTAAAATAGTAGGCTTGCCAATAATATAAAGGAAGATTGCAAGAGTTTTTTACACACATAAACAGTAAAAGAGAGGCAAAATTGGACATTGGACCACTGAAAAATGATGCTGGCCAAATAATAGCAGGGAACAAAGAAATGGCTGATGAACTGAACAACAACTTTGCGTAAGTCTTCATGGTGAAAGACAGGAGTAATATCTCAAAACTTCAAGAGAGTGATGGAGTAGAGCTGAGTATTTATACATCTTCAGATCTTTCAGATTTTCTAGCACCAAGGAGAAGGTGCTAGAAAAACTGAAAGATCTGAAGGTGAATAAATCACCTGGACCAGATGGACTATACTCCAGAGATCTGAAGGAAATAGCTGAAGAGATGGTGGAGGTATTGGTGCTGATCTTTAAGGAATTACTGGTGTCAGGGACGACCCCATAGGACTAGGAACTTAATAATATAAGTCCCCTATTTATGAAGAGTTTAAGGCAAAAGATGGGATATTACAGGCTGATTAGCCTGACCTCGGTTGTTGTTAAGATTTTGGTTTCAGTTGTGTAGGTTGAGATTTCTGAATACTTAGAAGTATATGGTAAAATAGGACGAAGTCAGCTTGGTTTCACCAAGGGGAGGTCACACCTCACAAATTTGTCAGAATTCTTTGAGGAGGTAATGAGCAGATTAGACCAAGGAAAGCCCATGGATGTTATGGACCTGGACTTCCAGAAGGTCTTTGACAAGGTGCAACTCAGGAGGCTTAAGAAGAGCAGCAGGGATAATCGGAACATTACAGGCCAGTGAGCCTTTTCTCAGTGGTAAGGAAGTTATTAGTGAAGGTTCTTCAGGATAGGATTTACTCATATTTGGAAAAATATGGAGTTATTAGTGATAGATATCACATTTTTGTGGGAGCAAGGGAGAAGGGAGAGGCCGTGTCTCATAAACCTGATTCTGTTTTTTGAGGAAGTGACAAAGATGATTCATGAGGGCAGGGCAATAGATATTATCTTTATAAGACTTAGCAAGGTCTTTGACATGTTTTCTCATGGCAGACAAATACAAAAGGTGAAGTCACATGGGATCCGCGCTGAACAAATAAGATGCACACAGAGCTGATTTAGTCATAAATGACAAAGAATAGTGGTGGAAGGGTGTTTTTCAGGCTGGAGTTCTGTGAGCGACGCTGTTCCACAGGAATCAGTGCTGGGATCCCAGGTTTTTGCAATATTTGGAAGAGAATGTATGTGGTCTGATTCGTAAATTGTGGATGATGCACAGATTAGATTAGATTATTTACAGTGTGGAAACAGGCCCTTCGGCCCAACAAATCCACACCGACCCTCCGAAGAGCAACCCATCCAGACCCATTCCCCTATATTTACCCCTTCACCTAACATAACGGGCAATTTAGCATGGCCAATTCACCTAACCTGCACATCTTTGGACTGTGGGAGGAAACCGGAGCACCCGGAGGAAACCCACGCAGACACTGGGAGAATGTGCAAACTCCACACAGACAGTTGCCTGAGGTGGGAATTGAACCTGGGTCTCTGGCGCTGTGAGGCAGCAGTGCTAACCACTGTGTCACCATGCCGCCCACAGATTGGGGGAGTGCAGATAGTAAGTGCAAGTTAGATGGATTGGTCATTCTAAATGTTGTCTCGTAGTGCCCAGGGATGTGCAGGTCAGGTGGATTAACCATGGTAGAACCCCCATGTGTGGTTAGCAGGATTGGATCAGATACGGTGGGGAGGTGATTTGGGGTGGGATGCTTGAAGGATTGGTGCAGACTCGATGGGCTGAATGGCTTCTTTCAATTCTGTAGGGATTCAATGATTTTCGAGGAGGTTGTACAAACTTGGTTTATTTTCACTTGAGCGTCAAAGGATGAGAAGCGACCTGACCGAGGTTTACAAAATTGAGAGGCACGGATAGAATGGATAATTGGAGTTGAATTCCCAAGGTAGAAATGTCAGTTGTGAGAGTTAATAGATTTTAGATAAAAGGGGTTAAGCTTAAAGGAAACGAGAGGCAGGATTTTTACACAAAGGGTGTTAAGTGCCTGGAATGCGCTGCCAGAGGAGGTGGTGGAGGTAGATACAATAGCAATATTTAAGAGGCACCTTGACAGAGATGTGAATAGACAGGGAATAGATGGGTCAGGACAGAGAGACAAAATGTTTTTCATTTAGTAAGGCACAGTTTGGTGGGCCAAAGGGCCAATTCCTATGCTATACTGTTCTTTGTTCTTTATATGTTATACTTGGCAAAGCAAACAGTGGATATAGTCCAAAGCAACTGATTCAACTTTATTTTGCAAAACTAAAGCATTTCTCACTTGTTTCTTTAGATATCTGAGAAGGTAACTGTAAGGTTTGATGTGGATACGACTTTCACAGTTGAGGAAGCCTAGGCAACAGCCAAAAAATGTGAATAATAACAACTTAAATTGATATAGCACCTTTAATATAGGAAAACTTCCCAAGGCACTTCACAGAAGCATAATCTTACGAAATTTATATTGAGCCAAAAAAGAAACCATTGGAGGAGTGATAAAAAGCTTGTTTAAGGAGGAATTTTTAAGAAGCGTATTAAAGGAGAATATCAAAAGGGAGAAAAGTTTGAGGAGGGAATTCAGAACCTATCGACAAATAAGGTACAGCTGATAATTTCTATGTATTTGAAATATTCTGTATGGTTAATATTAAAAACCACAATAATTAATGAAATACTGAAACTTCCCAAGATTATAGTAGACTCCTTAACATTGTAAATAAATTGGTTTTCACTCTGTAACAGAGGGGTTTTACAGTCTGGAATTTTCTTACCATCTTTAGGTTCAAATGATATGTGTGTCATGTTTAGTACCTTTTCATGTTAATTTGCTGATGAAATCCCTTTTCCAAAGTTGACTATTTTCTAATCAATCTTTTTTGAGATGTTATTTCATCCCACTGAAGCAGGTGGGACTTGAACTAAGGTATCATCTTCCAGAGGTATGTATACGATTGCTGTTCCACAAGAACCCTCCTTTCCAAAGTTTATTTTTTCTAATCAACCTGGTCAGAGATGTTATTATGCACCTCTGCAGCAAGTGGGACTTGAACGTGGGTCTTCAATTTCATTGGCAGGGACACCACTGCACCACAAGAGTCCTTTGTTATTTTTGCAGTGCTCCTTGCAAATTGTTTTTCAAGTTGATAACACATTGATTTCATGGTGGTTTAAAAGCAATCTGGAGCAATGTAATAGCATCTCTGAACTGTTTGATTAGAAAATATCTGCAACAAAAACAAATATGGGGGAGGGGTGAGAAAAAGGGAGGGAACTAAATTAAAATTGTAGGAAGAATTCAGCTTTTTTTTAAATCAACCCGTTCAGAGATGTCATTACACACCTCTGGAGCAGATGGGACTTGTTCCTGGCCCAGAGGTAGGAACGCTATCGCTGCACAACAAGACCACCTCCTTTCCAAAGTTTTTTTTTCTTGCCTTATATCCAGAAGTGCTCTTACACACAACTGAACAATACTTATTTCCTCCCATCACCAAATCACCCACTTTTTTTTGTCTATTAACCACTGCCGATAATAAATGTAAAATTCAGCCCAGAGTGTTTACATAAGTGCTGGGAGTTTGTTGTCCAGTTTACAGTAGCTTTGTCTGAAGATCTTGATTCATCAGTGCTGGCAGACAATCATATTGGTATTTTCAAATCAACCTGTTCAGAGATATTATCATGCACTTCTGAAGCAAGTGGGACTTGAACCAGGGCCTCCTTGTTCAGAGGTAAGGACGCTGCTGTTGCACTGCAAGAGGCATCCTTTTAAAAGTTTTTAGATACTTTGTAATCAACCCATTCAGAGATGTTATCCCACCCACCTGGAGCAAGATGGTATCTGAACCCAGGCCTCCTGGTTTAGAGGTAGCGACATGACCACTGTGCCACAAGAGCCCCTCCCTTTCAACTCGGAGGGGCTATCAAGCACAACTGAGTGACTTACCCACCACCAAAATGACTGCTGACTTTTTTACTTAACCTATTTGCTAAACAACCTGTTCAGAGATGTCGTTATATACCTCCGGGGCAGGTGGAATGTGAGCCTCTGGATCCACAAGAGGGTCCCTTTTTTTAATGAATCTATTTTTTCAAATCAACCTGTTCAAAGATGTTATTACACACCTCTGGAGGAGGTGAAAGTAGAACCTGGTCCTGTTTGTCCAAGGGCAGGGAAATTATGTGCCATGAGAGGGGCCAGAAACAATGCTTATTTTTTCCTATACTTCCCCAAATCACCCATTTTTAAAAACATAATGAGATAGAAAACACCATTGTGAATAAACACTATTTTTTTTTCCAACACCAGGAAAATACCCGTGTGGCCAAATGAATATTTTTTTATAAAGCCTATTGAGGGTAGGGCAAACCATCAAAAGTGAGGCACAGATAGGGAGAGAAGGAAGGGACAAATCAAAATGGAATTGAAGGAGGAAATAAAGCACCGTATTCCCCATCTTTCTGTATTGGGACCGGGACTGTTGATAGACACCACTTTCTCCCTCTCCAAAGGACACCTGGGAATGAACATAACTGTTGTGGTTCTGTTTGCCGAGCTGGGAATTTGTGTTGCAGATGTTTCGTCTCCTGTCTAGGTGACATCCTCATTGCTTGGGAGCCTCCTGTGAAGCGCTTCTTTGATCTTTCCTCCGGCATTTGTAGCAATTTGAATCTGCCGCTTCCGGTTGTCAGTTCTAGCTGTCAGTTGCAGTGGTCGGTATATTGGGTCCAGGTCGATGTGCTTATTGATTGAATCTGTGGATGAGTGCCATGCCTCTAGGAATTCCCTGGCTGTTCTCTGTTTGGCTTGTCCTATAATAGTAGTGAATCCACAGATTCAATCAATGAGCACATCGATCTGGACCCAATACACCGACCACTGCAACTGACAGCTGGAACTGACAACCGGAAGCGGCAGATTCATACCACTATAAATGCCGGAGGAAAGATTACAGAAGCACTTCACAGGAGGCTCCCAAGCACTAAGGATGTCACCTAGACAGCGGACGAAACGTCTGCAACACAAATTCCCAGCTCGGCGAACAGAACCACAACGAGCACCCGAGCTACAAATCTTCTCACAAACTATGAACATAACTGCTGAAGAGAGACAGACAATCCCTTGCAAAATTTAGATAAATGAAGTGAACAAAAACAGCTGTACACAGCTGAGCAAAATGACTCAATAATTTGCTCCTGTGGTGAATAAGTCATATTGAATGGATAAAATAAGGCAGTAACCGAGCTATATATTTCAATTGACCCAATTCAAAACATTTGAAAGAGTAGAATGGGAGGATTGTGATCAGATTTAATGTTTTTGCATGCATTTGCTTTGCCCAGCTATCATTGATGTGTAATGTTTCCCAACCAATGTCTCAGCTATTGTCACTTGTAAAACGTGCTTCCTATGTTTGTGCTTAATTTTCCAATACTGCTTACTTGAACAAATTGAAAAGTATTTCTTGATTGAACACCAGCATGTCCCATCAATCTGTATTTCTCAGTCAGGCTATGGCTGTTCATGTTAAAACAATAATTTTATCTTGAACCTGAAAATAAATGATGAATCACCACTTCACCACTCATACTTGCATAATTTCTTTTTGTTAAATCCA
Source organism: Chiloscyllium punctatum (assembly GCF_047496795.1). NCBI lineage: Eukaryota > Metazoa > Chordata > Chondrichthyes > Orectolobiformes > Hemiscylliidae > Chiloscyllium > Chiloscyllium punctatum. The sequence goes on along the minus strand of NC_092750.1, from coordinate 39,008,368 downwards.
AATATTAACTCTTTTAGCCCATTTGGCCTTTATATAAAATCTATTCATCAATTTATTGAAGGCTTCTTCTAGTGTTTAGTCTATTTGAGAAAGCCAGATAGAAATGGCTGCAGGATAGCATATTTAAGCCATCCGTACTTTGTCAAAGCAGACAACTTAGCAGATGCTTATTTTTTCAGACCATCAACTACATTAAGTAGCATGACAATTCTGCCCAGAGCAAGATCTGTCTTCTTTTGCCTGCTTTTAATGGATGCCTCAATTATAATTGCATCTGGGCAAGTGCATGTGAGGACTTAGCATTTTCACATACAGGATTCTCTAACTTGCAAGTTTGGAGAGGAATCTTCCAAGTAATCATGTAGTTTCTGCTAAGTGTTGCACTGCTCTTCGATGCTGCTGTTGGCTGTGGTCACCTTTAATTTTTTAACATGTTAAGGAATAGCCTTTTTATAGAACAGAACCTAATAAGCTCAAATAAAGAGCATGGTTATTGCACTGGTAAACAGAAACAGGACTAATAATTGAGAGAATCTCATTTCACATTTTTCCAAGGCAGTTTGAAAATATGAATTCAGTTTTTTAAAACAGAAATACAAACACTGGGATCAGTAAACATGACCATGAGGTTATCAAATCACCATAAAAACAAATATAACTGACACATAGAGTCATAGAGATGTAGAGCATACAAACAAGACCCTTTGGTCCGACTTGTCCATACTGACCAGATATCTTAAACTAATCTAGTCCCATTTGTCCGCAATTGGCTCATATCTCTCTGAACCCTTCCTATTCATATACCCATCCAGATGTCTTTTAAATGCTGTAATTGTACCAGTCTCCACCACTTCCTCTGGCATCTCATTCCATATGCTTACCACCCTCTGCATGAAAAAGTTGCCCCCTAGGTCCCTTTTAAAGTTTTCCCCTCTCACCCTAAATCTATGCCCTCTAGTTCTGAACTCCCTCACCACAGAAAACATACCTTGTTTATTTACCCTATCCATGCCCCATATGATTTTATAAACTTCTGTAAGATCACCCCTCAGCCTCTGATGCTCCTTGGAAAGAAGCCCCAGCCTATTCATCCTCTCTCTATAGCTCAGACCCTCCAAACCTGGCAACATCCTTGTAAATCTTTTCTGAAACCTTTCATGTTTCACAACATCCTTCCTCTAGGCGGGAGAGTTTTTTTTGCACAATCTCTGCTGTGTGGCAGTCCTGTCTTACACTGACACACAAAACTGTTCATACAATCATAGAATCCCCACAGTGTGGAAGTAGGCCATTTGGCCCATCGAGTCTACACCAACTCTCCAAAGACCATCGCACCCATACCTTATTCCTGTAACCTGCAGTTCCCATGGCTAATCCATCTAACCTGCACCTCCCTGGACACTATGGACAAATTAGCATGGCCAATCTACCTAGCTTGCACATCATTGGACTGTGGGCAGAAGCTGGAGCATCAGGAGGAAACCCAAGCAGACATGGGGAGAATGTACAAACTCTGCACAGTCACCCGAGGCTGTAATCAAACCTATGTCCCTGGCGCTGTGAGGCAGCAGTGTGAAGCACTGATCTACCATGTTGCGCAACTGTTAACTTACCACTGAAGGGCAAATAAGGATGTATATGGGCCTTGACAGGAAAGTCTACAATCCCAATAATGAATTAGAAAAAAAGGTATTTTACATGAGATAGACTATACCACGTGAACACTAACCTAAATAATGTTATCAATTTTTAAAAGTGAATTTCTTTCCGTAGTTTGTCATTAATGTGAATGTATTGTGGCAAATGCTGTACATCTCTATTTCTCTATGTGCCAGGTTTATTTGTTTTTATAGGAGAAAGTGAGGACCACAGATGCTGGAGATCAGAGCTGAAAATGTGTTGCTGGAAAAGCACAGCAGGTCAGGCAGCATCCAAGGAACAGGAGAATTGACGTTTTGAGCATGAGCCCTTCTTCAGGAATGAGGAGAGTGTGCCAAGCAGGCTAAGATAAAAGGTAGGGAGGAGGGACTTGGGGGAGGGGCGTTGGAAATGCGATAGGTGGAAGGAGGTTAAGGTGAGGGTGATAGGCTCTCCGCCCCCACCCCCACTCTGGCCTATCACCCTCACCTTGACCTCCTTCCACCTATCGCATTTCCAATGCCCCTCCCCCAAGTCCCTCCTCCCTACCTTTTATCTTAGCCTGCTTGGCACACTCTCCTCATTCCTGAAGAAGGGCTCATGCCCGAAACGTCGATTCTCCTGCTCCTTGGATGCTGCCTGACCTGCTGTGCTTTTCCAGCAACACATTTTCAGCTTATTTGATTTTATGGTAATTTGATAACGTTATGGTCATGTTTTACTCATCCATCAAAGACATATTTAATCATCCATCAAACTTATTTATTTAAATATCGATTGCTGTCGCAACCAAGTGTCAAATTGAGGTAGGTTGTACAATCAATTATTTGCTGCAAGATATGAAATGCAAAATATGTACAGAACAGAATAACAGAATAATCATCAAATTTGAGTCTTTATGTTATCAGAATTCAAAGTTTAACAGTTGTTAGATTTGTTCATTGTACAGTTGGGTCATAACATTGAACTCTACTTACTGTTTTTTTGCATCCTAATTTATCAGTCACCTTGCATTCTATAGCTGGTAGCCACAATGAGAGCTGGCTGCAGGTAAGTGGTGAAATTTGTAAAGTGGCAATGATCTTGGAAGAGAATAGAAGAGTTGAATGTGTCTAGTCTCAAGTATCTCCAGACTGCAGTCATGAGAGGCATATGAGTAACTATGGTAATTCATCCAAAAATGACGTTGCAAGTTATTTTCTGAGCACTTACAATTGCTTTAAATGATTGCTAAATGATTCAATTGAATGCAAAGTTGCCCCATTTTACAATGTGGCAAATAGACAATGAGAAAATGGTTATAAAATGATTGCTTCAGAAAGCCTTGTATTTCAGCTTCCGAAAGAATATAGACGACCAGTACATAGGAGCAGAATCAGGCCATTTGGCCCATTGAATCTGATGCATGATTGATCATAGCTGATACTTATCTCTCCCCATTTTTCTGCCTTCTCCCTGAAACTTGGTCCACATTCTTCTAAATATTTCCTGTCCATGTATTTGTCCAAATGCCTTTTAAATGTTGTTAATGTACCTGCCTCAACACTTCCACTGGCAGCTCATGCCATTTGGATACCACCGTCTGGTTAAAAAGGTTGCCCCTCAGGTTCCCTTTTAGTCTTTCCCCCCCTAACCTGATGTCCTCGATTCCCCAACCCTGGGAAAAAGAGAGTATAATCACCCTATCCATGCCTCCCATGATCTTATACACTTCTGTTCGATCCTCCCTCCATCACCTACATTCCAAAAAGAAAGGTCCTAGCTTGTCCAACCTTTCCCTATAACTCAGACCATTCAGTCCAGGCAACATCCTTGTAAATTCCTTCTGCACTCTTTCCATTTTAATAAGAGCCTTCCTATAGCAAGGTGACCAAAACTGAACACATACTCCAAGTGCAGCCTCACCAGCGTCCTGTACAACTGCAACGTAACTTCCCAACTTCTATACGCAGTGCCCTGACTGATGAAGGCCAGTGTGCCAAAAGCCTTCTTCACTGCCCTGTCTACCTGTGACTCCACTTTCAGAGAACCATGAACCTTGACTCTAAGGTCCATCTGATTCTCAAAAAATCCTAACAGGTTTGTCAGGCATGACCACCGCTGGATGAAGCTATACTGACTCTGCCATATTTTACCATTCACTTCCAAGAACTCCATAATTTTATTCTCAATAATGGGCTCTAAGTCTTACTAATGACTGAGAACAGGCTAACCAACCTACTAGTTCCTGTCTTCTGCCTCTATCCCTTCTTAAGCAGGGGTATTACATTAGCCATTTTGCAATCCTTTGGGACCCTCCCTAACTCCAGTGGGTCCTCCAAGAGTACCACGTCTATAATCTCCTCAATGATCTCCTTCAGAACTCTGGAGTGTTGTTGATCTAGTCTGGTAATAATCCACCTTTAGACCTTTCAGCTTCATCAGTGCTAATGACCTTTCCATGCACCTCTGCTCCCGACTGTCTTGAAGTTCTGGTATTCTGCTGGTATCTTCCACTGTGGAAACTAATGCAGAATGCCTATTCAGATATTTTGCCATTTCTTTATTCCCCATTACTACTTCGCCTGCCTAATTTTTCAGCTGTCTTGCCTCTGTCTTACTGTATCCAAAAAAAACTCTTGCAATCTTCTTTCATATTATTCGCTAGCTTGCTCTCTTCTCCCCATTATTGTCTTTTTTAATTGTCCTCTGCTGTTTTTTAAAGGCTTCCCAATCCTCTGACTTTCCACTCATCTTAACGACATTGTATGCTTTCTCTTTTCTGTTCATGGATGTGGAAGACTCCTTTAGTGCTTGGACGGACGTGAGAGGGGAGGTGAGAGCTCAGGTTTTACAATTCCTGCGGTGGAGGGGAAGGTGCTGGGAGGGGAGGGTGGTTTGGTGGGGGCCATGGACCTGACAAGGGAGTAGTAGTGGGAATAGTCTTTATGGAAAGTGGATAGGGGTAGGGAGGGAAAAAAATCTTTGGTGGTAGGGTCCGTTTGTAGGTGGCTGAAATGACTGAGGATGATTCAATGTCTGCAGAAATTAATAGGGTGGAAGGTGAGGACCAGGGGGATTCTGTCCACCACCAGAGATATATTTCCCTCCCATCCCTATCTGCTTTCCATAAAGACCATTCCTTCCGCTACTCCCTTGTCTGGTCCATGGCCCCCACCAATGCACCCTCCCCTCCCAGCATCTTCCCCTGCCACCGCAGGAATTGCAAAGCCTGCACCCACCTCTTTCCCCTCATTTCCATCCAAGGCCCCAAAGGAACCTTACACATCCATCAAAGTTTTATCTGCATGTCCTGATGCGGTCTCCTCTACAATGGGGAGGCTGGATGCCTCCTTGCAGAGCGCTTCAGCGAACATCTCCGGGACACCTACACCAACCAACCCCAATGCCCCATGGCCAAACACTTCAACTTCCCCTCCCACTAAGCAAGACATGCAGGTCCTTAGCCTCCATAGCTACTCCCGAACCACCCAACGCCTGCTCTAGACCTTCCAAGCACACGGCATCAATGTGAACTTCACCAGTTTCCTCATTTCCCCTCCCCCCACCTTATCCCAGTTCCAAACTTCCAACTCGGTACCGCTCTCATGACCTGTTCTACCTGTCCATCTTTCTTCCCACCTATCCACTCCACCTTCCTTTCCGACCTATCACCATTACCCCCACCTCCATCTTCCTAACGTACTCTCAGCTACCTTACCCCAGCTCCACCCCCCCTCCCATTTATGTCTCCACCTCTGAGGGGCCCAGCCTCATTATTGATGAAGGGCTTATCCCCAAAACATTGGTTCTCATGCTCCTCTGATGTTCCCATCTGCCCATCCTTTTGGTAGGACATGTATCTTTGGATATTTAGTTCCCAGCCCAGATCCCCTTGTAGCCACAACTCTGTGATACCCACAGTATCACATCTACCAACTTCAATCTGCGCCAGAAGTTCATTTACCTTGTTTCATAAACTGTGTGCATTTAAGTAAAACACTCACAGTCCTGCATTGACTGCTCCCCTTCTCATAGTTACCTTCTTATCTGCTGTGCCTGAGGTGAGATTCCTGACACTTTACATCTCAGTATGGCATTAGTTGTTCTGGAAACTTCAATAACCTCTGCTGCCCCATCCCTCCCTTTAAGCTTTTTCTACTGTTTTCCATCCAACTAAAACCATCCCCCACTTTTAGTTTAAAGTCCTATTCACAGCCCTAGTTATACAATTCATCAGGACTCTGGTCTCAACTTGATTCAGGTAAAGCCTGTTCCATTGGAAAAGCTTCCTCCTTCCCAAGTACTGGTACTAATGTCCCAGGAATTTGAACCTATTTCTGCCACACTGATCTTTGAGCCACATTTTAAGTCTTATTGACCCTCTGCCAATCTGGCTCAGTTAGTAATCCAGAGATTATTGCCTTTTTAGGTTATGCTTTTTAATTTAGCCTGTCGCTGCTCAAATTCGCTCAGTAAACCCTCTTTCCCCTTTCCACCTGATAACTACACAGACCATGACAACTTGATCTTTTCCTTCCCACTCCAATTTCCTCTGCAGGCCAGATAAGATATCCTGAACCTGGGAACTAGCCAGCCAGTACAGCCTCTGGGACTCTCAATCCTGGGCAAAGAGGGCAGTATTCTTTTTCCCTATTCCTGATCACAACTATAATTCTCTTTTCTCCTCTGTCTTGAATGGCTTCCCAAATCACCATGTTATGGTCAGTTTGCTCATCCTCCCTGCAACCCCCAGTTCCAACTACTTAGAAAGTAAGAATCTTAAACCTGTTAGGCAAAGTCAAGGGCTGAGGCTTCTTTTTTGCCTCCTGGTTCTCTACCTGCCTCGCTCCCGTCCCTGACTACTGACCAAATCGAGGTAGTTAAGCTAAAGGGTGTGACTCCTCATACATAGTGTCCAGGTAACTCTCCCCCTTGCTGTTGTTGCAATTTTCGAACCTTATCAAACTCTGGGCCAGAGTACCTCAAGGAGCCAACACTTGCTACAAATGTGGTCACTATGAACCACAATGGGGTCTACCAGCTCCCACATCAGGCAGGTACAATGCATTGCCTGACCCTACATCTGTATTTTGTTTACTTAGTTCTTAATTTGATTTTTAAAAATTTCCTACTGGTCTTTTAGTTTGTAACCTGTAAATATTTCGCTATTTATGTTCAGTCTGAAAGTAACCGAAGGGCTTTTGCCCGAAGCGTCGATTTTTCTGTTCCTCGGATGCTGCCTGACCTGCTGTGCTTTTCCGGCACCACTCTAGCCTAAACTGTGGTTTCTAGTATCTGCAGTCCTCACCTTTGTCTAGTAACCTAGTCAAATTATTAGCTATTGCCAATCAATGAACTTGTGGTTGACCTGTGATGCCACTTTTTTGTATGAGCTTCTGATCCTGGCTTCAATTTATCCTGGGCTGAAAATGTGTTGCTGGAAAAGCGCAGCAGGTCAGGCAGCATCCAAGGAACAGGAGAATCGACGTTTCGGGCATCAGCCCTTCTTCAATTTATCCTGATTAAGCAAGAATTTAGAAACTCTGAGCCAAAGAGAAAGCGAGCAAAAAGGCACCTCTTCCCTTCCACTGATATACAATGCTACCTATAAATTCCACAAACGATCTACTCACTTAGGCTTTGTCTCACTCTGGATGTGATCTCTTCTTCTTGACTGTGCAAAGCTTACCGTACAGCTGGTTATTAGTTTGCTTAACAATAACATTGATGTATCCATATTATTTTAGATTTGCCTGTGTAAATATACTCAACATTATGATCAGTTATGACATTATTCAGTAATGGCTTGGGGGGGGCCAGTTTGTTTCAAGTAACACAGCTGTCAATTGTACACATTTTAAGGTGCATGATTATTTAAGTTTTCAATATTTCTATTGTGTGTCTTAATTGGAGTATAAGGAATTAAGTTTAACTGTATGATATATGAAATGAGACATTGTGAATCATTACCGTGATCCTAGCTGATGCTAATACTGGATGAATCAGAGCTCAGAATGAAACCTGATGTAATGTATTTTAGGATTTATTTTTGCTGTTTGATTACTATGGTGGTTAGCAATTAAATATTTTTCACTCAAGATGACAAAAGAACACCTGTTTATCAAACAAAAGAAACAGATGTTTGAAATTCGAACTAAAATATTAACTCCATTTCTGTCTCCATAGATGCTGGCAGATATGCTGAGTTTCTCCATTACTTTTGGTTTTTATTTATAATTAAAAACGACTGCACTACTGATATGCTGAAAGAAAACAAGATGTATACTTTCAATGAAATGCAAGTGTAACATTTTGAGTTCTTCTAATACTGAACCATGACTGGACAATAGTTCTCTTCATCCATGCCACATAAAACTACATGGGCTAGAATTTATAGGACTCAAGGTCATAGATTTACTGAATAAAACTCTTCAATATAGAGACAGGAAGCTTGTATGTGATCACAAACCAGGGTTGTTCATTCTGTAAAAGGAAAACCTGCGCCAACTTCCTTCTGATTTATGGAATAGAGGAACTAGAAAGCTGGAAAGCTAAGCCTAAAGCTTCCGACCTGAATTTCCATAGCTGTAGGTAGCTACCGGTCCACTCTGCTTCTGAAATGAAACCATCATGTTTGGTTACACCCAGAAAAATTCCTTCTTCATTATTGCCAAAGGTAAAGAAATTCCACTATTTAAAGAAAATAACATCAATTTATTTTTTAACTCCAAAAGGGAACATTAAACAACAACTATTCACAACTCTAAATGCCCCCCACCCTTTCTCTTAACTGCTTATTACTTGCCTCCAATTCTATAACCATATGCTGTTCTAATAAGACCCTTATGAAAATTACATGATCTTAATTTCAAAACCCCACAGTGGCTATCATCTTCGGTATTTGTCTTCTTCCAGATGAAGATCTCGGTGAGTCCCCTTCTTTCTTTTCATTGCAAATGTGTTTCATATGGAAAGGTACCTTTGATAGACAGTGTTTGCTAATTTCATGGGTCTCTCTCAATGGAAGTTGCTCTGTCTGATTTTCAAAATGCCTGCATTTTTATATCCCCAACATCAGATCGTCTCATTGGTTCGATGTTGGCAAAACAATGATTCAAACTCGATTGGGTTTTAGTATCCTGTGGCATAATTTAAACTGGTTAAATTTGAATTGTTGTCAAAACAGCAACCAACTCAGATATCCATTTATTTGACAGCTAAATGTTACATTTTTTTCAATTTTCCTGTAGACTCTGGGACTGTCATCTAGTCATATCACAGGTGCTTATAATCTCTGAGTTCAGAACAGCATTCACTCTCTCTTGAAGGTATAATACATGCTTTCAACTTCAAAACAATGGTAAGCTGAGGAAGAAAGTTCTTGCCCAACAATGGTATTAAAGCATGGTGCTGAGAGGAAGCATAAGATAGGTCTTTTGAGAGATTCAGAGAATTTTTGATATGATATTTTAGCTCATTATTTCCCAGAGTTAGCTAGCTATTATTCCTGCAGGTGCAACTTATATAGAATTGGGAAATGTGATCTTTCACATATAGAAACATAGAAAGCAAAGATGTGTGCTCATTCTGTTCATGGACAGATTCTAAATAGAGATATGTAACGGAAGAGGAGAAAAAACATTAGCTGCTAAATGGGCTGATGAAAGGTTTTCAGTCTTCACTTCAATGTTGAAGCAGACCATGAACCCTTCGTGATGCTGTTTTGAATTCTAAGGCATTCTAAGACTGCAAACTGTCATGAGTACAACAATTCAGACTGAAGGTGGTGCAGTCTGATGAAAGATGGAGGATGTTCCAGGGAAACACCAGACTACAGCAAATGTTTCTCCTGTATGCCATTGGCAAGCCCTGTAAAAGGAGATGAAGTTTTTGTTGATGAGGTGAAAACCTTTACAGCAACGGCAATCACAACTACGCCCAACTGCAAATCAATGACCAAGTAAAATCAAAGATGCACAGAAAACTGTCAAAACATGTGCACATATCAGAGAGTGCTGCATCAAAGAATCCAGGCTTCATGCCACACATTCCTATCTTTCAAAAACAGCATTATGAACAAAGAAGACAATTGAGAATAATCGATGGTTTACTCATTTATGACAAGAGATTAGTCATTTCAAGAGGCCTGACACTATACATCAATGATTGGAACATTTAGGCATCTCAAATATCCAACCAGAGGAATGTATTCTAATTTATGGATTATGTTATGTTACTGCTTTAATAACTAATGCACCAAGGACCAAGATGATGTCAAATAACCAGCAGCCATGAGGAGTCCAAGCAGCAGCATGCTGGACTAAGGATATGTATAGAAATTGCTCTATAACTGCAAGTTATCAGTTTGTTTTGTTAACATAGTGGAGATTTTCAAATCAGTTGAATCTATGCTACATACCAACCCAGTATAAGAGTGGTAATTCCATATCAGAGAAAAATAACACAAGAATAAGACAGCCAAGTCATTCAAAGAAATTACATCAAACTGCATTGCTTCTATGATTCATTGTCAGGAGACAACATAATTGATGTCATCGTTTTCATCAAGACCATGGAAACGTATTGGGATGGAGCTCTTCGATCATAGAGTTAGAATCTTTTGATGATGGTAGACCACTACTCCAGAAGATAGAAGTCAAACAACTGCAGGATCATGCTTCTGAAGCATTAATTACATCATAGAAGGAAATGTTTGCAATTCATGGAATCCCAGATCTTGTCATTTCAGGCAATAGACCACAGTTTGCCAATGATTACATTAAAGCTTTACAGCATCATATGGATTTATCCATACTATCATTTCACCAAGAAACCCTCACATCTGCAGAAGTGAAAAACAATTCTCAGAAAGAACCATGATATCAAACTTGTACTTATAAACTGTCATTCAATTCCACTCTAAAATGGCTTGCCTCTATGTGAAGTCCTCATGAAAAGCAGAGTGAGAACTCAACTTCCTACAATTGGGCATACACTCATGCTGCATTTACATTATGACGACTTGAAGAACATGGCGGCAAAAAAAGATGAGTACCATTCTTGTCAGCTGTGCAAGTACGACAAAGATCACAAAATACCCAATCTACCAAAGCCCCAAACGAGAGAGGCAGTTTGAACTGAAGACCACACTCATTCTTGATGAGTGTTGAAACAGATACCACATGCACATCAAATCTCATTCAAAACAGAAATGGGACTGTGCAAAAGTACAAATGTATGCTAGTTTCTATGCATTAAGCAGTCATAAGAGTCAAACAGACCAGTAATGCTATTAGTTGAAGTATCCAGACAGCAGTCTGATTGCTGAGCCAGAGTCATCGCAGAGAAAGTCAAGATACCATATGAAGGACTCAACTTTCTAATCTCCTCCAAAGGAGCTAAGAACACATTCAAGTAGACAAGTGAAGCTGCCACAGTGGTTGCCCTTGTCAGAAATAAATTGAAGTAAAAGCTTTGGAGGGATATATAACAGGATAGGTCAAAGATGAAAACTGGGGTGAAGATAGTGGTTAGGTCTGACTGTGTGATATGCTAATGAGTCAGTGGTTATCTTTAGGTGGGAATTTGAAGTTGAGGTCACAATCACACCAGCTGCAATCTAATTGAGTGACCGAGCTTTATAGAGGGTTCTGAATGCCCTATTCCTGTTCCTAATTCATATGCTCATATGTACTACATCACAGGGTGTAATGCAATGTCACATGATATTGCTCTCTCTTAGAGCTTTGAGGCATGCTGTGGCCACAATAACATGTTTCTTAAATATTGTTAATTTTTGTTTTACTTAAACTTACAAAGGAGTGTTTTTTTTTAGCAGCACCACAAGACCAAGAATATACTATGAATTCCAACAAGAATACATTTTGAAGCATTGAAAGGAAGGTTTATTTAATTTTGTTTCCTCAATGTGTTATTGGGACATGGTATTTTTAATGCTGTTCATAGTTGCTGCTCAAAGTTACTGCTCAGGTCATTTTCACCTAATCCAGGATGCATTTTCTGCCATATTGGAAAATCTATCAGTGATTTATTAAAATCATGCATGTATTATACCACCAACAAACTTATCTGTATCACAAACCAAGAATCATCTAGGATATTTGGCCCTGTGACTGCAGTGAGACAGGAATGGTTGCGATTCTTAAACTTGTATCTATACTCCAGTACACGATGGAATAATCTTTCTTCCAAAATAGCATGGATTATTTGTCCATTCAAACTTTTGAATTGATTAGTCTATCAAGTTAAAATGAGTTCTGCAATCAATTGTTTTTCATACAATGTCGCTGTGCTTTTCTTTAAAAACTAGTCAGTTGTTCAATGGCAAAAATGCAACCTCTCCAGGCAGCAGACTATCATAGCATGGGTCCAATTGTTGGGCTTCGTAACAATCTGGGTCAACGACCTGAGAGTTGCATCACTGTTACTTCAAAGCCTGCTAAAATTGGTGTTGCTCTTATTTAAAGAAATTAGTTAGCTATAAATTTAGTTTAATAATAGTTCAGAATAATTTCAGACTGTGTTTGGATTAAAAAGAATGCTGATGCCAAGTTGTTCAGTATGTGACTGCTTTTATGTACTGCAAATCTATCAATTTATAAGATTCTCTGTTCGTTAAAGACAAGTAGACAGAGTTAGTTATTGATGTGTTAATAAATCTACACTAATTGTTTTCTTGCTAACCATTTAATTGATTATTCATGTCTACCAGAGCTTTCAGGTTTTTTTTGTACTTTGCTTGAGTCTTCCTTCAGGGATCGTGCAATTTTTTATAGGTTCATTAACCCTTTCACCCTTAAGTATTCCTTTCATTTCAATTATCTACTATGAATAATAGCTGTCTAATTTCAGGCCCATGAAAAATGCAGCAGTTTAATCAATGTGGTTTTAAATTTGGGCAATGTAATTTAAGTTGTGCAACCCAAGTTTAAGTATGTACAGCTGGGTCCAATTTCAATTGGGAGATGTAGTGTACAGTGCCTTGTGGAAAATCAGTATCTATAATGAGATTGAATAAATATGGATGCTCTTTGATAATGATAACAGTTATTCAGATCAATTTTACCTGCAGGAGCAGGACAACATAATTAATCATCTGTTGGGTCCCTCTTAACTTGCAAGTGCATATGTTGAAAGTGTTGAAGCTTGTGTAAATATTGTGGAGAGGGGAGAAAGAGATTTCTTGGACATGCTTTGGCACCCATGTTTCACAAAAAAAATTGTTACTATGGTTGTTGGTCCCATAATAATAGTTCATTTCTGGCTTAAAAATTTGAACAAAATTAGTATCTTCATACTATTTAAGCTTTTACTCTTGAGCCTGACTAATGATGGCTGAAACTTGATCAATAAATTCAAGGACTGATGGGTACAAAATAACATAAAAGATCTAATTCAGTGACATTGAATAAAGTTGGTTGGGAATAAAAAACAATCTGACTGACAGAGTTCCCAATGGCTAATGCCACTGTCTGTGGATTTTCTGATTTATTATCAGAGATTTGCATAGCTCCGGGTTTGAATTAACACAATCACGCAATGTTCACATTTTCATCACTGTGCAGGTTTAGCTCCCAAGCTGATGTGTGGAAGTAGCTCACAGATTGAATTGTAACACATTGCAAACACCATCAAAGACTGATTGATTTTTTTCAGCAACCTTTTTAGCAGCCTTGTAATCTGTTACATTTTTAATTAAATTGACTGTGAATCTAGCAAAGGTGTTAGTATGAACAAACTAGCACCAAATGAAGTTCTTCTTACACTTGTCAAGCCAATTTATATCAAAAAGACAGAAAAGTATAGAAGATGCAAATGCAGAGAGGGCATATGAGGTATTTAGTTTTTTTTAACTAAAACTAAATTTAATGAGTTTTAAAAATATTTATAGGAGTGAGAGTGAAAGCATTCACAGTAAACCAGAAGCTGCATTACAACGTTAAAATGTCGATGATAAGGATATTAAATGTAATCTGGATAGAGTAACCTTGCCTAATCTATAGATTGTGGTAACAAAATCAATAGTATATCTAGCAATGATAGCATATGCATTAAGTACTTTATCAGCACTGGATATTGTCATAGAAATCATGGAATCACAGTGTGGAAACAGGCCATTTGGCCCAACAAGTCCACACCGACTCTCCAAAGAGTAACCCACCAGACCCATTTCCCTTATCCTATTACTCTACATTTACCCCTGACTAAAGTACCTAACTCACACATGCCTGAACACTATGAGCAACTTAGCATGGTCAATTCACCTAACATGCACATATTTGGATTGTGGGAGGAAACCAGAGCACCCAACAGCAATTTTAGCAGGCTTTGAAGTAACAGTGATTGTGGGAGGAAACCCAGAGGAGACCCACGCAGACACAGGGAGAATGTGCAAACTCCACACAAACAGTCACCCGAGGCTGGAATCGAACGCAGGTCCTTGGTGCTGTGAGGCAGCAGTGCTAACCACAGACCAACCATGGATATTATGGCTAAGTCAATTACAGCATTTAAAGAAGAAAGTATGTACAGCACCAAAAACTGTGCATGCAAACTGGTCCCTGTTCCATTAAATACCTACAGTGAAGCAAGAGGCTATTTAGCCCATCGAGTCTGCACTGACCCTTAGATGAGCATACCTTTAGACGCACACCCCTACCCTATATCCTCATTAGCTGAAGCAATTAACACAATTTCAATGTCTTTTATCCTCACATGCTTATCTATTTTTCTCTTAATGCATCTGTTATTCAACTCAACAATTCTGTATGTGAGGGACTTCCAATTTCTCGCCACTGCTTAAGGAAAGAAGAGTCAACTGAAATCCCTAATGGGTTTCTTGGAAACTTTTACATTAATGGTCCTGAATTTTGGTCGAAATTGCTGATGTAAACATCTCTTCTATCCCAACCCTATCAAATCCTGATTACCAACGTCCGAAAACTAATGCTGAAATTGCAAGAGCCGACTTACAGACAAGCCAAGCAACAGCCTGACATAGTCATGCTGACTTAATTATACCTTACAAAATATGGCCCAGATACCAACGCCCTTGAGTATATCTTATTCCACTAACAGGACAGACCCAGCAGAGATGGTGGCGTAGTGGTGTGTAGTCAGGAGGGAGTTGCCTGGGATCTTCAACATTGACCCTGGACCCTTGAAGTCACATGGCATCAGATTAAACAAGGAAACCATTTGCAAGTTACCATGTACTGTGTACCCCTTTCAACTGAGAGCTACTCCGTGTTGAACGCCACTTGGTGCAAGCACTAAGGATAGTAATGTACTCTGAAAGGGGATTTCAAAGTATGTCACCAACAGTAACAATACTGACCAAATAGTCAAGTCCTAAAGGATGTAGCTTCTAGATCAGGTCCACAGAACGTGGAGGAGGAACAACAAAAAGGACAAGCATACTTGACCTTATCCTCACCAATGTGCCTGTTGAGGATGCATTTGTCCATGATTGTATCGATCTGATTGCTTTGTGATAAGCATGTGAGGTTGAAAGAAACAGAAAGCATGTTGATTGGTTCAGGTGATGAGGAGAGGGATGAGGCTCATGTGCATCATAGACTAGTTAGGATTGCACAAACCTTGTGGGGCTGAAATAACTGCACGGAGGCTGGTATCTTGACACCAAGCCACTGTTTATTTACTTGGATTCTGACCAATCAGTGTTCAGAGCCAGTCCCTGGAATGAGGAGACTCTCTGACGCTCCTGTTTTTTTTATTAAACAATACACAGTTTACAAAACAATTAACAGCTGTATACAGAAACAGCAATTTTACAAGGGAGAGGAGCAGCAAAGCCAGGCCCCAAACCCAACCGTTCAGCCAGTTTTCAGGGAAATGAGGACAAATCTCAAATCCCATTCTCCTGTTTTTTTTTATTTTATTAAACAATTACAAAACAGTTTACAAAAAACAATTAACATTAACAGCTGTATACAAAGAAACAGCAATTTTACAAGGGAAAGGAGCAGCAAAGCCAGGCCCTCAAACCCTACCGTTGAACCAGTTTACAGGAAAATGAGGACAAACCTCAAATCCCACTCTCCTGTTTATATCTGTCAGCCAGGGCTTCCTGATTGTTCCAGGTTAACAGTCTGAATCAAAGAGCGCATAGACAATGAGATCCACCTGCCCTCGCTCCAATTACTACAGGGTCCAAAGTCCTGTCTTCATGTGGAGGATAATCTCCACCATATTGTGCAACATTACCACCATGGTAAATGGGACAAATTTCAAACACATTTGGCACTGCAAAACTGGGCACCAATGATGCATTATGGGCCATCAGCAACATCAGAATTATACTTACTCCATTAAAAGTTGCGACCTCATGATCCAGAAAATCCCCAATGCAACCATTACAGTCAAGGGAATCAAACCTGGTTCAAAAAATATAGCAGGAGGGTTTGCAAAGATGAACACCAGGCACTTTTAAAAATGACAGTCACGCTAGTGAAGCTACAAAACAGAACTACCTTTGTGCCAAATAGCATAAGCAGCAAATGATAGACAGAGCTATGCAATGCCAGAGCCAACTGATCGTCAGAATTAAGATCTGCAGTCCTGCCACATCTTGTCTTGAATTGTCATGGATAATTCAATTTGTTTCAATGGTGGCGAAGCTCCACAAATATGCCCATCATCAATGATGGGGGAGCGCAGCACATCAGTGCAAAAGATAAGGCAGAAGCAATTGCAACAGCCTTCAGCCAGAGGTGCCAAGTGGATGATCCATCTCAGTCTCCTCCAGAGACCCACAACTTCTCAGATGCCATCTTCAGCCAATTCAATTCACTCCACTTGATATTAAGAAATGTCTGGAGTCAGTGGGTACTGTAACGCCAATGGATTGTGGCAAATTCCAGCACTAATACTGAAGACCTATGCTGCAGAGCTGAGCCCTCCCCTGGCCAGGGTGTTCATGTAAAGCTACAATGCTGGCATATACTCAGCAATGTAGAAGATTGACTAGGTATATCCTATACACAATAAACACCAATAACATGATGGTAGGAATCATAAACAAATACCAAGCAACATTTGCTTAATGATAAACTGCTCTTTGATGCACAGTTTGTATTCTGACAGGGCCACTCAGCTCCTGACTGCATTACAGCCTTGGTTCAAACACAGAGCCTATGGGATCCAAAGCAACTTGGCAAAGTGGATCAAAAATTGGCTTGCAAATAGTAGACATAGATTCATAATCCACAGAAAAAGACTCCTTGATCCAACTCATCCATGCTGACCAGGTTTCCTAAACAGAACTAGACCCATTTGGCCCATGTCACTAAACCTTTCCTATTCATGTACCTGTGCAAATGTCTTTTAAATGTTGTAATTGTATTTCCCTCTATCTCTTCCTCTGACAGTTCATTCCATAGGTACACCACCCTTGTATGAAAATGTTACCCCTCAGGTCCCTTTCAAATCTTTTCCCACTCCCCTCACCTTAAGCTGTCTAGTTTTGGACTCCTCTGCCCTGGGAAAAGACCTTGGCTATTCCTCTCATGATTTTATAAACCTCTATAAGGTCACCCCTCAATCTAAGCCGAACCAATACTTCCTTATAACTTAATTCCCCCCTCCCCCCACCCAGTTTCAGTAACATCCTTATAGATCTTTTCTGCACCCTTTCCAATTTAATAATATCCTTCCTACAGCAGGGGGACCTCAACCACATCTTGTACAGCTGCCACATGACATCCCAACTGAGGTGTTTTTTATGATTGGAAGCCTGTGACCAGCAGTGTACCACAGGGATCGATGCTAAGACACTTGCTGTTTCTACATATGAATGTAAAAGGTACAATTAGTAAGTTTGTAGATGACACAAAATTTGGTATTGTTGTTGATGGTGAGGCAGATGGTCTCAGGCTGCAGTCCGATATTGATCAGCTTGGGCAGAGCAATGGCAGATGGGATCTAATCCTGATCAAAGCAACATGATGCACTTTGTGAGGCCTCCTAAAGAAAGGGCATATGCAATGAATAGTAGGTACCGAAGGAGTACTTGGGAACAAAAGGACCTTGGTGTACAAGTCCATAGATCCCTGAAGATGTCAGTACAAGTAGACAGAGTAGTCAAGAAGGCATATCGGATGCTTGCCTTCTTTAGCTCGGATGTAGAATATAGGAGCAAGGAAGTCTTATTCCAATTTTATAAAACATTAGTTAGGCCACAGATGGAATACTGTATGCAGTTCTGGTTGCCAAACTATCGGAAGGACATGAGGAGATCACCTGGATGTTGCCTGTGATGGAAAGTCTCAGCTGTAGGGAGACTGTATAGGGTGGGTTAGGATTCCTTGCACCAGAGGATGTTGAGGGGGTGATCTGATGAAGGCACACAAAATTATGAGAGGTATAGACAGAGTAGAATATGAGAACATCTTCACAATGGCAGATGTGTCTAAGACCACAGGACACAAATTTAAGGTGAGAAGTAAGTGGTTTAGAAGAGTACTGAGAAAATGTTTTTCAGCCCGAAGGTGGTCGAAGTATGGATAAGGTTGCCTGAGACAGTAGTGTTTGTTGATTGGCAGACGCATGGTTGACCAAAGGATCTGTGATGGATGAAAGACTTGAATTCCAGAGGTGAAGAAAAAGTGATTGCCCTTGATATCAAGACTTCATATCAATATTTGACTTGATTTGCATTAAGAAAGCCTAACAAAACTAGAGACTGTGGGAATTGGCAAGGAAAGGTCTCTTCTTTTGGGGGTAATACCTGTCACAATGGAAGACAGTTTGTCATTACTGAAGGTCAGCCATCTAAGTTCCATGACATCTCTGCAGGAGTTCCTGAAGGTAATGTCCTATGCCAATTATCTGCTGTATCAAAGACATCATTCCATCATTTGTCAATGCTTGCACAATGTTCATTATTATTCACAATTCCTTAGACACTAAATCAGTCCATATCCAAATCCAGCAATGATTTAGAGATGTCGGTGTTGGACTGGGATGTACAAAGTAAAAAATCACACAACACCAGTTTATAGTCCAACAGGTTTATTTGGAAGCACTAGCTTTCGGAGCACTGCTCCTTTATCACCTGGTTGGGGACAATAAGATTGTAAGACATAGAATGCATAGCAAAAGTTTACAGTGTGATTTAACTGAAATCATAAATTGAAAAAGACCTGGATTGTTTGTTAAGTCTCTCAGCTTGTAGAATGACCATGTTGGTTTCAGTTCTTTCATATGTAAATCACATTTAAAAGTTACATTCTCAAGTGAACTTTAACAATCGATGTCATGTCGGCCTAGATAATGTATTGAAGGTTAACAGCTGCCTGTGTGAGGCTGTCTGTGCCACAATGGTCAGACTGATTCTAATCTAAAAAATGGATTTACAGAATCTTACATGGATTCATACAGTTTTGTAAAATGTAATTCTGCAAGTACAATTTCACCCCACAAACTTGTATGTGTATGTATGCATGTGTGTGTCTGTCTGAGTGTGTTGGAGGGTGTTATGAATCTCTCTGAGAGGGTGTGTGTATATGTGTGAGTGTAAAAGGGTTTAAGACTGTGAGAGGGTGTGTATTGGAGTGTATGTGTATGAGAGAGGGTCTGCGTGAGTGTTTGTGTGAGAGAGAGAGAGAGTGTCTGTGTGTGTGTGTGAGTGAGAGTGTCTGTGTGTGTGTGTATGTATCTGTCTGTGTATAGTGCAATGGGGTCACCTGTCGTGTGACATAAACCCAAGGTCCCGGTTGAGGCCATCCACATGGGTATCGATCTTGGCTATCAGTCTCTGCTTGGCCACTTTTTGTTGTTGCCTGTCTTGAAGTCCACCTTAGAGGATAGTCACCCAAAGGTCTGAGGTCAAATGTCCCGGACGGTTGAAATGTTCTCCGACTGGAAGGGAACACTCCTGTCTGTTGAATGTTCTGCGTTGTCCATTCATCCATTGTCGTAGCCTCTGTTTGGTCTCGCCAATCACACAGACAGACAGACACACATCGACACTCCGACAAACAAACAAACACACACACACACGTCCCTCTCTCATACAGACACACACACACACACACACACACACACACACACACTCTCACAGACTTAAACCCCTTTACACTCACACACATACACACACCCTCTCACAGACACTCATAACCCCACCCCCCCCAACACACACACACACACACACACGCACACACACAGACACCACCCACCCACATGCACACATACACATAGGTTTATGTGGTGAATTTGTACTTGCAGAATTATATTTTACTTTGCTCAAAAACCACATGAACCCATATAAGATTTTGTAAATCAGTTTTTTTTTAGATTACATATGAAAGAACTAAAACCAGCATGGTCATTCTAAAAGATGAGAGACTTAACAAACAATCCAATTTCAATATATAATTACAGTTACATCACACTGTAAACTTTTGCTATAAATTTTGTCTTACAATCTTATTGTCCACAACCACCTGATGAAAGAGCAGCACTCCAAAAGCTAGTGCTTCCAAATAAACCTGTTGGACTATAACCTGGTGTTTTGTGATTTTTAACCAAATCCAGCAAGACCAAATTGTTAAAAGAGTGCAGAAAAGATTTACAAGGATGTTGTTGGGTTTGGAAGCTGAAAGCTATAGGGAGAGGCTGAATAGTTGGAGCTATCTTTCCTAAAATCACGACAGGCTTAGGAGTCCTGCAGTGAGTGATTCACTTCCTGACTTCCCAAAGCCTGTCTACCATCAACAAGGAACATCAGGAGTTTGTTGGAATGCCTCTGAATCACCTGGATAGGTGCAGCTTCAACAACATTCAAGAAGCTTGACACCATCCAAGACAAGGTGAAAACAATGACTGCAGATGCTGAAAATCAAATACTGGATTAGTGGTGCTGGAAGAGCACAGCAGTTCAGGCAGCATCCAACGAGCAGCGAAATCAACGTTTCGGGCAAAAGCCCTTCATCAGGAATAAAGGCAGTGAGCCTGAAGCATGGAGAGATAAGCTAGAGGAGGGTGGGGGTGGGGAGAGAGTAGCACAGAGTACAATGGGTGAGTGGGGGAGGAGATGAAGGTGATAGGTCAAGGAGGAGAGGGTGGAGTGAATAGGTGGAAAAGAAGATAGGCAGGTCGGACAAGTCAAGGAGTTAGTAACTGAGCTGCAAGTTTGAAACTAGGATGAGGTGGGGGAAGGGGAAATGAGGAAGCTGTTGAAGTCCACATTGATGCCCTGGGGTTGAAGTGTTCCGAGGCGGAAGATGAGGCGTTCTTCCTCCAGTCGTCTGGTGGTGAGGTCCTCCCCCACTCACCCATTGTACTCTGTGCTACTCTCTCCCCACCCCCACCCTCCTCTAGCTTATCTCTCCATGCTTCAGGCTCACTGCCTTTATTCCTGATGAAGGGCTTTTGCCCGAAACGTTGATTTCACTGCTCGTTGGGTGCTGCCTGAACTGCTGTGCTCTTCCAGCACCACTAATCCAGTACCATCCAAGACAAAGCAGCTCACTTGTTAGGTGGCATATCCACAAACATTTACTCCCTTCACAATCAATGCTCAGTAGCAGCAGTATATACTACCTACAAGCTACACAGCAAAAATTCATCCAGACTCCTTTCAAACCCATAACCACTACGATCTAGATGGACAAAAGCAACAGATAGACCAGAATCCACCACTTGCAAGACCCCCTTCAAACTAATCACCATTCGACTTGGAAATGTACTGTTGTTCCTTAAGTGCTGCCAGATCAAAATCCCGGAGCTCTCTCCCTAATAACATTGTGGATCCAGCTGTACCAAATGAACTGTAGCAGTTCAAGAAAGCAGCTCACAGGGCAAGTAGGGATGGGCAATAAATACTGACTCAGCCAACGAAGCCCAAATCCCATAAATACATTTTATAAAATCGTTTCAGCTGTATGGCTCTGTAAGAGGCTAACATATAATGGTTTTGATTTGGAGTATAAGATTGTAAGACACAGAATTTATGCAAAAGTTTACAGTATGATACAAGTGAGATGATATCTTGAAAAAGACTTGGATTGTTTGTTAGGTCTCTCATCTTTTAGAATGACCATGTTGGTTCAGTTCTTTCATGTGTAAATCCCAGAAGTTTTTGTAAAAGTTACTTTCTTAAGTGAATTTTAACAATAGGTTAACTTTAACAACAACTTTAGAAATAGAATCAGCCTGAACATTGGGGCACAGACAGCCTCACACCGGGCACTTCACACCTTCAATGCATTATCTGAGAAGACATAGCACCTATTGTTAAAGTTCATTTGAGAATATAACTTTTTTAAAAAGTTCTGGGATTTACATACGAAAGAACTGAAACCAACATGGTCATTCTAAAAGATGAGAGACTTAACAAACAATCCAGGTCTTTTCCAATATATCATTTCAGTCGCATCATGCTGTGAACATTTGCTATAAATTCTGTGTCTTACGATTTGACACTCCACAACCACATAATGAAGGAGCAGTGCTTTGAAAGCTAGTGCTTCCAAATAAACCTATTGGACTATAACCTGGTGTTGTGTGATTTTTAACTTTATACTGTGGTTTAGCTGTGACCTCACAAGTCTACAAAAAGCATGTCTAGGGTGTTGGCCTTTTCTTTATAGAAGTGCATCAATGTTTTTTTATAAAATACTTGTTGCTAGCTTATACCTGTTGTCCACTACTTACTTAGATACAGTGTTTTCAAGAAATTAATGTTTTCCTTACATGCTATGGTTTTAAGATTAAAGGAGCTATGATGATTATGGGGCTATTGGTGAAATGAATTCTTCTAATTCTGCTTCTTTGAGAGTCAAAAATCCCCTGTAAGTCAGCACAGATATAGAAGGTGTTGGTACAAATCGATTTCCTCATCTAATAATTAGTGAGACTGAGAAAGCCCAAGAAAAGGACAAGTTCATCCCTAAGAATCAAAAAGTAGCCCTGAAGAAATCTCAAGAGGAACATGCAATGGATCATGTTTTTCACTCTGGCATGTGGAACCCTTCACCCTAAGTAAGTTGTGCAACTTTAGGCGAATGTGACCACCATTGAAGAATTAAAAATAATCAGGGCTGCACGGTGGCTCAGTGGTTAGCATTGCTGCCTCACAGCACCAGGGTCCCAGGTTCAATTCCAGCCTCGGGTGACTGTCTGCGTGGAGTTTGTACATTCTCCCTGTGTCTGTGTGGGTTTCCTCTGGGTACTCCAGTTTCCTCCCACAGTCCAAAGATGTGCAGGTCAGGTGAATTGGCCATGCTAAATTACCTGTAGTGTTAGTGGCATTAGTTAGAGGGAAATGGGTCTTGGGTGGGTTACTCTTTAGAGGGTCGGTGTGGACTGGTTGGGCCGAAGGACCTGTTTCCACACTGTAGGGAATCTAATCTAATGCTAAATGTATGCAATGATTATAGACCCCTACAGCATGGAGACAGGCGCTTTGGCACAAATTGGTCCACGCCGACCAAAATGTCCATCCACACTAACCCAGTTTCCCTGCTCTTGGCTTATCCTTCTAATTTTTTCCTATCCATGTATTTGTCTAAATACCTTTTAAATGTTGTTAATGTACCCACCTCAACCACTTCCGCTGGCAGCTCATTCTCCAATAATAACAAGTGAAAGTCTCACAGAGGGGAGCTCACAGTGCTTGTTTGATATTTGTGGTAGATTTAAAGTTTAATTTTTGTGTGACAAGTCTACATTGCACCAATGAGAAAATGGCATTATATTGCAGCCCAGCTAATTGCATGTCACATTCTAATTAGAAAATATTATGATATTTATCAGATTTTGTTAGTCATAAACTTTGAAAGGTTCAACAATGTTTCAGATTGGAATTACGTAATTCTAAATGAATTTGTCCGTTAAAGACAATTTGAAGATGGAGGTAAGGTAAAGCTAGAAATACACAACAGATCTAACACAATCTATGGAGAGAGAAATATAATTATGAAGGGAAATTTGCCAGAATTTTCAGGTTTTGCCTAATGTTTGAAATCAATGATTTCAATGTCCTATCCTGATGAAAGATCATTGAGCTGAAATGTTTGTGATTTCTGTCTCCATAAATGCTGCCAGACCTATGTTTTTCCAGTGTTTTTGTTTATATTGTGTACAGGGACGATCTACAGGAACATATAGCTATGTCTCAGTGGCATTTACCAAGTGAGATGAAAATACGCAATAAACCTATAATTATACAACTAAGTAAAGCAAAACAAGTCTAATATGTGGAAAAAAAAGGAGTTAAACATTAATTAGAAATTAGGGTAAATATCATCATAGAATCTCTACAGCATGGAAGCAGGCCATTTGGCCCATCAAATTAACACCGACCCTATGAAGAGCATCCAGCCCCGGTCCCCGAACCTTGTACTGCATTTCCAGCTAATCCACCTAGCCTACATGACCCTGGACACTATGGACAATTTATCATGGCCACTCTCCCTAACCTGCACATCTTTGGACAGTGGGAGGAAACTGGAGTACCTGGGGGAAATCTACACTGACATGGGGAGAATGTGCAAACTCCACATAGTCTCCTGAGGCTGAAATCAAACCTGGGTCCCTGCCACCGTAAGGCAGCAGTGCCATCTGTCGCCCTATAGTTTACAAAAGAGAGTAGAAATGTGGTAGAAGTGGGAGTACATTTTTGAATGTGGGAAGTAGTGCAAAGAGGGAAAGGGGTTTAAAGAAATGAGTTCATGGCTATGTATGGACATCATGGATAAAAACTCATGGATCGGATATAGAAATGTAGAAGTGCAAGTTGAAATGTGGGGCAAAGGTGGTTGCAATAGGATGGAGCAAGCTTATGTATGCATCTGTAAATTATGTTAAACATCAGTGGTATAGAAGTTGACAAATAAGTTGTTTGCTTCCTGTCAATGTAGTTGCTGATGTGAATTCCTTCACAAATTCAAATGATTAAGCACTTTGTAGTGTCATTTGTCTCCTATAAGCTAATGATGCAAGACAGTTCAGCCTATCCCACACTAGAAGCAGAGTTAATGCAGCAAATCATGCAATACATATAGTTTTGTAGCCACAGATGAAAACAATGCACCTAGTGTTTCTTCTGACTTAGCATAATGGCAAGGGCATAATGGGCAAGGGTTAGGGTGCAGAGAGACACAGACCTGTACAGTCAGCTGTACCAGTTAATCATCCTCCTTGCCACCAAATGTTTATTTTTGGCTGGAGCTGCTTTACCCACTGGATAAGAGGGCTCCACTAACAGCAGAAACATTTGCCAGAAACGTTGAAAATCATGAGTAAACTATGTAAATTTGAGTCCTACAAGTACTATAGATTTCTGTTCCAGTGCTTCAAAAGCCTCATGTTGAACTTGTAGCACTAACTAGCAAGGATAACCAAAGCAAAATCAGTTTTTGGATATAAACTTGAAAGAATTCAAAACAAGTAAACTCCCAGGAATAAAACATTTTAATTCCACCCTTAATTCCATAATCAATCCCACTTTCAGATTACCATACAAACTCCACACAGACTTTATCCCATTGTCTACATGGGTTTCCTCTGCACATTCCAGTTTCCTCCCATAGTCCAAAGATGTGCAGGTTAGGCGGATTGGCCGTGCTAAATATAGTGTCTAGGCATGTGCAAGCTAGGCAGATTAGCCAAGGGAAATGCAAGGTTACAGGAATAGGATTGGGGGGAGGGGGGTGGTGCATCGGTCTTGGTGGGATTCTATTCAGAGGGTCAGTCTGAACTCGATGGGGTGAATGGCCTGCTTCCACACTGTAGGGATTCTATGATTCTAATATCATAGTGCTCAGAGAGACTGAAAGAAATTTGAGAGGTATTGATGATTGAGAATGCCATTTGTTTATGATCCGAGCTGTTGACAATACTGGACAAGTCAGATCTCAACGTGAACCCAACCTTGATAAATTTAATTTTTGCATGTTGGTAATCCCAACAAAATATAATTTTCTCTTAACTCATTAGTTTTTTTAAACTATGTTTAGTTTTCCTTCTGAGTCTGCTGGGAATTTTTATGACTTATTCCAATACTACTGGCCTGAACCTCCTTTCAAGTCTGCTGGCTTAAATCTCTCTTTTCAGTTCCAATAACTTGGAGACTTCTTTACAAACTCTCACAGATTGGAGACTTTAGACACTGATATTATTCTGTTAGGAAGAACCCTGTCCTCAACTGGAGTTAAAACTAAACTGATGGCCCTGGGCTGGTTTCCTTTCCTGTCAAACGGGTATCCTGCTGGGCACTTGACTGAATCGCCCGTTTTCTTGGAAATTATTCATCTGATAGTATTATAAGTTGTTTTTTGTCCTTTTGTTTTTATTTTAAAATCTAAATTTCAAACATGATGCAAGTATATTGTATGCATTTATCACACATTGCACACTAGGAAGTACTGGTTGATTGGAAACTGGCTAACATTGGCCAGAATTTACAAAAGGGATAAACTGTAGACCCATTTGTCATATTGTAATCCCATGGAAAATAGTTTAATTGATTTAGAGGAGTAAACTTACAGACGATGTACTCTGTGGTACCCTAGCAGAAAATAGCCTCCATAGAGTCAGAAGAATAATGTTTTACCTGACCAAGGTCCTTGACATATCTAATCAATAGAAAGTAGAACTCAATAAAACAACACAATGCTGCTCTACATTATCTAAAGTTTAAAAGGCTATGATCAAATGATATAATGATTCCACCATATCATGAGAATTGTTTTGATTACTGAGCCACAAAAGAGGTATTTCGAGTACTGGGGACAATGCAAAGATAAATCACAAAGCTCTCTGATCTTGAGTCATGAGAAAAGGTGGGAGAAACTTGGTCTTGTCAGCTTTGGAAGGAGTCAGCTGATGGCCAATTGTTTGGAGGTATCTAAGAATGTAAATGTTATGAAAAATTGCTTCAAATTAAATTGACAGTTAGACAAGATCACATGTTCAAATTTATTGTAAAGAGAAAAGAATTTGGCTTACAGTGTGCTCAATTCTTAGATGGACTTCCAGAAAAATGTTGTGGTAGCAAGAATCTTGGCATATGTAAAAAAGATAGAGAGCTACATTATATGGCAAATGAACTGTAACTCTTTTCTGCATAGATTGTCAGAGAGAGAACAGTTAAAATTCACACTGCAGCATGTGCTATAGAGAGCTAAAATATCAATAAAAACAATGCTGAAAAAACACAGTTGGTCTCTCGATACCTGCAAGATAATGAATGGGCTCAGGTTTCAGATGATTAATCTGGAAATTTCTAACTTTAATCCCTTAAATGAAATAGATTAAGTCACTTGTTGAATCTTTGCTGCTTGTGATAATGTTAGTAAGCACATTCATGAAATTAAAACAGATATTTTTGGCTTTATCTTAATTCCAATTGCAGTTGTCATCTACATTTTTGCAGATATCAGTGTCATAGTTGAGAGTTGTGCAACAAAAAGATATACCTGGTATTACTGAAGATCTATATTTGTAAAACTATATCATTTATTATATGTGATGGACTTCAAGTACAAATTTACTGGAAAAGTGAAAGACCTCTTGCTTTAGTTTGGGAAGGTTTGTTTGGAAAATTATGTTGCATAGTGCAAAAGCTGTGAATTATTGGGTAAGCACAGCTTTGTCTCATGCAGAGATTTTAAGATCCTGTAATTGGCAGCTTTGAGATTTCTGATTTTGAAGATTGATGATAATTATTACATTTTTAAGCATTTTAAACATGGACTTTTTAAGGCCTAGGAACAGTACTTGCAGCAATTCATTGTTCCCTGATTTGAACAATTTCAGTGGCAGGTGTAAATCTGACAGATCTGTGCACAGAATGGAACGGTGGAAATCAAAGCAAAAAGAACTTTGTAATTTCTTTTTATTCAAGGAGCAAACCCAGATGTTGATTCAGTAATATTGAAATAAAATAACTATGAAGTAATACAAAAGATAATGTTCAGGAGTGTGATTCTGAATAGATCTAACGTCTGTAGTGACACGTCAAACAGCAAGGATGACAGCAAAGCTTTGAAAAGGCTGCTGCTTTCAAATCAAACATGGTTATTTGTTGCTGCAATGAGCATAAGCAATGGAAGAGTAACAGTGGAATTGACTACTTATACCTCTGGTGACTGGGGTCTCAGATCACAGCCCATCGAAGGTAACTCTCCTGAATCATCTTGCATATTTGCAGGAGGCCAGCAATTTCAATAATCCTTATTCCCACTATCTGCACATCCACCTTTTTGTTTCTGTAGTAGCGACAGATTAGAATGAGGAAGAGTGCTGAACATTGAGGACATTGAACAGTTTACAGACTGCAGCATCTAAGGCAATCTGTCTCAATTGGTTTTGTGGCATCAACATAGACACTAGATAAGTGATTAGTGAACACTTTTGGCACATTGTCATTCTTAGAGAGGATAGCAGATGCCTCAACTACAAAGCTAATTTTTCTCTCCAGGGCTGTACTAGCTTTCCTCTCCTCAAAAGCAGCCCCACTCCACACTTACTCAAGTCCAGGCACCAATGGAAACAAGCCGATCTCTCTTGTTATGATTCCTGTATAGCGTAGGTGGAAACTCTGTGAGAAACAGGAGGTTTGCACTTGTACTATACAAACAGGAGTGTGAAGAAGTGGGAATTAGCGGATCAGCAGCTGAAAAGCAGCGTAGAGAGGCCAGTTCATGCTGATTATGTTCAGCAAAATCTGACACACTAGCTGCGCCTGGAAACATTACCAGTTGGCATGTATGTTAGAACCCAACTTCCATGTTCGCGTAGAATTAATTAATTCTCACTTACCTGCCAAGTCCTTTACATTCAGGCTCACAGTATTAGGGCTGAATTCCTGTTTAGGCCAAATCCATCTTTCCCCTTCTCTCAGAAGAATTCAACTGCTTCTCACAACATGGCATTGCATATTGATGAATCGGTTCTAAGTGAAGTAGGTGGTCTTTCTGTTTTTGCTGAGAACTGGTTCCCTTTATTATTGTTGTACATATATTAGTAAACTAATTGTTTGTAGTTGCTGTGCAAAATTAGGACCATAAAGAACCTGCTGTTCTACTGTAATAGAATTAATATTCATACATATATTACATAGTTCAGAATTAATTAGTGTAACGCAAAATGAATCTGTCATGGTTTATTTTGGAGGATGATCTTCTATGCTGATTAAACGATACAGTAGATATACTCAATGAGTTGATAGAATTAGTTAGATAAAGAAATGAACATTGACAGTGATGTGACAGTGTGTCATTATTATAGACATTATACTGGATTTCATATTGAAAAAAATTAAGCTTGTAATAATAATGGATTGCTATTTAATATGATAAGTTGACCTACCCTATTCTTGACAATCAAGGTTTTCTGATCTTTAAAATTTTTTTTGACCAAATTTAGGTTAAATAATTTGGATAGAATCAGCTGCATGGTATCTAAGGTATTTTTTGAGCGGATCAGAAGTAAAAATAGAATGTCTTGATAATGAAGGCACTTAAGGTATAATTAACAAAATAATTTTACAAGGAACAAAACAATAATTTGTGTAATTAATAAACACCTTTGTCCTTGCAAAATGCAGTGTTAATGTGCTATTTTGATCAGCTGTCTTTCTGGTAATGGCTGAAAATGCTCGGTATAATGGCGCTATCCATTGGAAATCCGAACACGGAGATGAACTGTGTGCATTACACGAGAGTTAGTTTGCTGTTAATTTGGGAAGCAATAACTAGTTTTAATAAGCTTTAAAAATCAGAAATTTTATCCATCAAACATGTCTGAATTGTCATTCTTGCAATTCTGATATATTTTATTCAGTGCAATTGTCATCTGTTACCCCGAGGAGCAGAAGACATAAGACTGCATATGGATAAAGATGCATTTTAGTCCTCAATGGCACATTAATATTTTCTACACCTTATTATAGACTAGATTAAAGCTTGCATGAAGCTTTGTTTCATGATATTGCTTTAGAATTTTCTTTTAAGTTTTATTTTTTGTGTGTTAACACATCTATCCACTTTCTTACATTCAAAACCTTATACATATTTTAATCAACTTAGTCATAGACATGTTCTGACATAACTCTGGAGCAGGTCGTACTTCAACCCAAGCTTTCTGGCCCAGAAGTAAGGACACTTCTACTGTACCACAGGAACCTCCTAAATACAAATCAGACTTGGGTTTGCTTGGCTTCTGTGATCAGATAAGATTGGGTGTTTTCAAACTAGTATGGCCTGAGGCTCCAAAACCTTATAATGTTACAGTCATAATTTATTTCATCTTATTCCATACACATAAAAGCTTTATTCAGGAAGGTCACAAACTTTCCAAACTAATCTTAGGAAAATAAGCAACTTGCAGGGTGAATAGAATTTTGCACTTTTTGTTTCCAAAACATTCTAGATTTGACATAAATGTATCTGAGACCTCATCTTTATGCTATAATACATCCAGTTAATAGGACATTTGCAAAAGTTCATAATGTTGTCTTGCAGAATGAACAAGTCTGTTTATTGTGCACTGGTTAACTCTACATGCTTACCATCAAATAATTCATAATCGAATCTATTTTAGTTGGGTTAGGTCAGAAAGGTATAATAAAGATGTAACTGTATCATTTGTTCAACACATCCAAATCTGCTAATGCTTTAAAATTAAAAAAAAAGTGTCAACTCTCATATGCGCTGTCTTTGTGTAATTACCACCACTATTATGTTAAACTGAAATCATGATGATCTCAGTGAGGACTTGATCTCTGTTGGAGTGATAAAGGATGTAAAAAGTGGATGCGATGTTTCAGTCTACTGTTTTGGAAGATGCACTGAAGGATCAAATAATTTCTGCCTGTATGTTATCTTTGGATCACAAACTGGCATTATGAAAGATTTATGAACATATCATTCATGTTAAATTTAATTTGACCTCAATCCTACTTTCCCATCTTACCCCTATAATTTATGACTGCTTTCTTAGTCATGTACATTAGTTACATAGCTGGGAACAACATCACCTGCAAATTCCCAGCCAAACCATTTGACGTCTTTACTTTAAAATCTATTATTGTGCCTTCACAGTTGCTTGTTCAAAATCCTTGAACTCCCTCTCTAACAGCATTGTGGATATACTACCAAATGGACTCTTGAGGTTCAAAAAGATAGCTCACCACTATCCTCTCAGGGGCAAGTAGGGATGTGCAATAAATGCTGACCCAGCCAGTGTTGCCCATACCCCATGATAGAATTTTAAAAATCAAGAATCTATGCCCTTAAAATATCACTGACCCTGCTTCCACTCCTCTTTAGGAAGAACTAAGTTTCCCTTGCTTTTGAGAAAAAATAGTCAGCCTTCTCACTGTCCAGTTCCAAGTTTGCCAGCCATTTAAACATGGTGGATTGAGTTGTCAATCCTGTAAACTCAATCAAAAGACCAGTGGCTCTGGATACTTGGAGAACTATTGGATGATATTGATGCGGCTGAAGCTGGCCTGAGATTGAAAGGCATTTCCATCGCAGAGAGGGATCTCATCCACAGGCTATCCTTCAGACATCACCAAATGTGGCCCTGGAAAAGCACAGCCTGGTCAGGCAGCATCCGAGGAGCAGGAGAGTTGATGTTTCAAGCATTAGCTATTCATCAGACATCCCTGATAAAGAGCTTATGCTCGAAACATTGACTCTCCTGCTTCTCAGATGCTGCCTGACTGGCTGTGTTTTTCCAGCCCCGCACTTTTGACTCTGATGTCCAGCATCTGCAGTACTCACTTTCACCTATCCTTCAGACATGGCTGTTGTCCTCACAAACTGCATGCAAGCCTGCATTGACCCGCAACCCTCCAGGAGGGAATACTTCTGCTGCCTGGAAATCCAGTTGATATTTATGTAGAGTACTCTTAGATAGCAGAGACAGATCTTTTTTGGTCTAATTGGTTAGCTATCACTGGCAGATAGGTCTCTTCACCTCCTCCCCCTTGCCTGCACAAGGTGTGTAGCCTGCCTGCCTACAAACGCCTTATTAATTTTAATACACAATCGAGCTTAAAATATATTGACTAAAAGGAAAGAAAGCCTAATTATAATAACAATGAATAAATACTTAAATTGATAGAACTTGTATCTTTGTTAATACTTATAACTAGAATCCATGTAAGGTGGTATTTCACATTTGGAAGAAAATCTTAAATAATATTTATAGGTCAGGTACATGAGGTATAGGTGAGGTGGGCTAAAAACATCCTTCATGTAAATAAATGTCTATAGTATGTCATTAATAAATATTCTCTGGTTTGAGCTTCTTTGGCCAAGATTTACTGGCAGGTAGTGAATTCCATTTAACTTGTGGTGCATTCAAGTTATCTAATAAATTCATACAATTTTACAACTGGTGTTTAAATGCCACAATTTACTTACCTATTCACTCACCGTTCAGCCAAATTAACTTCTCAAAAATATTCATGATCCTGTGTTACAAGTCCAGGAAATTGCTTGAGGAGAAAGATGAGTAAGAATAAAATTGCTTTTCGATGTACATATTATTTCTTCATTTGTCAATCATTGCCTATTCACCTTTTATTTTTCACAGATCTTTAGCATGTGTCATCCTATAACATCAAAAAAAGTCATAGTCAAAGATAAATATTTGGTTTGATTCTGAATGTGGCAAATGGGGAAATTGTTGCAGAGGATACCCATTAAGGTCCTCGAGAGGGTTTCTCACTTTGCTAATTTTCCATGCTCAAGGACTGAGATTAAACATTATGCACAATAAACCTGACGTATGCACTTCATTTGGAAATTTTAAATACAACTGGTTGTTACAGGACAATATATTCTGCATTGACCGTGTATCAAGTTATAACTTTGTACTTGATAACCGCTAGAATCATTTGGAAGATGATATCTGGAGTTTGGATCTAAGCCCACATACTCGAGTAACCAGAGTTTGGCATCTATGTTGATTAAATTGTAGAGAGGGGTGATAATTTGGAACTCTGTAATTCCAATGATAGAGTAATGAATAAGTGGGATTAACAATGTATCCATACTAAGAAGACATTAGCAATACAGTCTCAGAGTTTTTTTTTCAGTAAGGTTTACTATTCAGAAGCAATTGTTAGTAGTTATTGGTTGCTTAAGAAGTGTTCAAGCCTTCATTTTTTTAATAGATTGATTATGACCTCATGACTTGTCCACACCACATGTGCATCTCAATATCCTTTGGCTGCTTGTGGGATCAGCGCACAATACGTTAAAATAGTTTCCAGCTTTGTTGAATAAGAACGGTTAGTGAACCTTGTGAAGGTTGACCTGAATAATTAAATGTCCAAAAGGACAGTTATATATGTCCTGAAGGTATTCAAATCATGTTCTGGTTTTTGCTTATTGTCGTTAAAGTGATTAAAGAGCCTAAGTGAATCATATAACAGTAATAATAGAATAGTAGAAAAATGTAAGAGAATATGAGTGTATCATCTGGGCTGCATGTATATTTAATGGTTGCATTTTGTAGTTTTTTGTTGGGTTGTGATCTATGGTGATGTCCATGGAATGTGGAAATCAAAGCTTTCAAATAAACCATTGTACAGGAATACTCTGTTTAACTAGCAGATAACTTTGCTGGAAACCACGACTTACATAAAAACTACATAAATCTATAGTCAAGTTGGATTGTGATATGAACTCAAAATTAACAAATCATGTAATCATTCTGGAATAATGTGATATGATTTGACTAAGTACTTAAGTTGACCAATGTAATGTGAGATCATTAAAGATCTGATCCTATAAGATATAGTTATTGAATTAGGACATTCAGCCCACTTAGTTGCTCTACCATTGATCATGCCTGATATGTTTCTCAACCCCATTCTCCTGCCTTCTCCCCATAACATTTGATCCCCTTCCTAATCAATGAACCTATCTCTGCCTTAAAGACAACAATCACTTGGCCTCCACAGTCTTCTGTGGCAATGCGTTCCACAGGTTAACCACCCTCTAACTGAAGAAATTTCTCCTTATCTCAGTTTTAAAGAGCTGTCACTTCACCGAGGCTCCTAGTCTCGGGTCCTACTCTCTCCTACTACTGGAACATCTTCTCCACATCCACTCTATCTAGGCCTCTCTGTATTCTGTAAGTTTCAATAAGTTCCCTCCTTAGGACATCGTATTGAGGTTGAGGCCACATTGGATTACTGTGTGTAGTTCTACTATCGGAGGATATTATTAAATTGGAGAGGGTTCAGAAAATATTTACCAGGATGTTGCTGGGAATTGAGGGTTTGGATTATAAGGACAGGCTGGAGAGGCAGGGACGTTTTTCACTGAAGCGTCAAAAGTTGAGGGGTAACCTTATAGAGATTTATAAGATCATGAGGGGCATGGATAAGGTGACTAGCAATGGTCTTTTCCATTAGTCGGTGGAATTCAAAACTAGGGGGCATATTTTTAAGTTGAGAGAAGGAAGATTTAAAAAGGACCTGAGAGGCATTTTTTTTCACACAGAGGGTAGTTCGTGTATGGAATGAACTGCCAGAGGAGGTGGTAGATGCAGGTACCGTTACAACATTTAAGAGTCACTCGAACAGGGTAGTAAATAGAACAGATGCTGGCAGGTTGGACTAGTTTAGCTTGGGAAACTTGATTGGCATGGACAAGTTAGATGGAGGGGTTGGACTCCTCTTAAAAAATATAGTTTTCAATGGGTAAACTTAGCAATATCCTATGCCCTTGGTGGATATCTAAATCTCTGCTCTTTCCATACCATTTGTTTCTCTGGATGAAAATGGAAATTCCTATCAGGCAAACAGAAGATCTGCAATGAAATCACAATAGTTTGGTTTTGGGATTCTTGCCTAGTAATGTTTTTCTATATGTGTTAGGCATTTAGCTCAGGTTCTGTCTGCTTATATGTTCATTTAGGGAGATTCTTTTCAGAAAGTTTCATGAAGCATTTTTCCAAAAATATGTCAAATGTATTGGACCATTTTAACAAATAACAATCCAAAAGCACAGTACAAGTTAGCATGTCACTGTTTCAGCATCACAAAGGGGAAGGCAACGTTTTCAAATTGCTCTTTCAGGTAATAAGCATGGCACAAATACACGAGAACATTTCACTTTTATGAAATTATTCATTTCTGAAAGGAAAATAAAAGTTTCAGACTGTCTTGTAACTTTAATATCTACCTCAGTTATTATTCACATGCAGTTATTAAAATATGTTTGAGTGAGGGGTGTGTAAACTGTCTACACAGTGTGACAATATCGGCATTACATTAATGCAAGCTGTTATTGTTGTTGTTGTACACTTTTCATTCTCTCTGGTTAATGCTTTCATAGTCAATTTCTGTACACATGAACACAGTAATCCCCAGAAGGCATGTTCATTGAGAATGACAACCTGAGTCTGAGGGCAGATTGGGTTTTAAGCTCACTTAAGAGTGCAAGGTGCATTTTAATGTGGGAATGTATCAGGTACTTAGGTGAGGTTTCACTACTGCCATGAATGCAGGTTGGTGGGTGAATTATATGCAATATTACAAAAGATAAGTACAGCACAGGAGCAGGCCCTTCGGTCCACTAAACCTGCGTTGATACATGACATCTTTCTAAACTAAAACCCATTTCCCTTTACACGGCCTGTGTCCCTTTAGATTAGATTAGATTACTTACAGTGTGGAAACAGGCCCTTCGGCCCAACAAGTCCACACCGCCCCGCCGAAGCGTAACCCACCCATACCCCTACATCTACATCTACATCTACATCTACCCCTTACCTAACACTACGGGCAATTTAGCATGGCCAATTCACCTGACCTGCACATCTTTGGACTGTGGGAGGAAACCGGAGCACCCGGAGGAAACCCACCCCTTGTTCCCTGTCTATTCATATATTTGTTAAAATGTCTCTTAAATGTTGCTATTGTATCAATTTCTCACTCCTCCTCTGGCAGTGTATTCCAGGCACATACCACCCTCTCACAAATCCTTTAAACTTTCCCCCTTTTACCTTAAACTTACGTGGTCTAGTAATGAACATTTCTATCCTGGGAAAAATTCTCTCCATGCCTCTCATAATTTTGTAAACTTCTATCAGGTTGCCTCTCGGCCTCTGATATTCAATTGAAAACAAACCCAAAACCAGTACCTTCCAAACCAGGCAGCACCCCAGTAAACCTTTTCTGTACCCTCTCCAAAGCCACTCTATCCTTTGATAATAGGCAATCAAAACTGTATGCAATATTACAAATGTGGCCTAACTAAATTTCTATACAGCTGCAACATGACTTGCCAAGTTTTACAGTCTATGCTTTGAGTGATGAAGGTAAGCATGCTCTATGCCTTCTTGACCGCCTTATACAGGGAATAAGTGGACATGTATGCCAAGATTCCCATGCTTCGAAGGGTTCCGCCTTTTACTGTATACCCCCCTCCAACATCAGACCTCCAAAATGCATCATCTCGCATTTGTCTAGCTTAAATTCCATCTGCCATTTCTCTGCTCAAGTCTCCAGCCTGTCTGTATCCTGCTCTATCATCTGGCAATCCTCTTCACTGTCCACAGCTCCTCTAATCTTTGTGTCATCCCCAAACTTAATAATCAGGCCACCTGCATTCACCTCCAAATCATTTATACACATTACAAACAACAGGGATCCCAGGACTGATCCCTGTGGAACACCACTGGTCACAGATCTCCAGTCAGAAAAATGCCCTTCTGCTGCTACTGTCTGTCTTCTATGACGCTAGTTCTGTTTCCATCTTATCAGCTCATCATGGATCCCATGTGACTTCACCTTTGTATCAGTCTGCCATGAGAGTCCATGTCAAAGGCCTTGCTAAAGGCCGTGTAGATAATGTCCAATGCTCTGTCCCATCGATCATCTCAAAAATCTCAACCAAGTTTATGAAACATGATGTCCTGTGCACAGAACCATGCTGCTTATCACTCGTAAGTCCATATTTTTCCAAACATGAGTAAATCCTGACCCTAAGAATTTTTCCAATAATTTCCAGACATTAGGCTCACCAGCCTGTAATTTCTCAGATTACTCCTGTTGCCCTTCTTAAACAAAGGAACAACTTGGTTATACATCAGTCCTCTAGGACATCTGTTGTGAGATTTTATGTCAGGCCTCAGTAATTTCCTCACTCACTTCCCTCAGTATTTTGGGATAGATCCCATCAGGTTCTAGGAACTTGTCAACCTAATGCTTTTCAAAACACCCAACAACACCACCTTTTTTATGTTGACATACATGAGAATATCAACATACCCTTCTCTAGACACCATTCACCATGTGAATACTGATGCAAAGTATTTGTTAAGGGCCTCACTCACCTCCTCCAGCTCCATGAAAAAGAAGCTTGGAACTGTAGACCAGTGAGTCTGACATCAGTGGTGGGAAGGTTGTTAGAGGGGATTCTGAGAGATCGGATTTGCATACATTGGAGATATAAGGACTGAATAGGGATAGTCAGCATGGCTTTCTGCATGGGAAATTGTGTCATACAAACTTGAGATTTTTGTGGATGTTACCAAAAAGATTAATGAGGGTAGATGTTGTCTACATGGACTTTAGTAAAACCTTTGACAAGGTTCCGCATAGAAACTTGTTCTGGATTTGTGGTGCTGGAAGAGCACAGCAGTTCAGGCAGCATCCAAGTAGCTTCGAAATTGACGTTTCGGGCAAAAGCCCTTCATCAGGAATAAAGGCAGTGAGCCTGAAGCGTGGAGAGATAAGCTAAAGGAGGGTGGGGGTGGGGAGAAAGTAGCATAGAGTACAATGGGTGAGTGGAGGAGGGGATGAAGGTGATAGGTCAAGGAGGAGAGGGTGGAGTGGAGTCCCCAACAGTACCCTTCCACCAACACTCTCATTCGTTTGGCCGAACCGGTCCTCACCCTTAACAATTTCTCCTTTGAATCCTCCCACTTCCTCCAGACCAAAGGGGTAGCCATGGGCACACATATGGGCCCCAGCTATGCCTGTCTCTTTGTTGGCTACGTGGAGCAGTTGATCTTCCGTAATTACACCGGCACCACTCCCCACCTCTTCCTCCACTACATTGATGACTGCATTGGCGCCACCTCGTGCTCCCACGAGGAGGTTGAGCAATTCATCAACTTCACCAACACATTCCACCCTGACCTTAAATTTACCTGGACCATCTCTGACACCTCCCTCCACTTCCTGGACCTCTCCATCTCCATTAATGACGACCGACTTGACACTGACATTTTTTACAAACCCACCGACTCCCACAGCTACGTGGATTACACCTCTTCCCACCCTACCTCTTTCAAAAATGCCATCCCGTATTCCCAATTCCTCCGCCTCTGCCGGATCTGCTCCCAGGAGGACCAGTTCCACCACAGAACACACCAAATGGCCTCCTTCTTTAGAGACCGCAATTTCCCTTCCCACGTGGTCAAAGATACCCTCCAACGCATCTCGTCCACATCCCGCACCTCCGCCCTCAGACCCCACCCCTCCAACCGTAACAAGGACAGAGCGCCCCTGGTGCTCACCTTCCACCCTACCAACCTTCGCATAAACCAAATCATCCGCCAACATTTCCGCCACCTCCAAACAGACCCCACTACCAGGGATATATTTCCCGCCCCACCCCTTTCCGCCTTCCGCAAAGACCGTTCCCTCCGCGACTACCTGGTCAGGTCCATGCCCCCAAACAACCCACCCTCCAATCCTGGCACTTTCCCCTGCCACCGCAGGAACTGTAAAACCTGCGCCCACACCTCCTCCCTCACCTTTATCCAAGGCCCTAAAGGAGCCTTCCACATCCATCAAAGTTTTACTTGCACATCCACTAATATCATTTATTGCATTCGTTGCTCCCGATGCGGTCTCCTCTACATTGGGGAGACTGGGCGCCTCCTAGAAGAGCGCTTTAGGGAACATCTCCGGGACACCCGTACCAATCAACCACACCGCCCCATGGCCTAACATTTCAACTCCCCCTCCACTCTGCCGAGGACATGGAGGTCCTGGGCCTCCTTCACCGCCACTCCCTCACCACCAGACGCCTGGAGGAAGAACGCCTCATCTTCCGCTTCGGAACACTTCAACCCCAGGGCATCAATGTGGACTTCAACAGTTTCCTCATTTCCCCTTCCCCCACCTCACCCTAGATCTAAACTTCCAGCTCAGTAACTGTCCCCATAACTTGTCCTACCTGCCTATCTTCTTTTCCACCTATCTACTCCACCCTCTCCTCCTTGACCTATCACCTTCATCCCCTCCCCCACTCACCCATTGTACTCTATGCTACTTTCTCCCCACCCCCACCCTCCTCTAGCTTATCTCTCCACGCTTTAGGCTCACTGCCTTTATTCCTGAAGAAGGGCTTTTGCCCGAAACGTCGATTTCGAAGCTACTTGGATGCTGCCTGAACTGCTGTGCTCTTCCAGCACCACTAATCCAGAATCTGGTTTCCAGCATCTGCAGTCATTGTTTTTACCTCATTGATTTTTCCGCATAGAAACTTGTCAATTGGATGCAAAATTGGCTTGACAGTGGGAGACCGAGGGAGTTTGTGGAGGATTGTTTCCTGGACTGGATGCCTATGACCAGTGGTCATATGGCTTCAAGAAACTCTCCTGGTTGCATCTAACAAATTTGCTGCCCATCCAAACCCCTGGCACTAAGCGAATCCCAGTCAATATAGGTAAAGTTAAAATCACCCACCACAACAATTCAGTTTTTTGTTGCATTTTTCCTTAATCTGACCACCTATCTATTCCTCCATGACTCACTGGCTGTTTGGAGTCCTGTAATACAAACCTAACAAAGTGATTGCAGTGCTTCAGGTCCTGAGCTTTATCCTTATGGCCTTACTGGATGAGCCCTCCAAGGTGGCTTCCCTCAGTACAGTTATGATATTCTCCCTAAACAGTAATTTATACTCTTCCCCCCCCATCTCCTTTACATCCCCCTTTATCACACTTGAAATGTCAAAATCCTAGAAGGTTAATGTGATTCTTAGCCTCATTGGTACAGAGTGTATAGGGAGTAAAAGCTGAGATTGCAACAACAGAATCAGAAAATCCCTTCAGTGCAGAAAGAGGCCAGTCAGCCCTTTGAGACTATACCAACCCTCCAAAGAGGATCCCACCCAGAACCAGCTCTCCCCTACCCTCTAGGCTATGGGAAGAAACCAGAGCACTGGGCAGAACCCTTCACAGACACAGCAGAATATGCAAGCTCCACCGTGCTGCCCTAGAGGATGACACGAGAGGTCCTGCTTTTCAACTTAGTACCTAACTCTATGAATTCCCTTTGTAGGACCTCACCACTCTTTGCACCTATGTCATTAGTACCAATGGTATCACAACCTCTGGCTGCTTGTCCTCCCTTTTGAGAATGTCCCATGCATGCTCAGAGACATCCTTGATCCTAGAACCAGGGAAGCAACACACCATCCTGGAATCTCTTTCGTAACCACAGAAATCCCCAATTGTGCCCTGACCATAGAGACCCCTACTGCACTTTGATCCTCCCTGTTGTACAACAGAGACATCTGTGATGCCGCTGCTCAGGCTGCTGCTGTTGCCAATGCCTGAAAGGCAATTTGCCCCAATAGTATCCAAGACAATATACTTGTTATATTGTTGACCCGTATTCTTGTACTTGGCGCTCGAAAGGCTCCATGGTGGCAGCAAAGCATTATTAAATTATTCGATATTGGTATTTGCATTCATTGTAGTGTAGAAAAAAATCAGTTCTGAAGTAAGATTTATTGGATGCAATGACATTAAACGTTTTATTTCAGAGGTGACTGTTAAATTGCTGCACATTAGTTCAGTTCCATGGGACATTTGTAGACTATCCCTCAGTTGACCTGATGTGGAGGTGTTGGTGTTGGACTGGGGTGTACAAAGTTAAAAATCACACAACACCAGGTTATAGTCCAACAGGTTTATTTGGAAGTACAAGCTTTCAAAGTACTTCTCCTTGGTCAGGTAGCTAGTGGGGCAGGACCAAAGGACACAAAATTTATAGTAAAAGATCAGTGTGAGATGGAAGCAATTATTCCTTTTATTATAAAAAGTGTCTCAAATGCTGTGATTTAGACAACAAGGTGCCCGGTTAATTTTTTTTTTAATCTGTGAGCTCCTATACTGGTGAATTGACCATAATGGTTTCACTTCTATACAAAGTATCACAATCAGCTCTTCTACAACTCATTGTAGATTAGATTAGATTACTTACAGTGTGGAAACAGGCTCTTCAGCCCAACAAGTCCATACCGACCCTCTGAACAGCAACCCACCCAGACCCATCCCCCTACATTTACCCCATCACCTAACACTACACGCAATGTAGTATGGCCAATTCACCTAACCTGCACATCTTTGGAC
This sequence comes from Chiloscyllium punctatum, assembly GCF_047496795.1. Taxonomy (NCBI): domain Eukaryota; kingdom Metazoa; phylum Chordata; class Chondrichthyes; order Orectolobiformes; family Hemiscylliidae; genus Chiloscyllium; species Chiloscyllium punctatum. The sequence continues at coordinate 38,967,358 of NC_092750.1, read as the reverse complement.
TGTGGGAGGAAACCGGAGCACCCGGAGGACACCCACGCAGACACAGGGAGAATGTGTAAACTCCACACAGACAGTTGCCCGAGGCAGAAATTGAACCGTCCCTGGCGCTGTGATGCAGCAGTGCTAACCACTGTGCCACTATATGCAACTCCCTGTTATAGAAAAATCATATTTTAAAAACAGCTGTGAATCACACTGTAGCCAACACATTTTAAATGTTTGCGTAGAAACAACGTCCCCAATTCATCAATCCCACTACAGTGAATTCACGTTAACGAAATGCATGTAATAACAGAGCAACCTGCATTTGTGTTTCCTGCTGGTTTCATTGTATCTATTATGGAGCAAGTTCACAACTAATCATATGTGCCCATATTGTTTACATATATCGGTAGCCAAATATTTGAGCTGCAATGGTTGATGGTGATTTTTTTTTCTCTCGGCTGAATGTGAGAACTTAGGAGAGCTTCATTAGAACTCTGGAGAAGCCAAGTCATCTGTAATAATCTGTTTTGGAAAGGTTGTCACGCAAACCTTTCATTTGCATCTGAGTTATAAAAAAAAGTTGTAAACTAATAAATAGGCCATTTTCTCAACATGTCAGGATGCAAGCCAATTAGCAGAGGCAATTAAATTATTCTGTGTCTGTGGAATAGACAGTTTCTCCAAGGTTTCCAAGTGCACGCTACCCGGGAGCTTTCAAAACAGAAAGGGGGATTGTAGGTGGGAGGAGGTGTGGTGATAATGGAGTCACAGCCTCCGGGATCAGCTGCAGTTGGATTGATTTAAAGCTAATTAAAATGATTTAAAGAAAATTTCAAAATGGAACAGAAGGGGTGCCTGATATCATTAATATTACTGCAACATAAAGCTGGAGGGGAGAAACACTGCAGCGAACCACCGTGTCCAAGATATTTGCATTACATTGGAAAGCTTCCTTCTAGACGTTACTAAATTATTTTGATTTATGTTGGTCTTAAATCTTAATGCAGAGTCTGAAAGATTATAAAGTGTATGTCATTAAGACTATTCTAAATAGCTCTTAATCAACTATATTTTAAAGGTTTGCAAAACCAGCTTGTGTGCTTAAGCAGAGCAATTTAGTCACACTCATCGTGAGTATTTAGCAATCATTGAACACAAAGATTCTTCACTATTATTTACAGCTTCGCTACTCCACTGAAATTGTTTAGCACCTAAACGGAGCGAGTGTTTCTCTGCCTTCTTTAATCTGCATAAATCTGTGGAAAATAAGAGAAAGCTTAATTGTGAAAGCAATGTTTTCAGAAAGTGGATAGGTTCTTTTAACGTAACGCCATTTTATTTACAATATTCTTTCAACTGCAGTGCTATGTTTGCTTGAATGTTCAGTTTACGATCTTTTCACTTTTTATCGACTTTAATATAGCCACCCAAAATGTTTTTGCACTTGAGCATTTAAAAGCGTTAGAACCTATTTGCACCAATCATATGATTTGATAACGTTGGCTATTGGTCATTTTCAATGAATGAACTGATGCTAAAAATGATAAGGATTGAGATATTTCTGTACCACCTTCGACCTGCAGGTTGGCTGACTCAATGACAAGCAAGCGTATATCTCAGAATAATCATGGAAACTGATTGAGCTTGGAGTCAAATATGTCTTGGTGTTGTCAATCTTCTTTCCTAGATTTCCCACCTTCCAATATTCCCATCAGCAGTGTTGCCCATCATCACAACTTCGCAAATAATTTAGAGAGTTTGCACTGCTGATTTGATTTGCTCCGATATTTCTCTTTCTATCCCAGAAAAAGGAACACATGATTGAGAGAATGGGGGGGGGATAAAATCAATAAATACTTATATTTTCAAGTAGTTAAATTAGCAAATAATATCTTAGCTGTTCTTGTGATTCTTAAATTCTTTGATTACAATTTCTGGTCTTCCTTTGAGCTCAGAGACTCAGCTGTTTTTCAACTACAGGGCTATTGTCAGACCAAGTTGGTTGGTCAATCAGTTTTACAATTTATTAGACTCTTGGTTTTGCTGTTGCAGCTCATTCCTTGATGCCTTGATGGCAATTCCCAGCCTGATTGATTTTCATGATCAAGATATGTGAATTTCTTGGCCTCTGTGTTCATTGTGCCATCAATTATTAGGTTAGCATTTGGCCTTGTATCTCCTGAGAAGCATTATTTTATTTTTGTTTCCTGATAGCTATTATTTAATTTTCTTGGTATTGATTTTTTTGCCCATGTTCTAAGCACTTAACACTTATCAAATGTAGCATCTGATGTTAAGACTTTTGCTGATTGTATCATTACTGTATTAGCAGGATATCAGATAATTTTCGCCAAGTGTTTCTCATCCGTCTATGGTGACCTCAGCACAATCATTGGTACCTTTCTGCACCTCATGTACAATCATTTCCACGTAGGAATTGTGCAGAGGTGAGAAAAATACTAATTTTCGTCTCATGCCTTGTTTAACCTGCATTTATTCCATTGTCAAGTTGCTGAATAATATGCATGCTTCCTCATAGACTAGGTTATGAATTATTCAAACTTCTTCCTCTTGGACATTAATCAACTGATGGTGCGACACTTTTAACTATAGATTTCTAGATTATTATACTAGTCACTTGTACAGCAGAAAAGAAGATGCCATGTGCAGCTTCTGTTATTTTAACAAGTCACTTTGCTTATTGAAAACATCATACTTTTTGAATAGTCTTTTTGAAGAAAGCCTTAATCATGTGACTACAATGCTTGGTAAATTCAGAGGTCACCATTTAAATGAAAGAGGGCATGTCCAGCCTTTATGCAGTAACAGTTCTTTACAAAGTCAGAAATGGTGTCATGTGAATGGAATATTATAGCGGTCTGAGCAGCTTGGATTCTATTGAGATGTGCGATAGAATCAGGTGGTAAAGTCTGTCTCGGTGTCGAGACTCTAGCGAGATTCTTGCTCAGCGGTGAGAGTTGTTAACTGGTGTGGATTGTAGCTTGTTAAATGCCTTGTTAGTAGCTCACCTCACCAAAGTAATATTCAGGTTCCCATCCTATCAAACTCACCAACCAGCTCAATATTAGGAAAATCTCGGTAAGGAAAGGAAAGAGAGCACTTGGTGGATTCAGCACACCATTTGGTCTGAGTAACTCCACGCTGAAAATCAGGCACTGACATTTCAGGGCATGCTTCATGGGCATGGGCGTCACACACTCCATCCACATATATTAGTACCTATTACGTGCCAGCTTCGAAGAACCCTCATAGCACATCTCTAATCCATTTTCAGGATATGTGTATATGTCATGCTAGACGGCAGCTTGAAACAGCAACAATCATTGTAATGGTGTAGCAAGGATATTGTGTCTGGGGACAACCACACAACTTGTGGAATGGACCAGGTTGCATATTGTTCTCATAGCAGTCACTAACTCTGAACCTACCCGGATGGTCATAGCATTGGCTTGCCTGTCTTTTTTTGCCCCCTCAACCAGAGATACCAGTCTCGTAATATTACTGTTCTGTGTAGTGGAGACATAAGCTAGGACGTTTGTCATAATTGTCAGTCCAGTCAAGGGGAATAGCCTTCACTGTGGGGTTTCTGGCACAGGAAGGCAAGAGGAACTTCTGATATCAGCCCAGGACCTATTTAAGGTGAACAGACTCTGCATTCTGTCATCATATGGAGTGAGGACAAATAAATAAGATTAGAATCTGTTGGCTAAAAAGGAATAGTTAAGTTGACTTTAATATGATTTTCTAATTTCTAAAGAAATTGAATTTAGCCCTATGATAACAAATGTAACATCCCGATCTTTCATTGCAATATTCTATTAAAATGTAACGATATTGAAGCATAGACTTTTCTCTCTCAATTTGCTTTATTTTATTCTTGAGTGTCTCTCTTGTTGCACCTAGACCTCAAGATATATAAAACTGGCCCTGTTCAACACCTTTCTTTCTTCCCTCTTCCCTTTTCCAAGTGCAATTGTTGGACGTGGTCATTGTGTATTGTCCATCTTTGTATGTACTGTAAGTTGTGAAAGAATAATGACCTTTAATTCTGGTCTCCGATTCCAAGTATTTCATCACCGTGATAAAATTTTCAAACTCTGAATTAACCTTCCGATAATTCCTTTTGAGAAATAATTCATTGGACAAGAAGGTCAGAAAACTTGCATTTGATGGGAACCAAGACAATGAAAAGGAAACAAGAGACCAATCAAAACTACCCAATTCACCTCACCACTGATGTGGCGAGCCCTCCCCAAAGTGTGGTATTCCCACATAGAATTGTTTTTATTTAAAACAATAATTTTAGGCTGTCACAACCAAGTGTAGAATTCAAAACTAACAAATTACGTTCACCCATAATAATTAGGATTGCAATGAATCTAAATTCACTTAAAATAGAAGTCAATTTATCAGACTTGCTGAAGATTCTTCCAGAGAAAACTATTGAAATCGCCATGATTTTCCGATTCTGCCTGTTCCTTTCTTTAAAGTCACCACGCTAAATACGGTAAATGTAATAGCAGGTCTCACTTAGAGACATGAGCACAGTTCTGAAGTCAAATCAGTTCAAGTGAAATATGGTTTTGTGAAGTGTTGCTGTTGTTTTTGTTTAGATTAAATTGTTGAATAATTAATTGAGGCAACTACAGTACAAAGGTTTGGAAATTGGCAATTTTTATTCCCAGTTTATAGAACTCTAGATCTAAACATAACATTTTTGGCAACCTTTTTTTAAATGTTTGCTGAGGTTTGACTGTTTTAATATAAGCAGAAGTCAGGGAAAAAATATGAAGTATTTTGTGTTTTACGAAATTGTTTCAGAAATTTGATTTAATATTTAATGGAATTAAAAATTTAAACAGTTGAGGAATGATTTGCTGTCAATATACAATACAGTCTACCAATCAAAGTCACTCACTTCCATTTATTTCTCTGGGTTATTCAGTGTTAATGTGCTGCCGGTTTTAATCCCAAACTACAATCATTGTGAACTAATAATATGAATTAATATATATGTTTATGCATATTATATTATACAAGAGAAATATTCTTATCTTCCTGAGCTTAGTCAAGTCGAATGGCAGAAAGGAATGACATAATGAATTCTATTTTCAACCTGTTGTGGCGAGAATATCAGTAGTCCCTCGTGGTGAATTCTTGCAGAGATCCCTCTATTTCATTTCTATTAATTTTAGAGTCTGCGCCAATACTGAAATATTTGAACATAATCTTCACACCCACCCCTTATTACAGATTTTTATACAACGGGAGGGAGAGGGAAAGAGGAGAGCATGTTCTATGAGCTATAGACTCTGAAGCCTTGATGGATGAATAGATGCACACAACACTAGATTCAAAAGAAACAAACAGGAGCTAAATTAGATGGTGTCATGTCACCTTAAAATAAAGTGAGCGCCAGAATCCCCATCAGTCGTCCGGTTACATAGCACTTAAAGTTGTTAAAAACAACCTTGACGGTGCCAGTTTCTTCATCCGGTGCTCAAGATGTACTTTGGGAAGCAAGGTATTATTATGTCTCTTTACGAGTTTTTCTTGTCTAATATTGGGAAAAAATATGTTAATATGTCATCCATGCCAAGTCAAGAGAGACTCACTGCAGAATTTACTGGAAAATACAGCTCACAGAACATTAAAAAATTAAATTAATATGATTGCTCAAAAGTCCCAGGCTCTCATGAGAGCTTGGATCCAAAATAATATCAAAAAGGTGCAAAGGGATAACTTTTAGAGGAGAGGAATATGCAAAAAATGAGGAAACCAGTCATGCAGTGTAAATTTTCTGAATTATTCTAATATAGGTACAAAGGATGGAAGATATTTTTTCAGTTATGTAAACCTCTGTGGTTTCAATGTATTGTGCAACTCCAGCATTTTTTTACTTGCTATCACTGAATAAATATCTATTCAATTGGCATCAACAGCTCCATCTTATTTTGGATTTTCATCTTTGTTCAGAGAAAATTGACATGCCTCCCAACAAACTGCGAGATAGATGCAAAGCCTTTTAACTTGTCATTTGCTCAGGAAACCAAACAGAAAAGAAGAGCTACTTCAGCCTCAGTCTGCTTTCTGAAAACCATGAATCCATCCATTTCCTTTAAAACAAGCTGAAAGAAATCTGATATTATTAGCACCATGATCTCAAGCCAATCACATTCGCTGAGCTGCTGACCTGCAATGGCACTTACTGCTGTGGTTTGGTTTTGGCAGATGTTAATAGCAGTCTTGCAGAGGCCACATCTTGTTTTCATTTTAAATCTGGCTTGCAAATCTTTATTCCATTTTCTGAAGGTAAATTATTATTGCTCCTCTTAGCCAAAATTCCCTTCTAGAATATCTCGTATTTAATGTCATCTTAAATTAGCTACACTATAAATGAAAAAAAGATGTTTGCTGATTGTGAAATAATGCTTCCTCTGTACTTGCATTACAAAGCAGTGCAGTTTTAGCTTGCTTCAGTTAGCATCACTCTCTCCTCCGTGACTTGACCACATAAACACGGCTGAGACCACAGTGCATTACTGAGGGAATGCTACACTATTGAAGCTGTCATCCTTTGAATGAGACATTAAATCCTGCAGATCTATTCTGATGTTTTAGCCACACAGTTTAGATCCTGCAGTACTGTTCAAAGAGAAGAAGGGTGTTGTGTCTAATGATTTTTCCTTGTTGCATTGAGAAATCATAAGAATTTTGGAACAGATTGAGTATGGTCATCTCACAGAGCTCACTGGTAATCACTTCAAAATGATGAGTGGACATCCTGCAGTATGGATTAGAAAATTAGCAGTAATTGATTGCTTGTAACTAAAAGCTATGAGATTTTGTTGTAAACAAAAAGCAAGGAAAGTTAAAATTGACCCCGAATCTCTTTAATAATTTATAAATAGCTTATTATAATGGTGATGGTATTCTTTAAAATGGTAGATCTGCTATGGCACAGAATAATTCACACTGGGCTGTATTGTTTCCATCACCATTGACTTTGTAGAGTATTTTTGACTATGTGTAGTCTCTCATCATAAAGTTATACAACACAGAAACAAACCCTTCAGTCCACAGTGTCTGGTCGAACAGACATTCCAATCTGACCTGGTCCCATTTGCCAGTATTTGGCCTCTATCCCTCTAAACCCTTCCTATTTATTTACCCATCCAGATGCCTTTTAAATGTTGTAACTGTACCAGCCTCCACCACTTCCTCTGGCAGCTCATTCCATATATGCACCAACCTCTGCATGAAAAGGTTACCCTCAGATCCCTTTTAAATCTTTCCTTTTGGACTCCCTTACCCTTGGAAAAAGACCTTGGCTATTTACCCAGTCAATGAACCAGGTTTAATGGAATAAGGAAGTAGATGTGGAAGCTTTGGAGAGGGTGCAGAGATTTACCAGGATGTTGCCTGGAATGGAGAGTAGGTCGTACGAGGAGAGGTTGAGAGTTCTCGGCCTTTTCTCGTTGGAACGGCGAAGGATGAGGGGTGACTTGATAGAGGTTTATAAGATGATCAGAGGAATAGATAGAGTAGACAGTCAGAAACTTTTTCCCCGGGTACAACAGAGTGTTACAAGGGGACATAAATTTAAGGTGAAGGGTGGAAGGTATAGGGGAGATGTCAGGGGTGGGTTCTTTACCCAGAGAGTGGTGGGGGCATGGAATGCGCTGCCCGAGGGAGTGGTAGAGTCAGATTCATTGGCGACCTTTAAGCGGCATTTGGATAGGTACATGGATGGGTGCTTAATCTAGGATAGAAGTTCGGCACAACATCGTGGGCCGAAGGGCCTGTTCTGTGCTATATTGTTCTATGTTCTATGTTCTAGATGTCAAGTTCTGGCAATCTGAGTTGGAAGATGACTCATATAAAAGGTCTTTTTGTCTTGTCACTCATGAGAGTAAAAATTATAATGCTGCACATTTGTTATTTACTTGTATCTTGCAGCAGCTTCTCCTTCTAGTATCAAGATTCACAAGTAGTTCTCCTCAATTTCCTGTTGAATTCATTTTTTTGGTCCAATGTTCTGGACTGTGCAAGTGCAAATACTCTTCTGCACCTACCTGATGAAAATCTACTGATAGATATAGCCTTTCAGCTCTGGTTTCATCCTAGTAAGTCTTTTTTTGCATTTTATCTCAGTAACTCTACATCTTTGTTAATGCAAAGACCACAACTGTTCACAGTACTGTCTGCAGCAGTCTAACTCTGATTCTAATCAAGTATAAAAAAAGCTTTCATTCTTTTTCCCTTGGGAAATGAAGCTGGGGTCTTGGTTTTCTTTTCTTTAAGGCCTTAATAACCTGCATCACTATTTTAAGTGCAAATCTGTCTCAGCATCCTCAAATTCCTCAGTTGCTGTATTCTATTTGCAAACTTACTTTCCAAGGAGCATGTGACCTCCTTATGCTTTCTAACAAAATCAGGATCTTGAATTAATCAGGGAGCTTAACGCATCTTAAATAACATTTCTTATATTTTTAACATTTTATCTTAACTTCTTTATACAGGTGGTTTTTTTCCTTGATCCTTCATGTTACTGTTTACAAACGTAGATTCAGGTTCACCGTCTAGCTTCTACTTTCTCACAGGTTTAATTTAAGAAAGCTTGATCTTAATTTTTGAATGTGGAGGAGATCAATGTTGAACAGGCAGCCAATCTGCCTCTGTAGAAGTTAAAATCAGCTTAATTTGTCTCTTGGTCTCTTTCAGGTATGCACATGCAAACAGTTGCCTTGAAGCATGTTTTTACAAAACGTAACTAAGCCTCTTCTTCAGATTATGACCAATTCATGCCTGAAGTAATACAGATATCACTCTCTATTTTGGGAAACTAAACATAGATTAGGTGACTGCTTTGCAAGACATCTCCATTCAGTCTGCAAACATGATCCTGAGTCTGTCATTTTAATTCCCAACCTTGCACTTACACTGATATCTCTGTCCTTGCCCAGTTGCAGTGTTCCAGTGATGTAGAACTCTGAAGAATTGTACCTCATTTTCCAATTAAATAATTTACGCATTCGCAATTCAATTTTTAAAAATGTTTATCTATGACTGAGCTGTGGGAAGTGAAGGCATGGTAGCAACATTTGCAAATGATGCAGAGACAGACAGGAAAGTATGTTGTGAAGAGTTCATAATGAGATTGCAGATGTGGATAGGATAAGTGAATAGGCAAACAAAATGGCAGCTGGATTAAAATGTGGGAAAATTGCCACTTTGGTAGGAAACATAAAAAGTAGATTGCTGCTTAAATGCAGAACAAGTGCAGAATTACAACATGCAGAGGAATCTACGTGTTTGAATGCATGAATTCACAAATTGTATGCAGATACAGCAAGTAACTAAGGACACTCATGGAATAATGTCCTGCACTGTGAAAGTAAGAAATAAGGACATTATGCTTCAGTTATAGGGGGCATTGGTAAGACAATGACTTGAATGTTGTCCTTGGTTCCAAGGATGAGAAACCTATGTTATGAGTATAGATTAGAGAAGTTGAGACTGTTATCCTTGAAGAGGAGATCCTAATAGAAATTTTCAAGATCATGGGATGCCTAGACAGAGTAGGCTGAGAGAAACTGTTCCCACTTGTTATAGGATCATAAAGAAACAGACTTAAAATGGTTTGCAAAAGAAGTTTTTGCAATTTTGTGCAGTGACTGGTTTGAGTCTGGAATGAGTGTAATGAAAGCTAGCTCAGTAGAGGCATTTAAGATGATCATCATTAAATGATTATTGAATAGAAATAATGGGAAATGGAGGGAGAATGGCATTAAATCATGATCCTCATTCAGAGAGACAGTGTAGTCACGATGGGTCAAATAGCCTCTGTCATCATTGTAATAATTTTGTAATGCAGCTTTGGGTCATGTTATTCAAGAAAGGATAAAAATGCATTGGAAATGGTTCAGAGATGGTTTGCTGGCTGACACCTGGAATAGGCAGGATGCCTTATGAAGAAAGATTGGACAAACCGGACTTGTATCCGCAGAGATTTGGAAAAGTGAAGGGTGACATAATTGAAGTGTAAAAGATCCTAAAAAGCCTTGACAGTGTGGGCAAAGATATTTCCTCTTGGTAAGTCCAGAACTTGGCTGCAATTTTTAAAAATTAGGTGTTGTCCTTTTAGAATGGAGATGAGGAGGAATTGTTTTTTTCTGAGAGTCATGTGACTTTGGAACACTCCGCATAGAAATCACAGTTCATTCAACTTCAAAGGATTCTAAGTAAAATGAAATAATGAAGAGTATTAGGTTAGTTTGATCTTAGAGTAGTATAAAAGGTCGGCACAATATAAAGGGCCAATAGAACATCACAGCACAGTACAGGCCCTTCGGCCCTCGATGTTGCGCCGACCTGTGAAACCAATCTGAAGCCCATCTAACCTACACTATTCCATTCTCACCCATATTCCTATCTAATGACCATTTAAATACCCTCAAAGTTGGTGAGTTTATCACTGTTACAGGCAGTGCGTTCCATACCCCTACTACTCTCTGAGTAAAGAAACTATCTCTGACATCTGACCTATATCTATCACTAATCAATTTAAAGCTATGTTCCCTCATGCTAGCCATCGCCATCCGAGGAAAAAGGCTGTCATTGTCCAACCTATCTAACCCTCTGATTATCTTCTATGCCTCAATTAAGTCACCTCTCAACCTTCTCTCTAAAGAAAACAGCCTCAAGTCCCTCAGCCTTTCCTTGTAAGAACTTCCCTCCATACCAGGTAACATCCTAGTAAATCTCCTTTGCACCCTTTCCAAAGCTTCCACATCCCTCCTATAATGTGGTGACCAGAACTGTACGCAATGCTCCAAATGTGGCCACACCAGAGTTTTGTACAGCTGCAGCATGATCTCATGATTCCAAAATTCAATCCCTCTACAAATAAAAGCTAACACTCCGTATGCCTTCCTAACAACCCTATCAACCTGGGTGACAACTTTCAAGGATCTATGTACATGGACACTGAGATCCCTCTTCTCATCTGCACAACCAAGAATCTTACCATAAGCCCAGTAATCTGCATTCCTGTTATTCCTTCCAAAGTGAATCACCTCACACTTTTCCACATTAAACTCCTGTTTTCCACCTCTCAGCCCAGCTCTACAGCTTATCTATATCCCTCTGTGACCTACAAATCCTTCGGCACTATCCACAACTCTACTGACCTTAGTGCCATCTGCAAATTAATTAATCCATCCTTCTATGTCCTCATTCAAGTAATTTATATAAATGACAAACAGTGGACCAAAAACAGATCCTTGCAGTACCCCACTAGCAACTGAACTCCAGGATGAATATTTCCTATCAACAACCACCCTCTGTCTTCTTTCAGCTAGCCAATTTCTGATCCAAACCGATAAATCACCTAAAATCCCATGCCCCTGTATCTTGTGCATTAACCTACTGTAGGGAACCTTATGGAATGCCTTACTAAAATCCATATACACCACATCAACTGCTTTACCCTCATCCACCTGTTTGGTTACCTTCTCAAAGAACTCAATGAGGTTTTGAGGCACGACCTACCGTTCACAAAACCGTGTTGGATATCCCTGATCAACTTAATCCTTTCTAGATGATTATAAATCCTATCTCTTAAAATCTTTTCCAACACTTTACCCACAACTGAAGTAAGGCTCATAGGTCTATAATTTCCAGGGTTGTCTCCCCTCCCCTCCTTGAACAAGGGAACAATATTTGCTATCCTCCAGTCTTCTGGCACTATTCATGGCGACAATGATGACATAAAGATCAAAGCCAAAAGCTCGACAATTTCCTCCCTAGCTACCCAGAGAATCCTAGGATAAATCCCATCCGACCCACGGGATTTATCTCTTTTTACACTTCACAGAATTGCTGACACCACCTCCTTGTGCACCTCAATCCCATCTGGTCAAGTAGCCTGTATCTTAATATGCTCCTCGACCACACTGTCTTTTTCTCGTGTGAATGCTGATGAAAAGTATTCATTTAGTGCTTCCCCTATCTCCACGAACAACTTCCCACTACTTTGACTCCACGAACAACTTCCTACTACTATGCTTGATTGGCCCTAATCTTACTCTAGTCATTCTTTTATTCCTGATCTAGCTATAGAAAGCCTTAGACTTTTCCTTGATCCTATCCGCCAATGACTTTTCTTGTCCCCGCCAAGCTCTTCTCAGCTCTCTCTTTAGGTCTTTCTTGGCTAACTTGTAATTCTCAAGCACCCTAACTGAGCTATCAAATCTCATCTTAAAAAATGCCTTCTTCTTCCTCTTAACAAGAGATTCAAGTTCCTTAGTGAACCATGGCCTGACAATTTCCTCCTTGCCTGACTGTGCATACTTATCAAGGGCACACAGTAGTTGGTCCTTGAATAAGCTTCACGTTTCTATTGTGCCCATCCCCTGCAGTTTCCTTCCCCATCTATGTATCCTAAATCTTGCCTAATCGCATCATAATTGCCTTTCCCCCAGCTATAATTCTTGCCTTGTGGTATATACCTATCCCTTTTCATCACTAAAATAAACCTAACCAAATTGTGGTCACTATCACCAACCTCCAAATCTAACACCTGGCTGGGTTCATTACCAGTTCCAAATCTAATGTGGCCTCTCCCCTTGTTGGCCTGCCTACATACTGTGTCAGGAAACCCTCCTGCACACATTGGACAAAAACTGACTCATCTAAAGTACTTAAACCATAGTATTCCCAGTCAATATTTGGAAAGTTAAAGTCCCCCATAACAACAACCCTGTCACTCTCCCTCATATCAAGGATCATCTTTGCTATCCTATACATCTTTGGAACTATTTAGAGGCCTATAGAAAACTCCCAACAGGATAACCTCTCCTTCCTGTTTCTAATCTCAGCCTATACTATCTCAGTAGATGAGTCCTCAGACGTCCTTTCTGCAACCGTAACACTGTCCTTGACTAACAAAGCCACAGCACCCCCGCTCTTACCATTTTCTCTGTTCTTACTGAAACATCAAAATCCAGAAGCTGCAATAACCATTGCTGTCCCTGCTCTACACATGTCTCTGAAATGGCCACAACATCAAAATCCCAGGTACTAACCAATGCTGCAAGTTCACTCACCTTATTCCAGATGATCCTGGCGCTGAAATAGATACACTTCAAACCAATATCTTCATGCGACCTTCAAATCTTAGTTCTGACTTCACTACTTTCATCCTTCCATATACTCGAACTACAATTTCAGTTCCTCTCTCCCTGCTGAACTAGTTTAATCCCACCTGAAGAGCATTAGCAAATTTCCCCTAACAATAGAGTCCCCAATGACTAATGCTCTGCTTCTCTTCCCCTTTCTCTTCTGAGCAATAGGGACAGACTCTGTGCCAGAGACCTGTGCCCCATTGCTTACCCTTGGTCAGTGGCTCCCCCTAAACAGTATCCAAAATGGTATACTTGTTGTTGAGGGGAACAGCCACAGGGGTTCCCTGCACTACCTGCCAGTTCCCTTTCCACCCCTGACCGTAACCCATCTACCTTCTTCTTGTCCCTGAGGTGTGACTACTTCCCTGCATCTCCTCTCAATAACCCCCTCTGCCTCCCAAATGATCTGAAGTTCATCCAGCTCTAGCTCCAGTTCCCTAACGCAGTTTTCGAGGAGGTGGAGTTGGGTGCACTTCCTGCAGATGCAGTTAGCAGGGACACTAGTGGTGACACTTACCTCCCACATTCTGCAGGAAGAACATTCAACTGCCCTAACCTCCATTCCCACTATTTTAAATTCCCTACGAGACTACTGAAAAACTAAAAGCAAATTTAAAAACCAGTCAACGTACCAACTGGTGCACAGAACCTTTTCTTTTGGTTAGAGGAGGACAATGGGCGGGAGACAGTACCCGAATATGTTTCTGGTAAAGCAACTATCCAAATATAAAGCCTCATTTACCCAGCAGCCCCGTGTCTGCTCCTGCCCAGTGTGTGCTCCACCTATACATGAGGTAAACTTTTATATCTTTTAAAATTTACTCTCCTGTCAGGCCTCTTGTCCTCACTGTCGTTCCTCCCACTCCAATTGCTGCTGGAACAAAATATTCCATGTGAGTCACACAGCATCAATTCCTCATCTACCATGTAAATGTCACAATGTCAGTACTGAATGCAGTGAGAAGTTAAGCTTTTGTTGTGGGTCTGGGATAGGTAGTGCATCTGAGTGGTGCAAGAACTTCCTTCTCTATATACATGGGTGGTCACTCAGCCAGTGATGCACCTTCACCCAGAGGCTGCACATGCTAAGCTGAATTGTGCATAGATGATGTTGCTCACTGTTGCTCCCGCGTAAGAAGGTGACGAACGACACAAAGACAACACGGCTGATGGTAGGCCCAGGAGCCCCCATGGAGGATGAGGAGCACCTAGCCTAGGGAGAAGACACAGTCCTGAGGCCTGTTGGGATATGTGGAGTTCTCAGGGGATCCAGAGTTTTCCAGCTCTGATTCAATTTCCTGCAATGCAGACACAAGCTCCTCATGTCCCAGAACACTGGAACTGTACCGGATGCTAGAGCAGGAGCTGAGGGCTGCAGGAGCGAGAGACCATGTGGCTGTAAAGATCACTTCTGCACTGAACTTCTTTGTAACTGGCTCTTCCTAGGGACCTGTGTGGGATCTTTCAATCATGCACCTTTAAATATAACAAGATAGTGACCAATGCCATCTGTGCCAGGGATAGTGCTGCAGCTCAGGCAATAGGACTCAGGACTATTGCTGGGATCCCCCAGTTCAGAGTTCCATCGTCTGTACTCGCATGGTATTGAGAGGGCTGTATCATAATACAGTGCAATCCATCAACAGGGAGAGGCTCCATTCCATTAATGTACAAGTGATCTTTGATAATCACAACCACTTCCTGAAGGTGTATGCCCACCATCCTGGCAGTGCCACAACTTCTACATCCTGGTATGCCTGCAAAACTAGGTACTTCAAGGGCTGGCCACTGGGGGACAAGGGCTACGCACTGTGACCAAAGCCTCTGGCACCTTGTGGAAACAGGTTTATTCCTGCCCCTGCTTCAAACAATGCTGTTATGGAGCAGATTATAGAGCTCATGATGATATTGTTCCACTGCTTGGACTGGTCTAGAGAGGCTATCCAGTGTGTTCTGCATCATCCTAGTGAGAGCTGGCTACAGGAGACAGCTGTCCACTGTAAAATAATTTTTGATAATTATGCTGAAATTGGCTTTCCATTGTGGGGATGATGTTTAGCCTCTGTTGACCTTGCTTGTGATTCCTTTTGCTCTCTATAAATAAGAGCTCACAGACATCTTTGTATTTGTTTGATTGCCTGCCAGTATGAGATGTTTCCCCTGCTTGACAATGACAAGCTGCTGCTGTCCAATGGGCATTATGCACAGAGTAGCAGTGGGAATGGTTAAACAGGATGTAGTAACAGACAAGTAATGTACATGGTGTGGTGGTTAAACATTAACTGGGTAAGAGAATTAGAGTCGAGAGTATGTTGCTGGG
This sequence comes from Chiloscyllium punctatum, assembly GCF_047496795.1. Lineage (NCBI taxonomy): Eukaryota > Metazoa > Chordata > Chondrichthyes > Orectolobiformes > Hemiscylliidae > Chiloscyllium > Chiloscyllium punctatum. The sequence continues at coordinate 38,951,845 of NC_092750.1, read as the reverse complement.
AAAGCACAGCTGGTCTCCAAGGAGCAGGAGAATGGATGTTTTGGTCATAAGCCCTTCATCAGGAATGAGGCTTGTGGGCTGGGGCTGGGAGGGGGTTGGGGTGGAGGGGAAGGTAGCTGATAAAGCGTTAGGTGGAAGGTGAGGGAGAAAGTGATACGTCGGGTGAGGGGGTGCACGTGATGGACAGGTCAGAGGGTGGTGCCGAGTTGGAGGCTTGGGACTGAGATAATGTGGGGGATGGGGAAATAAGGAAGCTGCTGAAATCCACATTTATCCCGTGTGGTTGCAGGATCCCAAGGTGGAATGTGAGGTGTTCTTCCTCCAAGTGTCTGATGGTAACGGTTTGGTGGTGGAGTGGGAGGGAGAGTTGAAGTGTTCAGCCACGGAGCAGTGGGGTTTGTGGGTGCGGGTGTCCCAGAGATGGTCTCTGAAACAATCCGCAAGAAAGCATCCTGTCTCCCCGATGTAGTAGAGACCATACCAGGTGCAACAGATGCAGTAGATGACATTATTAGAGAATGGGTTTATATGGGTGAGGGAGTGACAGTCATTATCGGCAATGAGTTGTGGTCGGTCTGGGCCTGTTGTACCAAGTCACTGCCTGTATTTTGGTGCTCAACAACTTTCAAAGATGGTGTGGGTGCAAGTGATGCTGGTTTTTGGTAGATATCTGCTGAGTGAGTTATTGTAGTAATAGTGTGATAAGGTGGAATGGTATTTGAAGGTGAGAGATGCCAAAGGTGAAATAGGTAATAAATTGAGGCAATTTTGTTCTTTTAGGCCAAGAGAACACATTAGGCCTCATCACAAATAACCATCCAAGACTTAGCCAAAAAACCTAAGATTCATCCCTTGGAGTAGAAGTGCATAAATTAAGAGTTATTGTAGTTGCCAAATAATATCAGAGTTTTGTATTTTTTTCTCTGATAACATTCATATTAGCTTGTTATCTCAAAAGGAATACTATTTAACAATATAAATGATTATCCTGAATACTTTTTTAGAGTCATAGAGTCATACAGCACAGAAATAGATCTTTCGGTCCAACCAGTCCATGCCGAACATAAGCCCAAACTAAACTGGTCCCACTCCTGGCCCATATTCCTCCAAATCTTTCCTATTCATGTACTTATCTAAATATCTTTTAAATGTTGTAATGGTGCTCACATCCATCACTGCTTCAGGAAGTTCATTCCACACACGAATCACCTTTTGTGGAAAAAAAATTGCCTCTCATGTCTTTTTAAAATCTCTCCTTCTTTGAAGTTTTCATAGATGTGAATGACTTGAACATTTTTCCAAAAACCATGACTGACATTATCAGCCTTCACCATGTGAGGTATGTTTTCCATTTTGCACAGCTGGTGGCACATTTGAAAAATTGGGCACAAATTTATGTAGCCTGACTTGTGCCAGCATGGGCATAGGGCTTCATTTAACTTCAATAATGCATTTGAAGTGCATATAGTGCTCAACTCAGATCATGGTGAGGTGCTGCTTTCATTCATGTGCTTTAGGTTTAAGGGGAACTACATGATATGGCTTTCAAAGAGACATGGGCTTTTTATCAATTTTTTAAAATTTTAAATTCAAGTTTTGCTGACATAACAGTAGTCAACGTTAATGTGAAGCTTAAAATAGACAAATGTTTATTAATTGCTAATTCAGTGGAGACTCTGCTGTAATTGAAGGACAGAAAAGAGCTCAGCAGAACAGAAAGAATGAGATAAAATGTATGACAAAAATGGCTTTTATAATATGAATTTTCAAGGAAATCAGAGGGAAGCTGCAATTAAAGCTGCAGGATTATTTGGCAGTCACCATTAAGCTTCATATTGAAATTTCATTTCAATCCAATGTTATAACATATTACTAACCAAAACAGGAAATGAGCAATCATATAACAATCAGGGGTACAGTTGTGAAGATTATTGACATTTACATTTTTATTCTGGATTAGTGGTGCTGGAAGAGCACAGCAGTTCAGGCAGCATCCAAGTATTTAAATTTTTATGCTGACAAGAAAGAGAAACAATACACCATTTTTCATACCAATATGACAACATGATATTCAGAAAAGGTATTGATAGTCTTAAATTGCTCCAAAAGCAGTATGTCAAGTTGAAGTTGTATAACATGAAGTGCATATCACTGGTATCAGAGGCATGAAACCCAGGGAACTCACTCTCATTATACCACTACCTATGTCAGGCACTGCTACTTGGCTACAACTGAGGGGAACTGGCTATGCATATTCGTGTCAGCAGGGGTTTACATGTAGAGCTGTGCCAACAGCCACAGGCCTCCTGGTAAAGGTCACCTCCTTCCTCAACGTTTCTGTCTTCACCTCCTTCCTGGCTAGACTAGTGATCAACTGATGCACCAGCCAATATGTCACTCTCAAAAGTATCTGTCAGATTGCTGAACTGATCAGCATGGCCAACACTTTCATCTCATTTCACACTGAATAGCAATTGCAGCACAATGCACCTGCCCAGTGATATGAAGAAAATTGATGCAGCCGTACGATCATTCAGAAAGTAAAAGCCAGTTCCATCTCTACTATTAACACTTGGTTCTGTAAGCTGTGTACTGTAACTATGCGTGATACACTCACTAACTGCATTTGCTTACCTCTATGCAACTGTGCTGGTACTTGCAAATTTTTGGGCAAAGGGCCTAGGGTCCTAGCTTCTTCTAAACCACTGGCAATTTTGACAGACGACTCTTCAGGTTACCAGAGCTAACAGGTGTCAGAGTGCTGGTTTCAAGACATGTTTACAATTCATATTACGCTATACTAACTGAATGTGACTCTTTTATCTTTAAGTATACCCGTGGGAGCAAGTAAGAAAGAAAACAGACACAAGAGTTGAATAGAGCTACATAAAAGCTTGGGAAAGCTTCCAGTTTCCCTCTGCTGTATTTGTTATGGCTTCGTATCTGTGGTTTGAACATGTTTTTCTCTAATCTGCTTTAATGTGTGAAATTATGGGGTTCTCCTTCAAAACATTGTTCCTCCCACATGTGATGTGCCACATTTCATACAACTAGATTAACAGGTTAGAAAAGTTGGAAATTTGAAAAGCGCAGATTTTAAGAACTCAATGCTTTTCTTTCATTTCCATTTGTGTCACTTAACATATAAGACATGCCCAAAATCAGGTGGAAGCTTATTTTGCAGGAACAGTTTTACAGATTTAAGTTTGAAAGCATGTATTAGTGGGTCTCCAAACTTCTGCCTCCATTTATTCAGGCATACATGTTGCTGTGTGAGAAAACTAGAAGGCTTTCGGAGTAAAAGCTGATTGAAACCATACCAGGTTGAGTGAAAAAATGCCTCATATAGATGTTTGTAGTCTTACCTTTCACAGTCTTTCTTGGGTCAATACATCTTGCTCCAGGAAAGATTTTGTAGATGGGAAGCAATGCACTCATGTATCAGAGGTTGCTCTTCAGAAGTTAACTTAAGATCACACTCTCATGCCAGCAGAGTCTCTATATTGTGTCTAAATTAATTTATACTGAAACATAAAGTGTATGATGCAGTGTTGAGAAATATTCAATCTTTATAGCCAGTCATTTCTCTTATCTTGGCAAGTTACGCTTACAAGAGGGAACGTCTTTATATGCCTCCAGTTGCTGCGTTGCAAAAGCCTATTATTCCGACAATCATGTGTAATCTTGGTTCTGCAGTTTTTTTTAAATTCAAGGCATTTAAAATTTATACAAGTGCTGTTTTATTCCCAAATATTTAAATACCATTTCCAAGTATAAGTTGTAAGTATTAAGTGGGAACATGAAAGTACATTAGGAAAGGAACATTAGATTAATGGTGAATATGCACTGGTGTGTAATGATAGCATAACAGCGCTATAAAGCCAATACATTAAATTCACTCACACTGCTTACGTGGGCAAGATTATTAATTAAACTTGACATGATGTTATATTTATAGTAGCAACTGTGCATTTACTTTGATGTGATCAGCCAAAATGTATTTTTGTGGCATTTATCAGTGTCAATGTTCATATAAATATTCAAATAGCCTTTGGCTGAGCTTCATCATGAAAATTTGACAAAACTCAACCAGTTTGATTTAATGATAATTCTTTATGATTTAAGTGTTTTTTAAATCATAATGTAAACTTCTGCACAGGTAGGCTCAGACATCAGTACTACTGATTCTTTATCGTTTGAAATTTAATTGTTAAAATCTTACGCCTGTTTCCTCTTGCAAATGTTATGCAAGAACAAAGTAGCATAGTCACCTCCTATTTTAGTTCTGTGGTTAAATTGTATTATATTATAGTATAACCACAAAAACACTCATCAGTGCATGAAAGACCTGTTAGGGAATGGAAGTCCCCCCATTATGAGGCTAGTGGTTTGATTCTAACCTCAAACAGACTAGCCACATCATCCCCATGTCCCATCTCCTGACATCAACAATGACAAGAAAAGACAATTTGTACTTGGCTTCATCAATGTACCCCAGATAATTTCTCCTGATGTAAAGTGACATGTACTAGTGGATGGGATGGCAGAGATGTAAATTATGAGTTGCCCATTGGCCAGGATGAAAGAAAGGGTTCCAAGACTTCAGGCAAGTTGTGTGGGGTGTTGGAAATATCCACTTTTCCAGAATTAATTGGCATAATTAGGACACTGGAGGTTGAAAGACATCCTTTATGTTTCCCAAAGAAGTAGCCCTGTTCATTCTGGTCATACATTGAAAGTAAAACAATTATGTGTTTGGACCTCTTCTAGCCCCAGAATCTTTTCTCCATCAGTAACCTTTTGTGAATTTAACACACAAAGATGATTATTATTACATTCTTGCCCCAGTTATTTTAATTCAGTGTCTCACAAACTATCATGTACATAACGATGCAAATGAGGAAAAAGAATGCAATTTGCAATGGTTTTAGTCTCTTTCATAGTAGACCTGTAGTTTCTTAGCTGAATTGATGCTTTGGCTGCATTGGAGATCTGGTAAAACCACAGGATTTCCAGTAGGCTGTGAGGTTTCTTATAGTTGGGTTACTAAGAGGTCAGCTTTCAGATTAATGTGAAGTTCGAAGAGTTTGGAGAAGACTTCTTCACTCATTTTATAACCTTTTTATCTTGGTGCATGGTTGACCTATGTATGGTCATGATGGTGTTTCAGATGGTTTCATTCACAATGCTTCTCTGCTCCAAACAGCTTCTGCTGTTGACTTGTAAAGGTGGATACAAACATGGTTGTCATAATCACTTTACATTTTATGCACCAAAGTCCTTTTCCAAGTAAGGTGGTGTGTTAAACCAGTACAGTTCCTGTTTTGTGTCTTTCATAGCCTGAGTATTTGAGACAGCCAAGGTCTTTGTGTTAGAGGTGGGAAAACTATCAAAATACAATGAAGAATTGATGGGGCTCATTTCATATTCATTTATTTGAATTTTGGCTTGATAGATTTTATATTGTTAACAAGGTGGAGTTTCATTATTTTATTTTGTTAACAATGTGGAGTTTCATTGAAACACAAGCACACCTTGTTGCAGTTCCAGTTCTAAAATGAATAGAAATTTATTACGCAAAAGAAGAGAAAAGATAGGATGAGCCAAGCTATTTACATATTATGCGATTTGAAAGATTTCAAAACGCACTAAAAGTGCAATATTCCATCTGTTCCAGTCAGAAACCTTTATACTACTTAAACACCAGATAGAATTCCTTTCTCCATCAGAGCTGTAGGTTTGACTTAACTGTTGTTTTCAAGCCCTAGTTTGAACATCTCATAATCTCTTCCTTCAGTATGAACACCACTGAGCTTAGACGTTATCAGCTTTGAATAACCCCTTCATTGTTCAAGCCAAAACACTCTGGTATGGAACTTTCAATCTAAAACATTTGCACTGAAGTAACCTATTGCACTGACCTTTTGTGAACTAACTCCTTGCTCCAGGAGAAAATGTTCCATATGTCCAACTCCAAATAGAGCATCTATGAATTGAAACAAAAAAGCAATTGGATGTTTCCTTTAACAAAAAATAAATAATTTCTGATCTTTTTAACTGAAAGTTGACAAATGCGTTCCAATGTTTATTCTGTCCACTTGTAAAACACTGAATACAATCACATTCTCATTAGCCCACCAGGAACTATGTCTCTCATTATGGTTTTAACAAAACATTGCTCCAGAAATACTGACAAGTTCATCATTAATCCATTTCATAGACACAGACCAAAATCCACATCCCATTGGTTCAAAAGCCAAAATCTGAAATAAATGAGATGAAAATACATATAAATCACACAGTTTTCATCAGGTAATACTTGTCCAGGAAGGGGACTCAGCTGGTATATCACTGTCCCATATTTTTACAGTTCATCCTGACCATAAGAATCTGTGAGTTTCATAAGTGGTTAAATTTATTCATATTGTAATGAGTTATTTACTTCAGTCTGGGCATTATCTGGAGCCAATGGTATCAACTTAACCAACTTAGAAACGTAAAAAAAAAGTGCAGGAGTAGGCCTTTTGGCCATTTAATATGATCATGGGTGATTATGCAAAGTCAGTATACCACTGCCACTTTCTCCTTATACCCCTTAATCCCTTTATCCACAAGGGCCATTTCCAGATCCCTTTTCAATGCATCTCATGACTAACTCCATTAGCTTTCTGTGGGAGAGAATTCCCACAGGTTCACAACCCTGAATGAAGGAATTCCTCCTTGCCTCACTCCTGAATGGCTTATCCTTTATTCTTAGACTATAACCCCTGGTTCTGGACTTCCCCATCATCAGGAACATTTTTCCTGCATCTAGCCTATCCAGTCTCATCAGGATTTTGTGTGTTTCTATAAGATGTCCCTCACTCTTCGAAATTCCAGTGAATACAAGTTGATCCAATCTTTCTTCATATGTCTGTCCTGCCATCCTGAGAATCAGTCTGGTGAACCTTTGCTGGATTACCTCAATGGCAAGAAAGTCCTTCCTCAGATTAGGAGACCAAAGTTGCACATCATACTTAAGGTGTGATCCCACCACTGCAGCAAGACATTCTTACTGTGATACGCAAATTCTCTCACTGTGAAGGACAACATGCCATTAGCTTTCTCACGGACTGCTGCATCTGCATACCAGCCTTCAGTGACTGTTCCATCATAACACACAGGTCTCATTGCACTTCACCTTTTCCTAAACTGCCACCATTCAGATAATAATCCACCTTCCTGTTTTTGCCACCAAAGAAGGTAACCTCTCAGTTATCCATGTAACATTGCATTAAACAAGTATTTGCCCACTCAGTAGCTTGTCCAAGTCACACTGCAGCCTCTTAGCATCCTCCTAACAGAACACACTGCCACCCAGCAGAGTGTCATCATTAAGTGACTAGTGACTATTGCCAGCCATATTAAAAGCTGATTAGTCTCCATTTGAAATTAAAGTGTTTACATTTGTAACATTTATTTGCCTGTACTGGGAATGGCAGCATCATCTTCTGTTTTTACTTGCTGGAAAATATTATCTAATTTAATAGGTAAGATAAAAAAAAGTACAGTATTTTATTGGAAAGACATTACAGGACTCATGGTTCAAATGGATTATGGTTTTGAAACATGACTTTCAGTTAGTGTACACATATAACAAGTGAAAAGCTGATGGAATGTGGTCATTTATTGCAAAGAGAATGGAATATAGAAAGGGGAAAGTTTTACTGCAGAGTCCTGTGAACTGTCTTGGTTTCCTTATTTGGAAAAAAATGATATAGTTGCTTTAGAAGCAGTTCAGAGAAGATCAACTTGATTAATTTGTAGAATGAAGGGGGTTATCCTCCGAAGAAAGGTTGAGCAGGTTAGGTCAATACCCATTAGAGTTTTGAGGAATGTGAGGTGATCTTGTTGAAAAATATAAGATACTGAGAGCACTGAATAGTGTTAAAACCAGAAGGATGTTTCCTCAAGTGGAGGAGACTGAACCTAGAGGACACAGTCTTCCTTCTAAAACAAAAAGGAATTTTTTTTTGTCTCTGAGGGTAATTTCACCATGATGTGATCTTTCCCAGAAGACAGAGGTGAGTTGGGTGTTTAAATTTATTCAAGATGTGGAGGTGCTGGTGTTGGACTAGAGTGGACAAAGTTAAAATCATGCAACACCAGCTTATAGTCCAACATGTTTATTTGGAAGTACAAGCTTTTGGAGTGCTTCTCCTTTGTCAGATACCTTGTTGTTGTGTGATTTTTAAATTTTTTCATGGCTGAGTTGGATAGATTTTTGATAAACAAGGGAGTCAAGAGTTATGGATTGGAGGCAGGCAATTGGCGCTGCAACCATAACCAGATCAGACATGATCATTTTAAATAGTAGATCATTTCAAAGGGCCAAATAGCCTATTCCTGTTACTGTGTTTCCACGAAGGGACCAGCTGCAATACCATCAAAGACACTGTCCAGGTCAGACAAGATAATTTCTTGAAATTTATAGAGTGTGTTTTTTTTTCAGGAAAAAAAGTGGTACTTTCTATTAAAATTCAGAAATAGTGATAAATCATTGTCTTTCTTGGTTTTATACATGGTCTTGCACTTTAAATGATTTACCCTCTATTTTCCTAACCAAGATATTAATGCAAAGTATCTTTCACTGGAATGTTGCAAAACCCTAGAAGACCATATTAATCTTTTAGGTTAATAGAAAAAAACCAAATCCCTATAAGTGCTGTGCTTGGAGAGATAGCAATTAAGGAATTAAAGGACAATGAGGGGAAAATTTAAAGTTGTCTTTTTTTAAAATTACTTGAAATGGACTACATTACTGCCACTGCACTTTCTGAGATGTCATTTCAGTTGATGCTGCTCAAGTCATGTCTTTGGCTTGTGTGGGTCAAGTTCTCTCAGCAGTCAATTTTTACTTGAATCATTAGTGTGATATCTTTGTCAGTTTTAAATTGGCTGCTTGGTCTAGAATGTCCATTGATGTATAACTGAGCACTTTGATGTGCTGTCCTATGAAAGGCTTGGGTACTTAGGGTGGCTGATGGATTCAATTTGTGGAAGCACTTTGCTATTTAAAAGGTAAAATCTCAACATGGAACATTTCATAAATTGTACAAAATAGAAGATTCATAATTATTTCTATTATTTTATTCTTTCTTTTAAGCTTCAGTCTAAAATATTGCCTTATAAGCTATACTTCTCTGAGCATCAGTGTAACTGTAGTGTTTTAAAATGACTTGAGAATTAAATTAACAATTTACTTAGTTTGAAAGCTTACCTCTGTGTAAGAGAGGTCTCTCTGCTTCTCAAGGTTGGCTGCTGTCCCAGTTTTCTCTTGGCAGTAATTGATCCAAACATCCTTTCACCTAATGCCTCAGCTACTTAATAAAAACACCATTTGAAGCAGAAGACAAAATGGAAGCTAGAAGCAGGAAATATTATAAAAATCAATGACGAGAAAACCACAATGATGAAAAGTGTCAAATCAATGAGTAATCCAATAAAGGAAGGAAAAATATAGCAAAGAATTAAAATGCGAAAGAATGGAAAATTATGTAGCAGAAGATATTGAATTAAAATTGTTATATAATGGAGACAGACAGAAATTAAATGTTTCTAAAAATCTCCATAATCATTATCTATTTGAAGAAAACTAAACTTGTCAATGTACTTTGATACTTCAAAAACGAATTAGTAAGTCCTGAATTGAATGATATGATTTTAGTCACTGGTGTAAAACTGCATGAAAAATGTCTTTGCTTACTGTTTTGTGCTGTTTTCTTCAAACATTGTAGTAAACACTTAAAATTCAAAGCAAAAACAGAAAATGCTGGAAAAGCTCAGCAGTTCTGGCAGCATCTGTGAATAGAAATCAAAGTTAATGTTTCTGGTCCAGTGACCCTTCCTCAGAACCTAAAAATTCAAACCTACCTCAGTGCTTATGGTAATGAAGGTCTGATTACAAGTTTGAATATATCTTATAATCAATGGGCAATATACTAACATTTGTTTTACAACGTGTACATCAGTCTCTTTGCAAATAGTGTTTGTCAATTCATTGGTGTTGGACATTCTGGAGTATCTTCGCCTCAGAAAACTATTCATTTCCATTCAAAAGTAAAAGTGACGTTCAGGGCATTGGACATACATGTGGATAAAAATGGAACGGTTTAGGTTAGGTGGGCATCAGATTAATTTCATATGTTGGCACAACATAGAGGGCCGAAGGGCCTGTACTGCACTTTAAAGTTCTATGTTCTATGTTGAATGTTGTCTGCATAACCTATTTGTAGGAATATCTTATAAGTATGGAAGCTAAGAAATCACAATTCAATGTGACCTTAACTACATCCATTGTAGGTTAACATGCATAACCAAAATGTATTTAATTCTACTCAATCCTTGTGAAGGTCAACTGAAACGTGTCAAAGTCTTTTAAAGACAGCATTTCAATTTTTGCAAAATTAAAAACTGAAAGGACTGCAAATGCTGTGAATCAGAAAAAAAGGCAGAAGTTGCTGGAATTGCTCAGTAGGTCTGGCAACATCTATGAAGAGAAATCACAGTTAACATTTCAGGTCCGGTGCCTTTCCTCAGAATGTTAACTTTGATTTCTCTGCACAGATGCTGTCAGACCTGCTGAGCTTTGCCAGCAATTTTTGTTTTTGCTTCAATTTTTGCATCTTTGCTTAATAGTCCTCCATCAGTTCTGGTCCATGAGTAGCAATTGTCAGCTATTTGATAAGAGTGTGAGAGGGCAACCACCTCATATTTTCCTTCTGTGTGAGATGGCTTCCCATAGCAACATAGGTGAGATCAGAATCTCTGTGTGAGCAATTGCAAGTTCTTATCCTCCTCTGAACAATCCATTTTCTCTTGACAATTACCAGTGTGATTGTTGTGATTTTCCTGCACATTTGATAAAATGGTATTGAATGCATTTGGAACCAAATTTAAAGGACTTTGTAGAACTGTAGTACTGTTGGATAATTACACTGATATTTCATATACTGCAAGCGTTAAGAGCTCTGAAATGGGGAATGTCTAGAGTGCATAGATGCATGGGCTCAGAGAACTAGACTCCTTGACTGTGGCTGCAAATCAGCTGTCTCCTGAATTGATGGCTAAATATTCCTTTTCACATGTGTCAGCAGCTGAGATAGACTGCCGCAAATGATGTTAGCTTTACTGAAATGTCAGAGGTGATTTATCTGTTTGCTATAGTTTCATACGTATTCATCCAATTTCTGTGGCAGTCCAGTCATCTGCAGGATCATTGGTGCTATGGGGGGATATATCTGTGATTCCTGAAAAGTCAAGCAACACTGATATCTGGGAATTCAGTCTGAAACTTTTGTGGTCTTAAAATGGTAGCTTCTCTATTTACTCACTAGCCTTTTTGTTTAATTTGTACTCTGTATCCAGTGATTTTGTGACTCTAAATCTTAATGATGTTAATTTCTTGAAGTCCAATGAGATATATGTGAACCAAGCAGATTGACCTACGTGTGAATGAATAGACAGCTTCCAGCTAGTGTGCATTATAAAGGATTTTTTTCCACACAAAGTTTAGCTGTAACATTAAAAAATTCACACCTTAAAAAGATATGAAATTTTCTCATCATTTTATTTGCAGGGATGTTTCATTCCAGTTTTTTGTCCCCAGATTGTTTCTGGTGACAATCTGTAGACCGTGGATTCCCTGGAAAATATTTTAATACCCAGTTCCATTATGAGCTTTTGTTATCATTTTGTTTTGATACTCTGTTGACATAAACAGTCAAAGTATATCAGGCACAACTGCTGAGATGAAGAAAAGCCATACTTTTAATGAATAAACTAAGGAAAGCACGAGCAGTCAATCAGCATTGGAGCAACAAAGATATTTAGGGGTTCCTTGTTAGAACAGACTTAAATGCTGTGCTGAATGTTAAAACAAGAAGTGCTGCCAGAATCAACAGCAGAAACAAAATGTAATTCGACATGGACACATGAAGTCTGGTACGTAAACAAAATAATTGTCAGTGCTGACTGCTGGCTGTAAATTTCTGAAAAGCCTGAGGATAACTTTGTACAAAATCAAACTGCTTACAATTGGAGCATGGCAGCAATTAGAGTATTTAGCCCATGATTAATCTGGCATTGCTTTGGCCCCTGGTTATCCAACTTGCAGTGAGGTGTTTTGTTTGTAACCATCCATTGAAGTGCAAGGCATCTGTTTTATAATCAGCACAATGCATTTTATAAATCCTGATTAATAAATATTGACTAATATTTACATATTTGGCACCAATTTTTCAGCATAGTAGCCTGTTTGATCAATCATATTGTAATTGTACTATGGTATCAAGTGGAACATTAGGATAAATAACAAAAAAAAATTGTAAGAGGATGTCAGGTTTAATAAATTGATGCCTAGTAAAATCCATAAAAGTGCCAATTACATGGGCAGATGATCCCGCGGCAGGTCTTTGGAATAATCTATGGTTTTGCCGATGGGATGTTGCTCTTTATAGATTGAAAATGCTGGCAGCTTCACTGATTCCTTTCACAGCATATTGCTACAAAGAGTTCGACAATGCATTATTTGTTGTGAGGATATGCTTGCAAGTGCTGAAGAGTGTTTTGGCATGCCAGTTATATTAAGGCTCCCCACCATTTTCGTGGGGTTAATACAAAACACGCCCCAGCCGGCTTGGCTTTTATCAGGGTTTTAGAAAATGGAAATTTACAATGCATGATACCTATCCTTCCCCGTAAATCCATGAAAAGGTATTTAATGTTCTTATATCTTACAATGTGAAGTAACTGAATGTATTTGTTTCACAACTGTGTTCAGTCTAGAGATCACAAGTACAAGTTCCTATTTGTGCTGGGTGCAAATTTTACAGTCACACTTCAGCTCACTTTTTTCCAGTTTTAACCAGATTCAGCAGCACCTTCACACGGAATTTTCATAAGGCAGAATGAATCATGACAATTTGTATTCTTCTTTTTGTCCGTCAGTAGGTAATCACATACTCAGGGAGGGTTATGTGTGTTTTTGCCTGTTGTTCACTAAGTGGTAAGAGCATCAAAGTGTATTTTGCAGCCTAACTATTCCACTGGGCTCAAACATTCTGTCCATTTCAATTTTGACTGAAGTCACACGAGTACCCAAAGCACCTGCCTGTTTGTGATCATTGGCCTAGTTTAAAATGCATATGAGGATAGCAGGAAGCTGATTGTCATTTCAGGTCTAAACTGGTTGGTGAGTGTGTCGCACAGACTCTATTCCATGGGCAATGAAGACAAAGTGGCACAACAAAAATGAGTTTGAAAATGAATTGTCATTTTGGTGCCTCATTTCACCTCCTCCATGATTGAAATGATCCCTTCTCTCTTCTCTTCAGATTATGCTAGGGAGATCTGAAGGTTTGAAATTGGCCAGCCTCAACTAGTCAATGTGCCTGTTTGGTATGCTGTAGCTCATCAACTTGATATAAATGGGTAAAAACAATGACTGCAGATGCTGGAAACTAGATTCTGGATTAGAGTGGTGCTGGAAAAGCACAGCAGTTCAGGCAGCATTCAAGGAGTATTCCTGATGAAGGGCTTTTGCCCAAAACATCAATATTCCTGCTCCCCGGATGCTGCCTGAACTGCTGTGCTTTTCCAGCACCACTCTAATCCAGAATTTGATATAAATGGGATCAAGGCTTCAAAATTGTAGCTGCTTATCAGACATGGGGAACTGTTTGTGTCAACTAAAATGTACATACCTTGAACATTTTTTTGAACTAAACTGTTTATTCCAGCAAAGCTGTGAACTGACATATTTTGTAACGCCAATTCTGAAATTCTGCATGAGTTTAGTAACGCTTCCAACTAAAATTGTCACTATGGGCATTCACCTGCATATGAGTCACTCAAACACCAGAATTGGCTCCACTGACTTTATAATGTCCCACTGAGGAGAAAATTCAAACAAAATTATTTTATGTGCAATAACTCATTTAAAAAGAACTGCATTGTTCATATGGCACCATTTAACTTAGAAAAACATTCCAAGGTGCAAAATCTGAAAGAAAGCAGAGCTCCCACTTGAACTTGTTCCTTAGTATAACTTCGATAATGACGGTTTTGCAGCAAACAATTTTTGAAGGTTAAATACATTCTTTGTGAGGCTACATAGTAATTCTAAATAATAAGCTCCAATCATTTTGAGAATGACACAGTGACCCATCTAAATTAGTGAAAATTTGCCCTGACTGAACTGAAGACTTTTATGTAAGGCAGTTTTGATGACACAGTAATTTAGCAATAGAAATAGGTCATTTGCATTTGAAATAATGTTCCATGCTTCCTGTCAAAAATTTTGCTTCATTTTAAAGTACTTTCTATGGAAACACTGAGACTCTGTTTTTAACTGCCAATGCATGGTGTTAACCAAGCTTCAATATTGTTAAAATGGTCTGATCTCACTTTCTTACCTTTTTCACAATCATATGTTTATTTTCTGAAGACACAATTTTCAACAAAAGCTTCTAACTGGTTGGAGTTGTTGCAAATTGCACTGAAACAAGGCGAACTGCTAAAAAAAAAATGCAAGGAGGTGAGAGAACAAAATCACCCTGCTGGGTGGGAGGGACATGGATGGGAAAGAGCGACTGCCTGCCACCAGACTCTCATCAAAACAGTCACATTCTCAGGAAAATATTAACAAATACAAAGCACAGTACATTGAATGAGTCTGTGTGTGATTGTCTTATGTCAAAGAATTTGTTGGAATATTCAGTGGAAGTCATATTTCAAGGGAGGTCATATCAGCACTTTGGCAGAGAAACAAAAAGAAGCTATTGTCTTCATTTGTTCTATCGAAAGAAGTCCTCAACAAACAGAGATTCTTCAATAACTGCAAAATTCACTGCAACTGAATGCTTCCAAGGAACTAACTAATTATTGTCAGCTTCAGGAACCTTGTACATCAATGCTCAATGAGATCATTATTGTTGAATGTCAAAGGTTCCCTTAAACTATATTCAATTGCATTGATGTTGACTAAGATGAAATCCACACCATAGATATCACTAGGTCTTTCTGTGCAGTGGAGAGCATCAATGCTTGATTGCTAATTGCAAAATCTGGGTTATGGTACTGGATGATTAGATATGGCTTCCTTTGTACTGGACACTACCTACTTTTGACTCTGTGTGTAGGGGTTAGGGGCAAGTGACTACATGAAAGCTATATGTTTGACAACTTTTTTTTCATAATTTACCTTCAGTTTAACAATAAATTTGCTCTTTCTTTGACACAAGAGTCAGAGAGATATATAGCATGGAAACAGACTCTTTGGTCCAGCTCGTGCATGCCGACCAGATAGTCAAAATTAATCTAGCCCCATTTGCCAGCATTTGGCCATTTCCCTCTAAACCCTTCTGATTCATATACCCATCCAGATGCCTTTTAAATGTCGCAATTGTACCAGCCTCCACCATCTTCTTATTGCTCACAGCAAAACTAGTTAATGACATTTAAATTGATGAAGTATTATTTTCTGCAAAAGAACTTGAATGTTTATTGTCACCAACCATGGGGGTGAAACAGAGGGGTCTCTGTTCACCCCTTATCATCTTGTCCTATCACCTTGTTCCAATGTTAACCTTTTCTTTTGAGCAGGTGTGCAGGATATAAGCAGAATTCTCTCTAAATGTACAGATCAATGCTCATAGTAATAATTTTAGCTGAAAGCCTTGTTAAATTCATCTTATCACAGAATTTCATAGTTAGACTTATAGATATAGCAGTTCACAGCTCAGTCAGAATAAATAGTTCAGTTCAACAATATATTCAAAATAT
Source organism: Chiloscyllium punctatum (assembly GCF_047496795.1). Taxonomy (NCBI): domain Eukaryota; kingdom Metazoa; phylum Chordata; class Chondrichthyes; order Orectolobiformes; family Hemiscylliidae; genus Chiloscyllium; species Chiloscyllium punctatum. The sequence continues at coordinate 38,936,023 of NC_092750.1, read as the reverse complement.
GAAAGTTTTAGTTCTTGCATGATCAGATAAAAGTTTTTTTCAAGGCAAATAATGTAGCTGGTCAGAAAATAAAAGGATAATGCAGCACAAATTATGGATTCTGCCATTTGAATGTTCCCTATGTGCAATTAGTTTTGCCTTTTCTGCCCTTTGACCGGCAGTTCTACAGTAATTATGGATGGCTGACATAGAAACTATTATTCATATAACATGAGCTCCTGTCAATCAAAAAGAGAGGCCAATTTATGTTAAAAGCTGAAATGGAATGGGTCATTCAGTGACCTCACCTTTTTGGTTAATGCACCTCGGGAAATTTCAATTGTACACACTTTTTTAATCCATTAAAATTAATGACAGAAAATCTGTCAGTCAATTCCCAAAATGTATGTACTCTGTCACTGTGGTTTGATGCCATGTTATGAGTTTGGGTTCAAGACACTGGTTGAGGAGAAGGCAAAGTCAAGAAGTGTCTTCAGGGTTAGACTTTGAAATAACACTATTAATTATACATTATTATTAAATATTGGAAGATATGGTAATAATATTTATACCAGACTTTAACCTTACAATACATTAGGTAAGGACACTTTCTCTCAAGGCTTTCTAAAGTACTAGTTTAATTTGGTATCTACTGTAATTCTGCTCTGTTCTTCGAGAGTGATCTGATTCTACCCGCACTGTGCTATTTATGCTCAGTGATATGTAGCTCCATGATACCATTGCCAGGTTGTTCCACAGTTCAGGGGCCTGACACATAAATTCTGTTTTGAGCATTAGAGCACGGATGTATCTTCAACCAAACTATGACATTTCTGAGTGAAGAATGGTACATGCACAGGGGATCAATAAAACAAGATGAGATGTAAAACATAGGGCTAAAGCTTGCATAATTTTTTTGACTAAGCCCATGTTGTGTGGAGTTTTTTGGAGGGTTCCTCACCATGAGGCTATCAAGTTTTATCACCCACTTTGCCTCATTAGTTGCCTACCATGCGACTTTAGCACCTTTCATGTCCAATTTCTATGTCTTCTTACCAGATACTGTTCTTGAAAGAACTTGCTCGTCAGTGGATATCTGCTGGAACATTTGTGTCCTTTTGCCCAATCCATTTTTGAAAGGCCAGCCTGCACCCTGACAACACAGTCAGTCCAGAGATACCCTGCATTTAGACATGGCAAATAAAGGAAATCATTACCCTTTCTTATGGCAAGTGCCCTGGAGATCCTGTTAAAGAGTCATACCAGACTTAAAGTTTTTCCAGTATTCCCTGTGTCTGTTTCAGATTGCTAGTATCTGCAATATTTTGCCTTCTCTATAAAAATAGGAAAGTCTTGCTAAAACTGTACAAGGTAGTAATTAGACTACACTAGGAATCATGTAAACAGTTTTGGTCCCCTTACCTGAAGAAAGATACACAGGCATTGGAGTTTCACTAGATTTATCCTGGGTTTGTGGGGATTGTCTTAAGAGGAGAGGTTGAGTAGATTGAGCTTGTGCTCATTAGAGTTTAGGAAAATGAAAGGTGAACTTTCTAAAAACTCAAGATTCGTAGCAGGCTTGACCAGTTAAATATGGAGTAGTTGTTTTTCTTTGTGGGACAGTCTAGGACCAGATGGCATAATCTTATAGTAGGAGTCACCCAGTTTGGACGAGGATGAGGAGAAAAAAAAGTGTTAAATTTATGGAATTCATTACCATAGAGCGCTATGGAGCTCAGGTTGTTATGCACCTTTAAGGCTGAGATGGACAGATATTTACTAAAAAAAAGGGAAAAGAGTGTTGAGGAAAAGGCAGGAATTATCAGATCTAATTGAATTGCAGAGCAGACTTGAATGGGTCAGAAAATGGTAAAAGAAGATGGTAAAAAGGAGGGGGGTAGAAGGGAGAGGGGCTGGCATAGTTAGTCAAGGACAGTATTATGGTTGCAGAAAGGATGTTTGAGGGCTCATCTACTGAAGTAGTATGGACTGAGGTTAGAAACAGCAAAGGAGAGGTCACCCTCTTGGGAGTTTTCTACAGGCGTCCAAATAGTTCCAGAGATGTAGAGGCAAGGATAGCAAAGATGATTCTCGATTAGAGCGAGAGTGACAGGGTAGTTGTTATGGGGGCCTTTAACTTTCCAAATATTGACTGGGAATACTACAGTTCATGTACTTTAGATAGGTCAGTGTTTGTCCAATGTGTGCAGGAGGGGTTCCTGACACAGTATGTAGACAGGCCAACAAGGGGTGAGGCCACATTGAATTTGGTACTGGGTAATGAACCTGGCCAGGTGTTAGATTTGGAGATAGGTGAGCACTTTGGTGATAGTGACCACAATTCAGTTATGTTTACTTTAGCAATGGAAAGGGATAGGTATATATCACAGAGCAAGAGTTTTGGTTGGGGAAAGGAATTTACAATGCAATTAGGCAAGATTTAGGATGCATAGGCTGGAGAAGGAATCTGCAGGGGATGGGCACAATTGAAATATGGAGCTTCTTCAAGGAACAGCTACTGCCGGTCTTTGATAAGTATGTATCTGTCAGACAGGGAGGAAATTGTTGAGCGCGGGAGCCATTGTTTACTAAGGAAGTTGAATCTCTTGTCAAAAGGAAGAGAAAGGCTTATGTTAGGATGAGATGTGAACAGTTAGGGCACTTGAGAATTACAAATTAGTGAGGAAAGATCTAAAGAGAGAGCTAACAAGAGCCAGGAGGGGATATGAGAAGTTGTTGGCAGATAGGATCAAGGAAAACCCTACAGCTTCCTATAGGTATATCAGGAATAAAAAAATGCCTATTTTAGGGCCAATCAAGCCGAGTAGTGGGAAGTTGTGCATGGAGCCAGAGGAGATAGAGGAAGCGCTAAATGAATATTGTTCATCAGTATTCACGCTAGAAAAAGATAATGTTGTTGAGGAGAATACTGAGATACAGGCTACTAGTCTAGATGGGATTGAGGTGCAAGAGGAGGTGGTGTTAGCAATTCTGGAAAGTGTGAAAATAGATAAATCCCCGGGGCCAAATTAGATTTATCCTAGGATTCTCTGGGAAGCCAGAGAGGAGATTGCAGAGCCTTTAACTTTGAACTTTATGTTGTCATTGTCTCCAGGAATAGTGCCAGAGAGTGAAGGATAGCAAATGTTGTTCCCTTGTTCAAGAAGGACAGTAGAGACAACCCTGGAAATTATAGACCAGTGAGCCTTACATCGGTTGTAGGTAAAGTGTTGGAAAGGTTGTAAGAGGTAGGATTTATTATCATCTAGAAAGGAATAAGTTGATTAGGCATAGTCAACACGGATTTGTGAAGGGTAGGCCATGCCTCACAAATCTTATGGAGTTCTTTGAGAAGGTAACCAAACAGGTGGATGAGGGTAAAGCGGTTGATGTGCTGTAATGGATTTCAGTAAGGTGTTTGATAAGGTTCCCCACGATAATCTATTGCACAAAATATGGAGGCATGAAATTGAGGGTGATTTAGCGGTTTGGATCAGAAATTGGCTAGCTGAAAGAAGACAGAGGGTAGTGGTTGATGGGAAATTTTCATCCTGGAGTTCAGTTACTAGTAGTGTACCACAAGGATCTGTTTTGGGTCCACTGCAATTTGTAATTTTTATAAGTAACCTGGATGAGGGAGTAGAAGGATGGGTTAGTAAATTTGCAGATGACACTAAGGTCAGCAGAGTTGTGAGTAGTGCCGAAGGATGTTGTGGGTTATAGAGGCACATAGATAAGCTTCAGAGCTGGGCTAAGAGGTCGCAAATGGAGTTTAATGTGGAAAAATGTGAGATTATTCACTTTGGAAGGAGGAATGCAGTGTGCTATGCTAATGGTAAGATCCTTAATTAAAAATCACTCACACCAGGTTATAGTCCAACAGGTTTAATTGGAAGTACACTAGCTTTCGGAGCACTGCTCCTTCATCAGGTGATAGTGGAGGACACAATTGTAAGGCACAGAACTTATAGCAAAAATTTACAGTGTGATGTAACTGAAATTAAACATTGAAAAATACCTTGATTGTTTATTGAGTCTGTCATCTGTTCGAATACCATGATAGTTTCACTTCTTTCATGTGTAAATCACAAAACCTTTTTTTAAAAGTTGCATTCTCAGGTTAGCTGTAACATCCTTGGTAGTTTAGATAAGCAGAGGGATCTTGGAGTCCATGTACATAGATCCCTGAAAGTTGCCACTCAGGTTGATAGGTTGGTTCAAAAGACATATGATGTGTTAGCTTTTATTAGCAGAGGGATTGAGTTTCAGAACCATGAGGTCATGCCGCAGCTATCCAAAACTCTGGTGCGGCTGCACTTGGAGTTCTGGTCACCACATTATAGGAAAAATGTGGAAGCATTGGAAAGAGTACAGAGGAGACTTACTAGGATGTTACCTGGTATGAAAGGAAGATCTTACAAGGAAAGGCTGAGGGACTTCAGGCTGTTTTCGTTAGAGAGAAGAAGGTTGAGAGGTGACTTAATTGAGACATATAAGATAATCAGAGAGTTCGATAGGTTGGACAGTGAGAGCCTTTTTCCTCAGACGCTGATGGCTAGCTTGAGGGGACATAGCTTTAAATTGAGATGTGATAAATATCAGAGATAGTTTCTTTATTCTGAGAATAGTAGGGGTGTGGAATGCACAGTTGTAGACTCGTCAACTTTAAGGACATTTAAATGGTCATTGGATAGGCATATGGATGAGAATGGCATGGGCTTCAGATTGGTGCAATACCAAGGGCCCAAGGGCCTGTACTGCACTGTAAAGTTCTATGTTCTATCTGATGGTCTCTGGGAACTTGGGTTCAAGTGCATTTATCTTCAGTTGAGAATTGAAGTCTCATCTCACCAATAGTGGCATGAAACCATGACCAATTGAATTAAAAGCTCATCTGGTTCACTGATGTCTTTTAGGGAAGGATGTCTGACATCCTTACCTGATCTAGCCTGCACATGCCTCTGGATCTACAATAATATAGTTTTCTCTTAACTATCCTCTGAAATGGTCCTGCAAGTCAAGAGCAATTCTTTCAAAAATTTGTTCATGGAATCTGAGTATCACTGGTTGGGTCACCAATTATTGCCCAGAGTGTTGTTAAGAGTCAACAACCAGTGACAATGGTGAAGTGGTCGCTATTAAAAGTCATAATTACGAAGGGACAACAAACGCTGGACTTGCTAGCAACACCCTTACCCTGTAAATGAATAGTGAATAAAAGCTGGACTGACGGTAGCTGTGTTATAGGCACAAACCAATCATTATAATTTGGACTATGAAAGTAAATTAACCATTTAATCCCTATTTCCAAGTTACAAATGATTCAAAGTAATACACTTATTGGTGTCAATAGGTGTATTGTATTCAGTGTAAGTGAAACTTCTCACATGCTGAACAGTAGAATCAAAGTACAACAGCTTTATCATTATGCCCTACCTGGAAGCAATCTCAATATCATTCCTTGCTGCTTGTGCTTCCTTCTGCTCCGGGTATCACTGAATCTATCAATGCAATATTTTGTACCCCCTCTGCGCTCAGGAAATCCTTTCTTATGTTTTTGTTACATCATAAAATATGTGGAGAAACTGTCCGACTACCAAAGATGTAATTTGTCCTGCTGCTAGCCCAAGCCAGTTCAGTCTCGAGATCTCTGGTCTCACACAGTCAGACTCTTATCAACTTGTAAATATTTTTATCCTGGCACCTGGCCACAGCAAGGTTTCTCAGTTCTTCCTACATTTGAACTTATGACTTCTGCTACGGTGTTCATCTTTTCATTCACTGAAGTAGGTTGCCATGTTTACACAGTTTGTTTAATTTCTGCCAAGTTTACTGATTTCTCTTGAAATGGTGCATTAAGCCTTAATTACTGCCAAACACAATGACACTGAAAAATAATTTTTTTTATACAATTATCATTATTGGAGAACGTAATCATTGTTTGATATCTAAACATGAATGCATGTTTTTAACTCTAACTAATTTTTCTCTGCTTCATAACATTTCTTTATTTTGTTTTCTGTTTAACAAAGAGTTAAATATTCTAATTTTATTTTTTCTAATTCACATTTATACAGTCATAGAGTATAAGAGCAGGGACGTGATTTTGAACTTGTACAAAACACTTGGTGGACTTCAGCTGGAGTACTGTGTTCAGTTGTGGGTGCAACATTGTAAGAAAGATGCAAATGCATCAGAGAGAGTGCAGAAGCAATTTACAAGAATGGTGTTCAAGTTTTGCATAAAGACTTGTAGCTCGGGTGCTGGTTGCCGTAGTTGTGGGTATGTTCGCTGAGCTAGGAAGTTGATTTGCAGATATATCGTCCCTTATCAAGGTAACATCTTCGGTGCTTTGAAGATGACAAGAATAGTTTCAAGATTTAGAAACTTCTGTTAAGATGATAGATTTAAGAAGGTGGATCTGTACTCATTGGACAAAAAAGGTTGAGAGGAGATTTGATAGTTTTCAAAGTCATGAGTGGGCTGGAGAGAGTGTATAGGGAGAAACTGTTCCTGTTTGGAAACGAAAAACAAACGCGGGCATAGATTTAAAGTGATGTGCGAAGAAAGCAAGGGTGTGTGAGATAAAAAGATCACACAGTGAACAGTTAGGCATTGAGTTTACTGCTTGGAAATATGGAGGAAAGTTCAATTGAGGCATTCAGAGAGCATTGGATGATAATTTGGATAGAAAAAGTGTGCAGTGCTGTGGGAAAAAGCACGAGATTGAGACAAGATAATCGAACAAATGTCCCAGCAAATAGCCAAATGGCCTCCTTCTGCATCAAACCAATTCTGTAATTTATAGAATCATACAGAATGGAAACAAACCCTTTGGTTCAATTTGTCCATGCTGACCAAGTTTTCAAAACTAACCTTGTTCCATTTGCCTGCATTTGGCCCATATCCCTCTAAAACTTTCCTATTAATGTACCAGTCCAAATGTCTTCTAAATGTTCTAACTGTACCTGCATCTACCACTTCCTCTAGCAGTTCATTCCAAACACAAAACCTCCTCTGTGTGAAAATGTTGCTCCTCAGGTCCCTTTTAAATCTTGCTCCTCTCATTTTAATAATATGCCCCTAGTTTTGAGCTCCCCCACCCAAGGGAAAAGGTATTTACTGTTCACTATATTTATGCTCCTCATGATTTTATTAAAAAATTTGTAAACAACCTCTAAAGAGATGTATAAAATAATGATGGGTATAGATAAGGTGAATGGCATGCATCTTTACAAGATTTCAAGACTAAGGGGCATATTTTTAAGATGAAAGGAAAAAGGTTTAAAAAATACAGGAGGAGTAATTTTTAAAGTGGCTCATGTGTGGAATGGCATTCCAGGGAATTGATGTATGTGGGTGCAGTTACAATGTTTTAAAGACATTTGCATAAGTAAGTGAATATGAATTGTTTGGAGTGATATCGGCCAAGCGCAGGCAGGTGGGACTAGTTTAGTTTGGAATTTTGGTCAGCATAGACTGATTGGATTGAAGGGTCTGTTTCCGTGCTGTATGTGTCTATAAAGTCACCCCTCGACCTCTATGCTCCAGTGAAAAACGCCCTATGTCTCTTGTTTTGAAATGTGAGTAGCCTTAATTTTAATTCTGTGTACATGTATGAGTTAAAACCTCATTTTCAACATTTCAAATCAGAATGCTTCAAGCTGACTCTTTGAAGAGTTGTGCTGCTGCATGCCCTGCTGTCTTGCCTTTCAGATCTGGAAAAGGCAACTGGAATTAGGAGTTTAATAGTGACCATGAATCCATTGTCGGAAAATCCAGCTATTTCACAAATTGTCCTTTAGTGAAGGAAACTACTGTCCTTATCTGGTCTAGCCTACATATGACTCAAGGTCACAGTAATGTTGTTGACTCTTAATTGCCCTCTGAACAACTAAGGGTCGATAATAAATGCTGACCTAACTAGCAATGCCCAAAGCCTGTGAATGAATAAAACACCGATTCCGCACAGGTGATGCTGCACTGGATTACAGCAAGTTATCACTGAAAAATCTGTGGGCAGCTGTAAATGCAGTTAATGGCAAATATTATTTCTTCACATTCACTGAAAATTCGAGTCCACTGTATAATGGCATGTTTCAAATGAGATATGGACTGTTTACCTTGGTCAGATTATGCACTAGTGGTGGAAGTGACCAATGTGTTTTACAGTTCACACCGCCACGAACTGCCGGAGTCTCATCACAGCAACTGTGGACATCTGTCAACAGTATTCTGAATCATTTTTCTTCTGTCACTGCTGCTTTACAAGGTTGTGGCCTGAAGCTGTGGGTCATAACTACAACGGCAGTTCCCCAAAGCTGACAGCAAGAAAGATAGCCAAGGAAGACACACATAGAATTTAAACAACATATTTAGAAGATTAAATTTTATAGAAGTAGTCACTTAGCAGCAGAGGAAGGTATGAAGATAGCTTGTTCTCTGCTATATCTTCTAAAGCATGATAACATTTTGTGGTATTGTTACTGACTTGTCAGAGGCCAATGATAGTGTGGCTGTAATACCAGATGGCCAAGACGATATTCCAGAACAAAATTGTGCATCAGCTAAAGGCATTCTTCTACTTGTGGTTGTTCTCCTGTTCAGATAATGAGCCCGATCAAGAGATAGACATGCCAGACGTAAAGGCAGTGGGAGGAGTCCTCTCCACTTGCAACCAAAGCCTGTACCTCACAGACTGTAACCCCCAGTCAGAAAAGCAGCTACTGAGATTATTTGGTGTGGAACTGAAAACAACAAATACTTGGGATCACAGTGGGATTCGTCTGATAACCCTCCAAAGGAGAGACAGAAATGCAATCACTGAGACAAGGTCCAATCCACTGTACTCAGAGCATAAAGGAAGTCTGAGCCTCAAGTAGATATTGGAATGTTTAAGGATATTGTGGCTGAAGTGCAGTGATGTGATGGTGTATAAATTTAAGCCTTGTGTGATATATGCACTGGTGATGTAAATATAAATGGAATCTAAACAAGTAATTACAAAATAACATTTTTGTGTAATTTATAGCAGAGTACCAACAGAGAATTGCTTTGCCATTTTGATGTAATATGACAAGGAATGTAATTACATTTTTAGAAAAAATGTTTAGTCTGTCATGGCTGCTGGCTACATTGTGGTCTGATTGTCTGTAAACCAATTTTCTTCCATCCCTGTTTTTAACCCTTTCATGTACTGGTAACATTGTGGTTTTGATTCCTGATTTTAATGTCTAGAGCTCGGATTAATGATCCACAGTGATGAGTTCAAAACTTACCATGGAAACTCAGGAATTTAAAATCCGTTAGAGAGTCACCGAGATATACAGCACAGAAACAGACCGTAGTTTAGTACAATTTGCCTGCACTTGGCCTATATCCATCTAAACCCTTCCTATTCACATACCCATCCTGATGCCTTTTAAATGTTGTAATTTTACCAGCCTGCACCACTTCCTCTGGCAGCTCATACTCTGCATGTACTACCCTCTGCGTGAAAAAGTTGCCCCTTAGGTCCCTTTTAAATCTTTTTCCTCTCACTTTAATCCTATGCCCTCTAGTCCTGGACTCCCCTACCGAGGGAAAAAGACCTTGTCTATTCACCCTATTCATAGCCCTCATGACTTTATAAACTTCTGTAAGGTCACCCCTTAGCCTCTGATGCTCCAGGGAAAATAATCCCAATCTATTCAGCCTCTCCCTATAACTCAAACCCGCCAACCCTGGCAACATCCTTTTAAATCTTTTCTGATCCCTTTCAAGTTTCACAACATCCTTCCTATAGCAAGGAGACCAAAACTGCATGCAATATTAGCCTCACCAATGTTGTGTACAGCTGCAGTATCACCTCCCAACTCCTATGCTCAATGCACTGACCAATAAAGGCAAGCATACCAAAATGTTTTCTTCACTACCCTGCGTATCTGCGACTCCATTTGAAGGAACTATGAACCTGCACCCCAAGGTCTCTTTGTTCAGCAACACTCCCCAGGACCTTATCATTAAGTGTATATTGATTTTTAAAAATCTAGAATAACAAGCTCGCATCAGTATTGTTAATTGATAAACCACCAAGCTGTCATACTTACCCACCTGATTCATATCATTCTACGGAGAAGAAAATATGGCCCTGATGTGAATTCAGGCTCACATAAATGTGGCTGACTTTTAATTGTGCTTTGTCTAGAAAATCTGTTTCAAAGAGCAGTAATAAAATGGACAAAGCAACAAAGCATTCACCTAGCCACTGATACAACCGAGGCACAACCTGCCCAGATAATCCGAGAAAGTCTTCTTTATGAACATCTGGAGACTTGCGCAAAAATTAGGAGAGCTGACCTTTGACTAGTCAGGCAACAACCTGAAGTTGTCATATGTACTGGATCGCACTTGACAACGAATGTCTAAGATTCTTCCACCACCATTCTCAACATATGTCTTGGCCCAGCATAACAGCAAATCTAATACAGCTGAGGCATAATAGCATGGAGTCAGATGAAATGGCCCTTCCACTCTCTGTGTTCACTTTGGACTTGATTAAGTATTACAGCATCTAGTTGAATATGGAAGAAGAAATTTCCTGCTGTCCATCACATATTATCTTCATTAGCTAGCAGATTAATCTTCCTCATTGAATATTCCTTGGAAGGAACACTGAGAACTACAAAATAAAGAGTATACTCTGGATGGCAACTTTTCTCTCCTACTTTTCTTTTTCTTCCTCCCCTTTCTTCTCTCACTCTCTTTCTTTTGCCTTTCCCTTTCTCTCTTTGATTTATATTTCTGAATTGTTGTTTCTCCTCTATACCTTTTGTGATAGTCTAGGAAGAAACAATTTATTTATTACTAATTGAGTTGGTTTGTTAAACATTTCTTCTGCTTTCTGAAATTAGTTCTCTCCCATCACGCCTGACTATTGTAGGTGGTTCTCAATAACATCCTGAAAGAAGCTTCCAGTAATTTTTCCACAACAGTGGTGTCTCTCTCTGGTCCCTGACTTCTCAGTGTGATCTTCATCCCTTTTCAAATATTTCTGCAACGTCTGAAGCTTCCCCTGTACTCACTGCTGCTGTTTCCTTCATTGCTGAGAATTAATGATATTTTTCTATTTTGTAACCATTTAATTCCATCTACTTCATTTCCATTCAGACATGCAAGTCACTCAACAGACCAAACTCTTTCACAATTTAAAACAAACAAACGAGCCAAAGTTTAACCTTGCACTTGTGTGGACAAGAACTTAGCATGCCCAGAGACTATCTGACCATTCATTCATGTTCCCCCTGGCACACAAGGTATAGCAATTTTATTTAAGTGACTTGATTTTCTAAGTCTGGCCTGGACCTGGACCCGGTTTTGTAGTACATGTTATGGTAGATCTGGAATCTGGCAAGACTGCACTTTCTGAACTAACACCACCCCCACTCTTTCCCCAAACACGTCATCTCCACTCCTTCTTGACCTCAGCCTTGTTTGTCTGAGCCTCATGTGCATAGCAGCCTGAAAGGTAGCGACAGCTCCTTTTGCATTGCATACTTCTTTCGCTTGATTCAGGGAATGTCACTTTACAATGGGAGTTGGAAGGAGAATGCTTCTCCTCTTGTACACACTTAAATAACATTTCTGGGTTATACTGATGGTTAAAAGCTGATATAGGGTGGTGACACATCCCACTGTGGCTTCACAGCTGACACCTCCTCCACAGAACCAGTCCAAAGAAGTTTCTTACACAATAACTGCAGGGGATGACTTTTCATATCTCACAAGACAGAACTTCAAAATGAAATCTGAAAATACAGGAATTACTCAGCTGATCTGGCGTCAGCTCTGGATAGGGGAGTAGAGGGTGGAATTTGGGAAGGTGACAGGTACCTTGACCACTGGCTGGAGATCCAGCAATGCCCTGGAATGCCTCTTGTTAAAAAGAATGGCCTTATCTTGTACCACATAGACACTTGGCAGCAGATCCGCAGCTGGCATTCCCCAGGGTGGAAGATCTCTGCCCTCGAGTGTTGCCAGTCAGTCAGAGCTCAGCAGACCCTATAGTATGCAGCAATACAATAATGGCTGCTGCTGGTACTACAGATCAGGTGACTGATGGTAAGAAGGTTGGTATCGAGGGAAGGGGAAGCAGCTAGGTGGATGTGGACGGAAAGACAGTGGAGAGTGGTAGCTTTCAACATGTCCACCCTCCACTTCATATCACATTGAATGAGGGACTGTTTTCTCACTGAGCCCCTCCTCTGCTGTGCCCCCAACCCCCTCACAAAGAAACCTGCTGTGGTTTACACCATGGACTCTACATCACTGTCTTAATAGCAGCAAGAGTGGAGAGAGGCCTTAAAATGGGCATTAATTTCTGATTTAAGAGTCTCTGTTGGTTGCGGGGCAGGAGCGCTGCCACAGGCCTTTCCTCCATGGACTGAGGTTTTCACCTGCCACTCTCCAATCTGATTAAATACCCCTGTAGCAAGGGCACATGATTTAACTCAGAGTTACTGTTTCTGGCTTGTGACCTTTCCTCAGAATTGAGCCAAGTTAGAAATGACATTAAATGTAATGGACATGGTCAGAATGAAGAACAAAAGGTAAGGCCTGTGATAGAATGATGAAGGAAAGATTAAATTACAGAGGTCATGATGCAAAACCAAAGAACAAATTAATGAGATAAGAAGCAATAAAATCTATTCTATTCCTAACTTTTCTCAGTTCTGATGACAGATCACAGATCTGAAATACTATTTGTTTCTCTCGCTCATAAAAACATAGAGACTTAGAAAATAGGAGCAGGAACAGGCCATTTGGTCTTTTGAACCTGCTACGCCATATCTATCCTTTGATCACTTTAAACCCAGTGCTGTATTCAACTCCTTCCTGAAGTCATATTATGTTTTGGCTTCATCTGCTTCTGTGGTAGTGAATTCCACATCTCATCACTTTCTGGATGAAGAAATTTCTCCTCATTGCAGTCGTAAATGGTTTACCTGTATCAGACCATGACCCCTAGTTATGGACTCCCTCATCATCGGGAACACCTACCTGCATCTATCCTGTCAAGTCCTGTTACCATTCTATGGGTTTCTATGAGATACCCCACATTCTTCTGAACTCCAGAAAATATAGTCCTCCCTGATTCAAATTGTTATATCAGTCCTGCCATCCCAGGACTCTGTCTGGTGAACTTTTGCTCCACTCCCTCTATAGTAAGAACATGCCATTTCAGATAAACAAACCCAAATTGCAAACAATAGCCCAGGTTTGGTCTCACCAAGAACTTGTACAATTGCATCAAGACATCCCTCCTCCTCAGTCCAATCCTCTTCCTATGATGCGAATATACTAATTGCCTTCTTTACCGCATGCTATATCTGCATAACTACCTTCAGTAACTGGTGTAAGAGGACACCCAAATCCCGCTGCACAGTTCCTTTCTCTCTATTTACTTACATTTATCCACATCATTCTGCATCTGCTAAGCATTTGTTGACTCATTCAGCCTGTCTAAATCACACTGAAGCATCTCTGCATCATCCTTAAAGCTCACCTCCGCCCCCCCCCCCCCCACCTAGTTTCGTATCATGAGCAAATCTGGAGATATTACATTTAGTTACCTCATCTAAATGACGAATATAAATTGTGAATAGCTGGGGTTCAAGCACTGATCCCTGTGGTACCCCACTGGTCACTGTCTGCCATTTAGAAAAAGATTTGTTTATTCCTATTCTTTGTTTCCTGACTGCCAACCAGTTCTCAGTTCATTTCAGTACACTATTCCATGTACTTTAATTTTACACTTAAATCTCTTATGTGGGACTTTGTCAAAAGCCTTCTGAAAGTCCAGATAAACCACTTCTACTGACTTCCTCTCATCAACTCTGCGAGTTACATCCTTGAAGAATTCTGGTGAATTTATGAAGCATTTTAGAAATCCATGCTGACTCTGTCCAATTCTGCAACTGTTTTCCAAATGCTCAGCTATTAAGTCTTTCATAATGTATTTCATCATTTTCCCCACTACCAATGTCAAGCTGACTGGTCAAAAATTCATGTTTTTCTCTCTGCCTCCCTTTTTGAATAAAGGTGTCACATTAACTACCCTCCAATCTGTAAGAAATGTTCCAGTGACTATAGAAACTTGGAGGATGACCACCAATACATCCATAATTTCTATGGCTGCTTCTTCACCAATGATACCAAAGTATTTCCACCATTTTCTATTTTTATTTCAGATTTTCAGTATCTACAGAAGTTTGCTTTGAAATATGTGTATTTCAAAGGCCAAAGGGCATCTCTCCCTAAATCTCTGTGGGAGGTAAAGGAAAATAGATAACAAAGACAAAAAAAAAACATACAGGAGACAGAGAGAGAGAAATGGTGTTGCAGAAAGAATAAATATTCAAAAGAAAGGAAGAAAAGTGAACCTGAAGGGATAATGAGGGAAAGTATTCCTGGAACATACAGAGAGAGATGCAGTTGGGACCCAGAATGAAAGGCAGAATTACAGGGCGAGAGAGTCCGTGAACAACGATACATCAGATAGAGCCATTTATGAAGAATGATGTGAACAGGAGTATTTCTTTGTTGAACAATTGTGTTGTAAACAAGGCTGATGGTGTCGAATAAAAATAGCAAGAAGTGAAAACAAGAAGAATAAGCAAAGGCAGATTGTAAATTTGCAGAGAAGGATTATGCCAGGTTCTACTTCATGATAGAGCATATGGGAAATTGAGCAGGATGTGAAATATATGTGGTTAGTGATGCTATGTTTATGCTGCAGAACTGCATTAGGAAGTGGTTTTGCAATATAAACACATTACTGTTGCAGGCTGTCTCAACTGCAGAAATCATTCCGTTAATTTTGTGAGCTGAGTCCACGACAACCAAAAATAATGTCAAAACAGCTGGGTATGAGCACTTGATTTTAAATGTGATTGGTTACTGTCACTTTCCAGGTAGGTTTGTATAGGTCAAGGAGCACATATCTCCCCTTTGCCCTGACCTGTACAAACACTAAGCCAGCTGACAGAAAACAGCAACCTCAGGCTTTGATGTCAAATCTGATTCAGTTTACCGGACCATTTACTGAATAACCTCCAGCTCTGGGAATGAGTACAAAATCTCAAGGCAGCAACAGTACCTTGTTTTACTTTACCACTCTGTAACCAGCAGTCCTGACTTAGTAATTTTGGCATCTTAATACTGTGCAACACTCATTCAGTCTCAGTTTAATCATTTATAGGATTGCAACTAATGTTTAAAGTTCCTTCCTGAACAGACTGGCACTGACTGGAGCTACATTGGGAAATGTGGCAGAGGTGGATCAATGTTCTGGGTCCAAAATCGTAAGGCTGATCCAGAAGAAAAACAAGCTGAGAAAAAAATTGCATGGGGAGAAGTAAATGACCATATACACTAGAAACGAAAATGAATCATCTGTAATGTGATTGTGTGGAAAACTGGAGTTGATTAAATGTCAGGAATGATTCTGGTACAACAGAAAAGTATTATGATACGTCTCACAGTCCGTATGCCTTTAAGAGACATGTTCATGATATTATCACTGCATCATTGCAGGTAACCTGATGGTATAAAAATCGCTTACTCCATCTTATCTTGGATCACTTGAAGCATGACATTATGAATGGAAGCATACTGCTCAGTTGCAAGATAGTAATTTCACCCTTTGGAGATACTTGTGTCTGAGGAATGTGATGTTTTTACGTAATAGCTAATTGAAATAAATATCCATTGGATATTTCAATACCATGATGTCCACAATCAGTTTCTTGTGTTACAAGTGATAACAGAAGTGTGGCTGCATCAAATGTGAGGTTATCCATCTTGGACCAAGAAAGGAAAGATCAAGGTATTTTCTAGATGGTTTGAAATTAAATAGAGTGGATATCCAAAAAGACTTGGGGGTTCAGAAGCATAAATCTTTAAAATGTCACAATCAGGTGCAGAAAATAATCAAGAAAGCTAATGGAATGCTGACCCTTATATCCAGACAACCGGAGCACAAGGATGTAGGAGTTATGCTGCTGTTATACAAAACCCTGCTTAGCCTCCAGCTGGAGTACTGAGTGCAGATCTGGGCACCACACATTAGAAAAGATATATTGGACTTGAAGGCAGTACAACATAGGCTTACAAGAATAATAATTGGGACTTCAGGGGTAATGAGGAGAGATTATCCCATTCAAACAGTTTTCTCCAGAATGTAGGAACGTAAACAGTAATCTGATTGAGTTCTTTAAGATAAAGGTAGATAAAGATAAATTATTTCCACAAGTTGGGAATTCTAGAACGAAGAGGCATAATTTGAGAATTAGGGACAGATCATTCAGGAAATGTGTTAGAAAACACTTCTGCACACAAAGGGTGGTAGATATTTCAAACTCTCTTCCACAAATGGCAGTGGATGCTAGATAGTCATCAATAGTCACAGGTGAAGTGCTGGAAGACTGAAGGTTGGCTAACGCGGTGCCACTGTTTAAGAAAAGTGGTAAGGACAAACCAGGAAACTTTAGACCAGTGAGCCTGAAGTCAGTGGTGGGCATGCTATTGGAGGGAATCCTGAAGGACAAGATGTACGTGTATTTGGAAAGGCAAGGACTGATTCGGGATAGTTAACATGGCTTTGTGCGTGAGAAATCATGTCTCACAAACTTGATCGAGTCTTTTGAAGAAGTAATAAAGAGGATTGATGAGGGCAGAGCGGTAGATGTGATCTATATGGACTTCAGTAAGGTGTTCGACAAGGTTCCCCATGGGAGACTGATTAGCAAGGTTAGATCTCATGGTATACAGGGAGAACT
Source organism: Chiloscyllium punctatum (assembly GCF_047496795.1). Classification (NCBI taxonomy): domain Eukaryota; kingdom Metazoa; phylum Chordata; class Chondrichthyes; order Orectolobiformes; family Hemiscylliidae; genus Chiloscyllium; species Chiloscyllium punctatum. The sequence continues at coordinate 38,919,227 of NC_092750.1, read as the reverse complement.
AGCCACTTGGATACAGAACTGGCTCAAAGGTAGAAGGCAGAGGGTGGTGGAGGAGGGTTGTTTTTCAGACTGGAGGCCTGTGACCAGTGGAGTGCTGCAAGGATCAGTGCTAGGTCCACTACTTTTCATCATTTATAAAAATAATTTGGATGTGAGCATAAGAGGTGTAGTTAGTAACTTTGCAGATTACACTAAAATTGGAAGTGTAGTGGACAGCAAAGAAGGTTACCTCAGATTACAATGGGATCTTGATCAGATGGACTATGGGCAGAGAAGTAACAGATGGAGTTTAATTTAGATAAATGTGAGGTGCTGCATTTTTGGGAAAGCAAATCTTAGCAGGACTTATACACTTAAATGGTAAGGTCCGAGGGAGTGTTGCTGAACAAAGGGACCTTGGAGTGCAAGTTCATAGCTCGTTGAAAGTAAAGTCACAGATAGATAGGATAGTGAAGAAGATGTTTGGTATGCTCTCCTTTATTGGTCAGAATATTGAGTACAGGGGTTGGGAGGTCATGTTGCAGCTGTACAGGACATTGGTTAGGCCACTGTTGGAATATTGCATGCAATTCTGGTCTCCTTCCTATCAGAAAGATGTTTTGAAAGTTGAAAGGGCTCAGAAAAGATTTACAAGGATGTTGCCAGGGTTGGAGGATTTCAGCCATAGGGAGAAATTGAGTAGGCTGGGGCTGTTTTCCCTGGTGTATTGAGGCTGAGGGGTGACCTTTATAGAGGTTTATAAAATCATGAGGGGCATGGATACGCTAAATAGACAAAATCTCTTCCCTGGGGTGAGAGAGTCCAGAACTAGATGGCATAGGTTTAGGGTGAGAGGGGAAAGATATAAAAGAGACCTAAGGGCAACTTTTTCACACAGAGGGTGGTACGTGTATGGAATGAGCTGCCAGAGGAAGTGGTGGAGGTTGGTACAATTGCAACATTTAAAAGCCATCTGAAAGGGTATATGAATAGGAAGAGTTTGGAGGGATATGGGCCGGGTGCTGGCAGGTGGGACTAGATTGGGTTGGGATATCTGGTCAGCATGGATGGGTTGGACTGAGGGGCCTGTTTCCGTGCTATACATCTCTATGACTCTTTAGTTAAGAGATAGTGGGCAAAGACAGGTATATGAAGTTAGTCCACAACCATGATCTAATTGAATGGTGGAACAGGTTGGAGGAGCTGAATGGTCTACTTTTGTTCCTATCTCGTGAAAACACCTTGGTTGGAGGCAAACTTACACCATGAAGATGGCTTCTGATCTCTCCTCTCCTTTACTCTACCAACTGTCGCCTGGTAGTCGAGGTCCATCAGCTGTCAGACTCTCAGAGTATCTGCCTATGACTGTGAAATAGATTCTAAAAATAATAATCAGATTTTGATATAAAATTTGCAGGACATCTCTGCAACCAGCCTCTGAAACACTCAAGCTCACTCCACGTTTTTTTTGTAAACTCCGAGCCATGATATTTAATGATTAATATCATCGTACCATTCACTGCCACTTATCAAATTCACTGTGAGCAGAATGGCATGCTGTGTATATGATTTAGTCTTGCTGTGTGTCATATTGTGTTTTTATTCATGATATTTTACCACATTACAACCTATTTGTTCAGTAATGGGCATGATATTTGTTTATGTTGTGCCCGAAAACAGGTGTACAGACAATGTAACATAATGGAAAGATGATTGGAATTCTGAACTAACAGTTCTACATCTTTAAATGTCTTATAAAGGTTTTTCTGCAACACATTTCATCAGATTTCAGAAGCCTCATTAAACATAGAACCGACTTCATAGTTGTGTTACAATATGGTTGTAATCCCAGCATTTAGATATCTAGATATCATTTCACAGCCTTTAGACCAGAATTATAATTTATTTCTTAAGTTTGAGAATACTCATATTCAAAGATGAGAGTGGTCCTTAAGGAAGAAAGCTAAATTGGGGAAAGGCCAACTATACCAAAATTTGGCAGGAGCTGGGGAATGTAGATTGGGAGCAGCTATTTGAAGGTAAATCCTCATTTGATAAATGGGAGACTTTTAAAGAGATGTTGATTGGAGTTCAGGAGAAACATGTTCCTGTGAAAATGAGGATAGAAATGGCAAGATCAGGAATCATGAATGACAGGTGAAATTGTGAGACTAGCTAAGAGGAAAAAGGAAGCATTCATAAGGTCTAGGTGACTGAAGACAGACGAAGCTTTGGAAGAATATTAGGAAAGTAGGACCAATCTGAAGCGAGGAATTAAGAGGGCTAAAAGAAGTAATGAAATTTCTTTAGCAAACAGGGTTAAAGAAAATCCCAAAGCCTTTTATTCATATATAAGTAGCAAGAGGGTAACTAGAGAAAGGGTTGGCCCACTCAAGGACAAAGGAGGAAAGTTAAGTGTGGAGTCAGAGAAAATGGGTGAGATTCTTAACGAGTACTTTGTGTTGGTATTCACCGAGGAGAGGGACATGACGGATGTTGAGCTTAGGGATAGATGTTTGATTACTCTAGGTCAAGCTGGCATAAGGAGGGAGGAAATGTTGGGTATTCTAAAAGGCATTCAGGTGGACAAGTCTCCAGGTCCAGGTGGAATCTATTCCAGGCTACTGAGGGAAGTGAGAGAGAAAATAGCTGGGGCCTTAACAGATATCTTTGCAGCATCCTTGAATATGGATGAAGTCCTGGAGGATTGGAGAATTGCTAATGTTGTGCCCTTGTTTAAGAAGGGTAGCAGGGATAATTGAGGTAATTATAGACTGGTGAGCCTGATTTCAATGGTAGGGAAGCTGTTGGAGAAGATACTGAGGGATAGGATCTATTTACATTTGGAAGAAAATGGGTTTGGCAGCATGGTTTTTTGCAGGGAAGGTCATGTCTTACCAACTTATTAGAATTCATTGAGGAAATAACCAAGTTGATTGATGAGGGAAGGGCTGCAGACGCCATATACATGACCTTCATTAAGGCATTTGATAAAGTTCCCCATGGTAAGCTGATGGAGAAAGTGAAATTGCATGGGGTCCAGGGTGTACTAGCTCGATGATAAAGAACTGGCTGGGCAACAAAAGACAGAGAGTAGTAGTGGAAGACAGTTTCTCAAAGTGGAGAACTGTGACCAGTAATGTTCCACAGGGATCTGTGCTGGGACCACATTGTCGTTTGTGATATACATAAATGATCTGGAGGAAGTGGCCTGATTAACAAGTTTTCAGATGGCAGTAAGATTGGTAGAGTAACAGATAATGAAGAGAATACAGCAGAATATAGATAGATTGGAGAGTTGGGCTGAGAAATGGCAGATGTAGTTCAATCCAGGCAAGTGCAAGGTGATGCATTTTGGAAGATCCAATCTAACAGCAAACTATAAAGTAAATGGAAAAGTCCTGGGGAAAATTGATGCACAAAGAGATCTGGTTGATCAAGTCCTTTGTTCCATGAAGGTGACAACGCAGGTCAATAGAGTGGTCAAGAAGGCATACAGTATGCTTTACTTCATCGGACAGGGTATTGAGTACAAGAGTTGGCAGGTCATGTCACAGTTGTATAAGATTTTGGTTCGGCCACATTTGGAATACTGCACACAGTTCTGGTCACCACATTACCAAAAGGATGTGGATGCTTTGGAGAAGGTGCAGAGGAGGTTCATCAGGATGTTTCCTGGTATGGAGGGGACGAGCTATGAAGAATGAATAGATTTGGATTATTTTCATTCGAAAGACAGATGTTGAGGGGGGACCTGATTGAGGTCTACAAAACCACGAGAGGGATAGACAGGGTAGATAGCAAGAAGCTTTTTCTCAGAGTGGGGGACTCAATTACTCAGGGTCACAAGTTCAAAGTGAGAGGGGAAAATTTTAGGGAAGGTATGCATGGAAAGTTCTTTACACAGAGAGGGTAATGGGTGCCTGGAACGCGTCACCAGTGGAGGTTGTAGAGGCGGGCACAATAGCATCATTTAAGACAGATACATGAATGGGCAGGAAGTAGATGGATACAGCCCCTTAGAAAATAGGTGACAGGTTTAGATAAAGGATCTAGATTGGTGCAAGCCTGGAGGGCTGAAGGACCTGTTCCTGTGCTGAAATTTTCTTTGTTCTTTGTTCTATATTTTTGTTCCAAAATCTGTGATCCTCCAGATCAAAGAATGACTAGATGGAAATGGGGAGTGGGGGGGCAAGATTTGGTAGCAACTGTAAGCTGAATGTGTTTCTTGAAATTGTGGCTTGAAAGGGCTTCCCTATGTTTCAGCGCAATTTAGGTTAAAAACTAGCTTAGCTAACACAATTTATATCCCAGCATTACTTGATGCAGTTGTTGCAGGGGGTTTGTCTGGAACAAATTTCCATGGGAGGAATCATGTCATTAATGTATAACAGCGACATACTTAATATTTACTGTAATGTGTATGAGTTTAATTGTAATTAGTTAAAACTTTCACTATTTGGTGAGAAACTCGTAGCAGCAGATTTCTGAATTTAGAAGGTCGTGAATCAAAAGATCCAGGAATGGACTGCAACCTCTCTGATTTGATACCGTGCTTCCATTGGCTGCTGCTAATCCATGTTGGTGCCTAATCTTGCCACCCTGGACTGACTCTCAGGCTGCTGCAGATGAGGCAGAATTCCAAAATGAAGTGCAGCAAACCAGACATTTCGAAGCTTTTGCCAGCTCTCTCACCTACCCCAGTTCACGCACACGATCAACAATTCTGCACATTAAAATCAAAAATAAGGAATGTCTGTCTCCACCCTGTATCAGAATGCTCTCTATACAGCATTAATTTAACATCATGCAAGTACGAAAGCTGGAAAAATGTAGCAGTCAGAACAGCAGTTGAACACTTGAGAAAAGGTGGGGTATTGCTGAGAAAGGCAGCTGCTGTAATGTGTACCATGGTGAATAACGGACGATTCTTATGACAATTTGATATCAGCTCCTTGGCAGTGCACTCCTGAGCTAATTAAATGAACATTACTGGGAAGCTGTGTTCAGCTAGTTGAAAGCTGTATGGGCGGGGGAACAATGGGATTATGACGGGGGTCTTTTATCTTGCCCTGCCTGATGAGGTTGAAAATATGAGAACAACTTTTCGTTCAAAATTACTGCACAGTGCTGTGTGTATCGATAATCCCTGCTGCTCTCTTCGAGACACTGTGACCCATTCGGTTGGAACTCAGTGACTATTTTGAGGAAATGGTAGTTCTTTGCTCTGACACATTGATCCAATTAAATTTCTACAGTCCAATCTGAAAAGCAAGGCACTTTGCTGCTCCTATGACCAAAGTTCAGCCATGTCAATGTGTGACGAGCACATTTATTTGATCACTTGGCCCCTGGGGTAGCAGTTCCTCTTTAAGCGGCTGCATGCCTTGAATTATATTCAGGTGCTGTCTACATGCCGCCTACTTTAGGCTTAACCCAAAATCTAAATGGATTCAATGCTACTACTGTCAGGAGTGTACTGGCAGGCTGCCGACCAGAATGAAATAAGGCCTCAAAATGCTTGAAAATCTGTGTCAGAATCAGGTTACATTCACAATTTCGAGAGAAAAGGTTCTTACTGGAAGAAGTAAGAAATGACTTGATCGTTTATTGCAGCATTCTGAAGAGGCTTGAAAAAAATGTTTGCAAAGGTATCTGATGATTTTTGAGTTTGATACTAAGTTGGATGTTCAGATCAATTTCACACCACATCTGCTAACAGATTCATACAACCCACGGCTTTGATTGGTGTGTACCAAACTTCCTTATCTGCACGTCTTCTGTTTTCTGGAACTGAAATATATACTCTTGAAGCAGCCTGTTGTTTATATCAAAGCACAACAGAGTCCCAGAGTTACTGTTTCCTTTTAAAAGCAGAATATCTAAATATATTACTCAATACAAAGATGGTGATTTTGTAAAATATCACAGATATGGAAGAAATATGATGCAGAGTTTGCCTCACTCATTTCTGTGTGAATTCCATCAGTAGAAATTTGTAAATGATGCCAGATGGTACAAATTCTCAGCCATTGTATCCTTATATGACAGTATAAGTCTTATAATACTGAGATCTACTTAAAATACCAGCTAAATCAATAAATTAACAAAATAGTTTAGGGAAAGCATTTGTATATATATATATAGAGCCAAGTTTTAACTGGGAAGGCAACCAATATTTGTCTTGAATCATCCACTAACTTTATTCCTACAGTAAATATTAACAGTGCCCAATGCTGACCAGTTTTATAATTATCCGATGGCCTAAACCAGTGTTATAACAATCTGATCTTCTCCTCGCCTGAATTAGATGTTGGTCTGAATTAGATTTGGGCTGAATCCTATTTTTTTTTTGGCTAAGTGCAAGTTGATTCGAGTTTTGTTTTGGAGGGTTTTTCATACCTGCCCTGGTGAGTTTTCTCATTGCAAATTCACTTCATTAACGGCCTATCCTGGCCTCCACATCAGCTGCTAGCTCAATCTACCACTCACTGTTCCCAGAACCACTGCCAGGATATCCTGCAATGGTTCAGCATCCCTGGTGTTGGTGCCAGTTTTAAAAAAGCCTTTGTGCACTCAGACAAGTACTTTCAGTCCAGAGCTCCTTGCACAGTTCCTGACCCTTTCCCCAGACACAGTAGACCAGTGAAAGCTGGTTTTGCGGGAAGAGACCTGCAGGTCCTATGGGCTGAGGTGATGAGAAGCGAACTGTCCTCTTTCCCCGTGGCCATGATGAGGCCATGCCAACATAATCCAAGGTTGCCACCTGGGTCAGTGCAGTCTCAACCATCTGGAAGAGTGCATAGCAATGTAGGAAGAACCACTGCATCAGTACAAGCACATCATCATCTCTGATACCGTACACTCACTGTAACTCTGTGTCTATATCTACCTCCCATCAGCCTCCACCAATCTCATTATTGGCTGCAAGATCTTCTGTCACCCACTTCAAACCCCGATGCATTAACCATCCACACCCTCTGCTCCCTACCCAATCAATTGGGACACCTCCCCATCTGCACTAAATATAACAGTTGTGCTACCGGAATCACATTCTTTAATATCTGTTTGTCTCCCAATCTAGAAGGAAGACTGCCCCCAATAGGGCCAAAAGTGTCATGATCGGTGTTGGGCTATCTGCTATTTGGCTCCTCACCCTTTTTGAAGAGATGTTTCTGACTCTGACCACCCTGGAAAAATGACTCACCATGTCCAAGCTCCTCGGGTTCATCAGAGGCTGCCCTTGCTTTACTGTATTGGGATCCTCTGACCAAAGACCCCTCCCATGAGTTGGCTGAGCACTATTGATGACATTGCCAAGTTTCTTGCCTTTATACCTGCATAAATCCAATGCAATACAAAAACCTGGTATCTCTGAGTGAGGGCCAAGTTGAAAAAAAGGCAAGGTAGGGATACTGTGAGGGCTCAAGATGAGTGATTAGGAGAAGTCAAAAAATGTGGTGTTGGAAAAAGCATAGCAGGTCAGACTACATCCGAGGAGCAGGAGAGTTGACATTTCAGTCATAAACCCTTCATCAGGAGTGTGGAAAGGGAAAGGGGGCTGAGAGATAAATAGGGAGGTTGGGGTGGTAGGAAGGTAAATGGGATGGCAATAGGTGGATGCAGGTGCAACGCAATTAGGATAGATCGGTCTGGAGGGTGGAGCAGATAGGTGGAAAGGAAGATGGACAGGTAGGTCAGTTCAAGAGGGCGGTGCCAAGTTGGAGGGTTGGATCTGGGATTAGGTGGTGGGAGAGGAGATTTGGAAATTAGTGAAGTCGATGTTGATGCCGTGTGGTTGAAGTATCCCAAGGCAGAAGATGAGGTGTTCTTTCTCCAGGCATCAGGTGACTTTGAGTTGGCAGTGGAGGAGGCCGAAGAATTGCATGTCCTTGAAAGAATGGGCAGGGGAGTTGAAGTGATGGGTCACAGTGGGGTGGGGTTGTTTGGTGCGTGTGTTCCAGTGATGTTCAGTGAAATGCTCCATGAGTTGATGTTCTGTCTCCCCAATGTAGAGGAGACCACATCGAGAGCAACGGATGCAGTAAATGAGGTGGGAATATGTCTAGGAAAATCTCTGCTGGATTTGAAATGACCCTTTCGGGCATCAGACAGAGGTTAGAGGGCAGGTTTAGGGCTTAGGTTTTATTCCTCTTGCGGTGGCAATGGAAGGTGCCAGGTGTGGAGGTGGGTTGATGTTGGGGGGGGTGTGGACCAAACAAGGGAGTCACAGAGGGAATGGTCTCTGTGGAACGCAGACAGGGGTGGGGAGGAAAATATATCCCTGATGGTGGGTCTGACTGTTGGGACGAAAATGGTGGAGGATAATGCACTGTGTCCATTATATTAGTGGAGTGGAAGGTGAGTACTGGGGTGGGGGTCGATCCTTGTTGTGGTTAAAGGGGTGGGGCTCAAGACCAGAGGAATGGAAAGTGGAGGAGATGCGCTGGAGAAATAGTTGACCACGTGGGAGGGGAAATTGAGGTCCTTGAAATAGGAGGCCATCTGGGATGTTCTGGAGTGGAATTGCTCCTCCTGGGAGCAAATACAGCGGAGGCGGAGGAATTGGGAGTAAGGGCTGGCATTTTATGAGGGGTGGAGGGGTGGAAGGAGGTGTAGTCAAGGTAGCTGTGGGAATTGGTGGGTTTGAAATAGCCATCCATTTTGAGTTGGTCATTGGAGACCGATACGGAGAAGTCTAGGAAGGAGAGGGAGGTGCCAGAGATGGTCCAGGTGAACTTGAGTCAGATTGGAAGGTGTTAGTGAAGTTGATGAATTGTTCAACCTCCTTGTGGGAGCACGAGGTGGCGCTGATACAGTCATTAATACAGTGGAAGTAAAGGTGTGGGTGGGTGCCAGAGTGATTGCAAAGAAAGGTAGTGAATAGCTCAGAGATGCAGCCTGGTGCAGACAATGTGCTGCACTGATAGTTGCCAAAGCAGCCCAAGGTGCAGCATTGAAATGCAGAAGCAGATCACAAGTGGATCAGAGATGTGTCTTGAGTGTTTTTAGAAGCTGGAACGTGCCAAATGCCAGTGTCCATGGACATGAGTGAATGTGTCCATTGTCCATGAAGCATGGTCTGAGATGTTTGCACCCAGCGTATAAAATGGAAGTTCTTTGGAGCAAGCAGTAAGCTGCTCTGACTTGCATTTTGAGAATTGTTGGTGTTTAGTTTGCTCTTAGCCAGTGGTACAGATAGCTGCACATTAGTGAAGTTGTTAACAAGTAATAATCTTCCTCAATAAGGAACTCACTACTGTCAAGTGAGAAACTCAATTTGATATCTAGAACTTCTGTAAAAGATGCAATGAGTTGTTCCTGACATTGTGATGAGCTTTGTTGGATTTGTGTGATTCTGCCACATTTCTATCTGTAGTCCATGTTGGTCAGGTTCATCAAGGATTCTGCCTATTGTTACTTTTGAACGTACTTTAATTTTCCAAAGCTGGATGAAAACACCCAGTCAGTCAAATAGATGTGCAATTTTTAACAGATGCAACAAATCTCATCTTGCCCTCAGCAAACTACACAACTCTGGTCAATAATAAAAAAAAATCATCTGCCTTACTATCTCGATTATAGCTTAATTTTTCATGGTGAGCCTTTTGATCATTGATTTAGGCTAAGTAAATTTTTTCTTTCAATATATGCTGTCTTTATCGTGGTCTAACTGGGGAACAGTCTGCTCTCGTATTCATTGTTCTTTCTTCGCCACAATCTCTGCCATTTTGGAGGGCTGTCTTTTGACTCTTTGTTCAATAATTTACTCATTGGCCCATAAATGAATCATACCATTTCTCCTGCTGTGCTGTTTTAAAGAAAATATCTTATGTGCTTGTTATGAACATGAACCTTTATTTAATAAGTCTGGGATGAGGACATTAACCCTTAATGAATAGCTTTTGAAAGAGACATATGTTTCCCATAAACTGGCTTATTTATCTGGCTTAAGTACATATCTTCAGTGCCTGGTCAATTATTAAGTACATGTTTCAGCTAAATGTCTTTAGCCTGTAATTGTTTTACAAAATGGATTGGTTAAACACCTAAAATATGAGACAAAAAGCTGAAAGAACTGCAGATGCTGGAAATCTGAAACAAAAAATGGAATTGCTGGAAAATCTCAGCAGGTCTGGTAGCATCTGTGGAGAGAAATCAGAGCTAATATTTCAGGTCCTTTGACCATTCTTCAGAACCCAAAATGTTCTGGTCGCCCTACTATAGGAAAGATACAGAGGCTTTGGAGAGGATGCAAAGAATGATTACCAGGATGATTCCTGGACTGGAGGGCTTGCCTTATGAAGAAATGTTGAATATGCTCAGACTTTTCTCTCTGGAGAGAAGGAGGCAGAGAGGAGACCTGATCGAAGTATACAAAATAATGAGAGGAAGAGATAGAGTCAGTAGCCAGAGACTTTTCCCCAGGGCAGGATTGACGAGTACGAGAAGTCATAGTTTGAAGATGTTAGGAAGAAGGTATAAAGGAGATGTCAGAGGTAGGTTCTTTACACATCGAATGCGTTGCCAGCTGTGGTGGTGGAAGCAGAGTCAATGGGGACATTTAAGTGACTGCTGGACATGCACATAGATAGCAGTAAGTTGAGGGGTGAGCAGGTTAAGTTACTATATTTTACATTAGGCTTAAACCTTGGCACAACATCGTGGGCCAACGGGCCTATTCTGTGCTGTACTTTTCTATATTCTATGTTTTATGTTCTGACTCTGGTTTCTCTCGACAGATGCTGTCAGACTTGCTGAGATTTTCCAACAATTTCTGTTATTATTTAAAACATAACTTATGGCCAAATGTCTTCAATGAAGACATTTTTAAAATAATTCTGAAATAAGCAAATTCTTCTTATCTGGTAAAAATGTCTGAATTTATACTGGTACGTTAACTGAATAGGTGAATGAGCTATTAGTAATGAAGAGTAATGGGCTTGTGATCTCGAGGTATCATATTAGATATCTATCTGGTTGAGAACATGATTAAATTTGGTATGGATAAATGTCAGCAAAAGTGATGATCATATCTCTGGAACATGATGATTCCTTTGCTGCAGGGACGATGGAGACACCATCAGTAAAGCAGAACTGGCCAGGGTTGAATATCATAAGCTGCAATGATACAATTATATTCTGGTATTTTGCTAGTTTGCTTCAAGGGGCTCAAAAGAAATTTTTCAAGCCTTCACCTTTGAAGTTTCTACTTTGCTTACCTCTTTCAGGACTTTAACAAGTTTCACTTCATGAAAGGGAAAATCATGTAGTCTGCGAAGAAGTGGTTAAGAGCATGAATGTCATTTTCTTCTTTAACTTTTTTGTATTTTTACATCCATGGTATTCATGGAAGTTGGTATTTCCTATTGTCATTAGTGCAAAGTACAAAAAAAAAATCTCCATGTTTTGTGCACAGGTCGGAGGAAAATAATTTTCAGAAATTGCAGGATGCCAGACTTGTGTACTTACAAATTATTCTTGTGACACACTGCTTTATCAGAAACAAGTTTTATAATATGACTTTATGACCAGAGACTACAGAATGCTGTCACAGCAATAATCCAATTTCTGCATTTACCTTAAGCAAAGACTGCAACTCATGTGACAGATCTGTTCGGTCATGGGAATGTCACAATACACATTATATGTATTAAATGCTCTGTGCAAATAATGTTTTATTTCCTCAGAGGTCATGTGTTTTGTGTTTAGCCTCTATTGTAATCTGGCATTAACGGTCTAATGATGACCATGAAACTATTGTCAATTATTGTAGAAACCCATCCGGTATTTGCGTCAGGGAGACAGGATGGTTAGGAACGTGTTTAGCACGCTTGCCTTCATTGTTCAGATCTATGAGTATAGAGGTTGGTAAGTTATGTTGAGGATGTGTAGGACATTGATGAGGCCTCTTCTGAAGTACTGAGTGCAATTCTGGTCACCCTGCTGGAGGAGAGATATTATTAAATTGCATATGGTTCAGGAAAAGTTTTTCAGGATGTTGCTGGGAATGGAGGATTTGAGTTATAAAATAGGCTGGGACTTTCTTTTACTGGAGCGTATGAGGTTGAGGAGTGACCTTATAGAGGTTTACAGAATCATGAGGGGAATATACAAGGTGAAGAGCAAGGGTCTTTTCCCCAGGGTGGGTGAGTTCAAAACTAGGGGGCATATCTTTAAGGTGAGAGGAGAAAGTTTTAAAAAGGTATGAGAGGGCAATTTTGTTGCACAAAGAGTGATTCGTGAGTGGAATGAACTGCTAGAGAAAGTGGTGGATGCAGGTACAGTTACAACGTTTAAAAGACATTTGTATAAGTTTGGGAATAGGAAAGGTTTGGAGGGATATGGGCCAAATACAGGTAAGTGGGGCTAGTTTAGTTCGTTGTCATAGTTGGTGTGGACTAGTTGGACCAAAGGTTCTGATTCCTTGCTGAATGACTCTATGACTCCATGTCTCTATGAATTGCTGATATTTTTGCATTTGATGCTATTCTATCTAACCTAACATTCACATTGTGTATTCTTTTATGGGATATATGCATCATTTGTTGCTCTTTCTCAATCGCGAAGGTAGTATTGAGCCATTTTCTTTAACAGCAACAGTCCATGTGGCCTAGGAACATTTGCAATGCTGTTAGAAGGGGAGCTCTAGCTTTTGAATGAGTGATAGTAAAGGAACATGAAATACTTCCAAGTTAGAACGGTGTGGAGGGGAATTTTCAGGTGGAATGTTGTCCATATATTGGCTGCCTTGTCTTTCTAGATGGTAGAGGTTGTGATTTGGTAGGTACTGTTATTGATAAGTTACTGTTTGAAGTTGGCAGGTGGTTGTGGACAGTACACAATGTGTTGGAGGGGGGTAAATGTGTGAAGTGGAGGATGAATGCCAATCAAGCAACCTGCTTTGCCCTAGTTGTTGTCGAGCTTCCAAATGTGTAACCTATTATTGTAAGGAACTGTATTGTAAGGAATTCCCATGCAGTTTAAACACCTCACTGGCGGAGCAGGATTCTCACAGATTAAACTGTTTTGCAAAAGCCAATTTTATTGTTGACACTTATATGGTATGGATCACTTGGAACTGGCACCTGTGAACTACCCTTGCATGTTTCAGTTCCAACCTTAGTTTCCTGTGAGTTCCACCATTTTGCTTCTGTGTTAAGAAAGCTGAACTTAGCAATGTTACAGAAGGAACCCAGAAACGACTGCTGATTTCACGGAGTTTCAATTGAATAATTTGCAGTGTAAATGCATCTAAAGTAGTCTGATTAAGAAACTAAGATTAGTGAGGTTGGTCTGTATGAAATTCAAACTTTGCACACTTCAGCAGCCCATCAGTATGTAAACTTGCAAATATATGAGCATAGTAGAAGAATCAAAGGACCCTGCTAATGAATTTTGAGTCAAGATACCTCTGTCTCTAATGCACTTTTAAAATTCCTAATGTTCACACAGGCCAGACAATGTTATATCAGTTTAACTTGATTACTTGAATAAAGGTGTCGAGTTTAATTCTTCAATACCTGTATTTATCTTCTTTCCTACGCTTGGAACCAATGAAGCTCCAGAAGCATGACCAAGAGGCACTTGAAGAATCACCCCAGTGGAGGACAGAGGAGGAGATGGCATCAGAGGCTGCTGAACTCAGAAAGTACTTCATCTAGTTAACAACAACTACAATATGTTTTTTTTATGTACATGTATGGACTTTTAAAGATTTATTGAACTTAGATGTCAAATAGTAATAAATTTGAATGTTTTAGAGACAAGTAGCATTGGACAGTATCCACTAATGTTTGAATAAACATGCATAAATAATTGGCTTGGCTAGCTGTGATATTCTGTCTCCTTGTGTCTACATTACCATCATGTTGAATGATTTTCAGCCAAGAATCAAATCAGGAATATGGAGAATTTGGAAGGTTAAATCAGTGCTTTTCCAGGATTATGTGTGGACACATCTCAACTACACATAATGAAACAATACTTGAAGACCAGATTTCCAGGACATCAACCAATCATATATCTAATGTACTTTAAAAGCAGAGATTCTTACAAAGCTTTGACAATGTATCTTATTAAAATGTGACTCTTCCATGTTGTACTGAAGTGCATATCTAATAATTTAGTTATTTTGATTAATATATAGTTTATCATTCAGTGGAAACTGTTTCATTCAGTATTGCAGAGCCTATATTGATGCTCCTGAATGCTATTAAAGAATTCTCTAATCATGTAACAATTTTCAAATGATCTTTGTCATAATTACAAAACATAAATCAATGAGAAATGTATGTCATGAAAAAATGGCCGTTTTCCACTTTTTACACAGCACTGTGAAAATATAAACATGAGTAAAAATTGTGAAGCTTTTTTTTCTCACAACGACATATTTGGTGGAGGTATGTAATGGAGGAATGCATTCAGTCAGCTGATTAAATTATTAACCTCACAATATACCTGGATATGAACATCGTGAAATGTTGCACAAGACATTTTGTGAACATTTTATAAGTTCCACGTTAGTTATTTTATAAATGGCACAACTCTTAAGGCAGACTTTAAACTTTTCAAATCATCTGAAAGAATTCTTTTTGTTTCATTATTTTTCAGTAATTTTATCCATTGAAATTCAATTAACCAACAGTGAGATTATGTTTTCTTTTGATCTTTTTAGCATATATGAACTTTAAGATTTCTTAAACCTACTGTCAAATAGTAATACATTTTTGTGTTTTAGAATACTTCAGAAAATAAGAGCATTGGACAACATCCTCCTCTTGGGCAGTCCCTCAGGTTCACAGATGACTTGCTTCCACTCTGGTTTGAGGCTTCAGAGATGGCTTATAAGTTCCATGTGCAATCTGCCAAGGGACAGGTGTTGTTGGAAGACTTGGGTAGCTGGTTTGTCTTGTTTGTGCATGTCCTTAACCACCTTGACTTTACCTCTGCACATTCCCATTGAAGTCTCTTGATGTGTTCAGTTCTTTCCGAGAGAGCCTTATCCATTAATTACAAATTGGGGTCTCTAATCAGTCACAGGTATCGTTGCCCTCTTCATGGATGCTTTGAGGTCATCCTGAAATGTTTCCATTATCGTCCTGAGAGTTTCCTGCTATGACTGAGTGAAGAATTTGTTCTTGGTGTTTGATGCCAGGCACATGAACAGCATGGCAAAAGTGAGGACTGCAGATGCTGGAGATTACAGTCAAGATTAGAGTGGTGCTGGAAAAGCACAGCAGGTCAGGCAGCAGCCGAGGAGCAGGAAAATCGATGTTTCGGGCAGGAGCCCTTCATCAGGAATCGATTCCTGATGAAGGGCTCCTGCCCGAAACGTCGATTTTTCCTGCTCCTCAGATGCTGCCTGACCTTCTGTGCATTTCCAGCACCACTCTAATCTTGACATGAACAGTATGTTCCATCCAGCAGAGCTGGTTTCCAGTTGTTAGAACCCTAATACTGAATAACTTGGCCTGGGAAAGGATAATTTCGGATCACTTTTCTTGCCACCAGATTTGGAGAATACTTCTCCAGTGTTGAGGTGCTCACTGAAGATCAGCCAAATCTCAAAAGCTTCTAAGAGCATGATGATCACTGCTTCCAGTAAACTATGAATTTTGCATGGATTTCAGAACCAGGTCCTCACAAACTTTTTTCCTCAGTTGGTTGAAAGCTAAGCTGACTCATTGCAGATGATGATGAGTTTCCAGGTCTCTGCCTGCCTGTTGGCCTTGAGAAAGCTCCACAGCAATGGAAAATTGTCCATTTCCCAGGATCTTGCCACTGAATTTAATCACTGCAATTGTGCAACTAACCTCCAGCAAATAACTGCAGGCAAGGAGATAACCCGCAGAACTGACAGGAAACTGCCCAACCAAAGCCACCTTCAATCTAAAACCAAAACCAATCTAACTTCAGTCACTCAGTCATCAGTTGCATACTGACACTGTGAGTAGGCTCAAACAGAAACTGAGCTCCAAGTCATTGTTGACTGCTTCCAAGCAAGACAGAAAAAAAAAGACCTTTTACTAAACACTCATAAAATTAAGATCCCCTTCCACCCAGCTCCTGGAGTCAAACCCATGCTCTAATAATTAATATCTACTAATACCTATATGAACAAGATTTTTTAAAAGTTGCACAGTATTCAACATAACAGCAAAAACCATAAAGTAAATTTGTCTACTTCCAGACACATGGAATGTCGTCCAACCTAATTTGATGTGATCATCGTTGTGCCAATCATTACTTCTCTTATCCTGTTTCTCCCTGTAGTCCTCACTATTTTTATGTTGTTCACAATCCAGTGAATCATTCATGTTATCTGTTTCTGCATGTCAATGCTCACAGCCAGCATCTGCTTCTGTAAAACTTGACTGCAGATCACACATTCTGGATTTGCACTCCAATCATAGTGGATAGATCAAAGGAGCTAAGCTCAGAGCTTTTGGCTCAACTCAAATGAAGCATAAGTAATCACTCATTACATTAATTTCTTAAAAATAATTTTAATGGTGAATTCAGTTCAATGGAGTTTACAATAATTGCAGTGACAGAAGAGAACTAAAATCTGTGAGTATTCAACTTTTCAGACATGAAAATCTAATAATGAAATACATTTGCAAGATCTCTAACTCCCTTAAGTCTCAGTCACAGGCTTTTTGTTTTCCAATTCTGTACTGTTCTTTTATGATCCAGCATATCCCTCATATCTCAGTCAGTTTAAAGGCAGGAGGATTGTTATCACATGACCGCTGATTCGATCATTTCATGATCTTTTAAAGATTGTCAACTGAATTGCAAGCCAATGGTCAGGTATGTTCATTCTTCATTGAAATGGCAATGTTTATCACTGTTATTGAAGAAAGCTGTCTTTAATGATCCTGAAATCTCTATAACACTGACTTACCATTCCAAAACAAAGCACAGAACGTTGAGCAATATCTGTAGAGAGATAAACAGACTTAACATCTCAGGAATAGTTACAGACAATGGTAAGTCTTGCCATCACTACTATCACAAAATCCAGGCCTGCATTGTCTGAACTGAGTTGTCTCCTTTTTTTTAAACTGATAGGACCTTAAGTTATCTTGGGACCATTATTTGAAAGAAAGATTTATACGTTAATCGGTCATAACCTGCTTTCCCATTCTAAGTGATTAAAGACTGAACAGCAATCTAGGTTTGTTCAATACTTCACATCAGTTGCATGACTCTTTGATCTTTTACTATAAATTCTGCAACCTATGATCCTGCCCCACTAGCTACCTGACAAAAGAGCAGTGCTCCGAAAGCTTGTCCCTCCCAATAAACTTGTTGGATTATAACCTGGTGTTGTATGATTTTTAACTTATTCTTTCATGGAATACAGGAGAACACTGGCAAGGATCGCATTTGTTGCCCATCGCTAACGGCACATGAACTTAATGCATTGCCAGACCATTTCAAATGCCAGTTCAGAATCTACTTGAAGTAAACAGTAATGTGGGCTTGGAGTCACATATAGCCCAGACTACAGGTTAAAAACAGCAGATTTATTTCCTTAAAGGATATTAGGGATTTAGATGGGTTTTACAACAGTCAAGAAGAGTTGTCATGATCAGTGTTATTGAGAATAGCTTTATATTCCAGAATTTATTACAGAATCTAAATTCTCTCAGATATCATGATGGTTTTTGAATGATTATTGTTCAAATGGTTCATTAAACCATTTCAATGATTCACTAAATCATTGTTCCAAAAGCATTAGTCTGGTCTCTGGATTCTTAATCCAGTGATAACACCATAACACCAACATCTCAAGACTGACAGTTTAGATATCAGTCAAGTGTACTGTTGAACAATTCCAAGATTATCAGTTTTTCAGTCAAATCAATGTTTTTCCGTGAACTAAATGCCTCTATTGCATATTGTTTTGATCTGTCAAAAATAGTTCTTCTATCAGGCTTGACAAATGAATAAAAATAGCATATATGTTGATGTCTTGTATGGTTAATGTCAGGCAGCTTTACAGCAATGAGTTAGACTTGATTCATATTCTGTGCGACTCAATTCTTTTATAGTTCTGTTATACACTGCAGAAACCCAGACTTTGTTATACTACAGATAGGATGGGCCTGAAAGGCTATCACCCTTATTTCATAAGATGAATGAACAATGAAATGTCAAGAAAAAAAATGACCTTTTGGATAACATGTTACTTTCCTGTGTTTCTGTTGGATTTGTGATAATTACAGTCATCAGACATTACAGAAAACTCCTGACCATTTGCACACAGGCCGTAAGAATGGCTCAAAAATGCTATGAAATTCCATTTGTAAATATCAGGTAAACCTTAGTTGTTGAACAACATTTTTCAGCTTTCATAAGCTTTCTGGTTGTGCTAGCTGCTAAACTAATTACTATGATTTAGATTAATGATTCACAATTTCTTTCCAGAGTTTTGATACCATATCTAACTCGTGCAATGTTTTTGAATTACTTACAAATATGGGAAAGGATCAGATTGATTCAGAGTCATAGAGTCACAAAGTCGTAGAGTTATGCAGCACAGAAACAGACCCTCCAGTCCCTGCACTAACTAGGCAGCCCAATCTGATTTAGTCCCATTTCCCAATATTTGGCCCATTTCCCTCTAAACCCTTCCTATTCATATACCCATCCAGATGCCTTTTAAATGTTGTAATTGTACCCACCTTTACCACTTCTTCTGGCAGCTCATTCCTTACATGCACCACCACCTGCACGAAAACATTACACCTCAAGTCCTTTTTAGATCTCTCCCCTCTCATCTTAAACCTAAGCCCCCTAGTTTTGGACTGTCCTACCCTGGAAAATGACCTTGGCTATTCATTCTAACCATGCCCTTCAATAAGGTCACCCCTCAGCCTCCGACGCTCCAGGGGCAAAAGCTTCAGCCTGTTCCGCCTCTTCCAATAGTTCAAATCTCAGCAATATCCTTGTAAATATTTATTGAACCCTTTGAAGTTTAACAATATCTTTCACGTAGCAGGAAAGTGGGTTCACCATTGTCCTGTACAGCCACAACATGATGTCCCAACTCATATAGTCAGTGCACTGACCAATGAATCTAAGTGTACCAAACACCATCCTGTCTGTTTGTGTGCTGTATGATTCTACAACTTTGTGACTCTATGACTCTAAATCAATCTACTTTCAAGGAACTATGCAACTGCACCCCGATGTCTCTTCATTCGGCAACACTCCCCAGGACCTTATCATTAAGTGTATAGGTCTTGCCCTGGTTTGCCTTACCAAAACGCAACATCTCACATTTATCTAAATTAAATTCCATCTGCCACTCTTCTGCCCATTGGCCCATTTCATCAAGATCCCATTGTACTCTGAGATAAGGTTCATCACTGTCCACTAAACCGTCTATTTTGGTGTCATCTGCAAAATTACAAACCATACCTCCTATTTTCACATCCAAATCATTTGTATAAATGATGAAAAACAGTGGACCCAGAACCGATCCTTGTGATACACTGCTAGTCACAGGCCTCCAGTCCAAAAACAACCCTCCACTACCAGTCCTGTCTCCTACCTTCAAGGCAATTTGGTATCCAATAGGCTAGCTCCCTCTGGACTCCATGTGATCTAATCTTACTACCCATTTGACCACCTGGAGCCTTGCTGAATTCAAAACTGAAGTCCATATAAATTCATTTAGTCACTCAATTAGGTAAATTTGATCACTCAAAAAATGTACAGTTGTTACTGTATTTTTGACTTCATACATTTACCACAAGATCTCCAACGTATGTTTCATAAGTATCAGTACATTTTAGAGCCCTGATAATTGTAACATCAAAATGCAACCCTTGGATGGATGCTGCTTGTTAAGGACTTCAGCTTCTGAGCAAGAAAATATTGGATCATTGCTAAATTTAATATCTTGGAATAGAGCATTGCTGTTTGATCATTAAGAACTGAAGAAATGCAATGTATATTCTCAGTGGACTGTCAAATATTAATCACACTCTTTTTTACTGAATTTGAATCAGCCTTGAAGAAATACCCATATTCATTTTGGTGAGACGGATTTACTTGATGTGGATCATTACAATTTTGAATAATAATATTATAATTATGATTAGATTCCCTACAGTTTGGAAACAGGTCCTTCGGCCCAACCAGTCCACACCAACCCTCCAAAGAGTAACCCACCCAGACCCATTTCCCTCTGACTAATGCATCTAGCACTATGGGCAATTTAGCATGGCCAATTCATCTGGCCTGCAGGAGGAAACCGGAGCACCCGACAGAAACCGGGAGAACGTGCAAACTCCACACAGACAGTTGCCTGAGGCTGGAATTGAACCTGGGACACTAATGCTGTGAGGCAGCAGTGCTAACCACTGAGCCACAGTGCTGTGCATTGCATTACCATGGGATGTGCCATTAAAAATGGGTATAGTAGTAATCCTAAGTAAAGGAACAAACAAATTTGCAGAGTGACATTCACACCCTCAGTACGTCCCAAAGTCCCTTGTTGTCAATGACTACTTTTGAAATACTGTGTGGTCATGCCATGTTCATAGTTGTTATGTAACTAAGCATCATAGTTTGCAAACAACAATGAGATGAATGATGTCTGTGATATTTGTTGAGGAATGCAGAGGACTGCAATTCTGTGTACTGATGTAGCATTGTTTATAATCTCCTGAATAAGCAGATGGGGTTTTGGTTTAACATTCCATCTGAAAAGCTATGGTTCTAGTGATAACTCAGAAGTGAATTGGGAGTGGATAGGTCTGAGTGGATGTCATGCAGCAATGACATACAGTGTGACTTTTAGCAGCTTTTCTGGCATGAGGACTAGCATGATACAAATACATCTCCAGTACTTAGAATTTGAAGGATTTGGAATTGGAAATGTGAGAAAAACAATGCACAAGGTTAGGTTCGAGAGAGCAAAGGCTTTATCGGATTTCAATTATGCATAACTTGATGTATCGTTTGGGTTGGTGAAGAATTGGAGAGATGAACTCTTCCCCAGTAATGGAGTGGGAAACTTGCTGCAGCCATAAGGTAGGAGTGGCCTGAGCTGGCTTCAGACCTTGACAGTGGGATTGTGGGCTGAAATTTACCAAAAATTGGCTAAGAGTCCATTCTAGGGAGTTGCATGGAGAGTTTCTCTTCCTGAGTTCTCATGAGTTATCTCAAACTATTTCCATTGCCCACTGCATCATCTCCACACTGCACCTCTATGCTGCTGTGCTTTTCTATCTTACACTCATAGGCATCAGAAATAATTGCCTGTTCAGACCTTCAGGATTTAGGCCACTGGTGACATATTTAAAACCAACCTCTGCGTGAAGCCAAGTGCTGCCAGCCACAAATAGGCTTTCACAGTACAGCTAGTAGGAGGGAAGCGAGAAAAAAAAAGCTTTTGAGAGCCTATATCTGAATGACACTTCTCTGGTAATGTAAGTTCACATTTCTACATTTATTACCTGAGACAGCCATCTCTCTGGCTGTCATAGTAACTGCAGCTACAAGAATGTAGCTACAGAGGCTATTGTCGCTAGCTCTGTATTATGTTAGATCCCTGTCTGACACCCTTGGCATAACATCTTGTCATTGTTCAATGTGGGAGCATCACTTGTTTGAAAACCTTCAACCAGTTGATAGAGTAACTTTTATTGAATGACATGAAAAGTGAAGAAAAAACACACAGACAAGCTGCATATTCTTCTGGGACAAAATAGAGCCTGCTTGCCTTTCTACCAATAAGGAAACTTAGGTTGAAAATTGACAAGTAACATTTGCACCACATAAATGCCAAGTAATGACCATCTCCAACAAAAGAGAATCTAATCGTACCCCTTGACATTCAATAGCATTACCATCACTGAATCTTGAACTAGCATTAACCAAAAAAATAAACTGGATTAGTCATATATTTACAATGGCTACAGAAACAGGTCAGAAGTGAGAAATCTTGCAGTGAGTAACTCACCTCCTGACTTTCCAAAGGTTGTCCACATTTAACAAGTCAGAATGGAATACATCCCACTTTCCTGTGTAAGTGCAGTTCCAACAATGTTTGAGAAGCCTGAGACCATCCAGAATAGGTAAAAACAAGGGCTGCAGATGCTGGAAACCAGATTGTAGACTAGAGTGCTGCTGGAAAAGCACAGCAGTTCAGGCAGCATCTGAGGAGCAGGAAATTCGACGTTTCGGGCAAAAGCCCTTCATCGGGAATAGATGCCGAGTGTCTGCAGGGTGAAGAGATAAATGAGAGGAGGGTGGGGATGGGGAGAAAGTAGCATAGAGTACGATAGGCGGATGGGGGTGGGGATGAAGGTGATAGGTCAGAGAGGAGGGTGGAGTGGATAGGTGGAAAGGAAGATAGGCAGTTAAGACAAGTCATGGGGGCGGTGCTGAGCTGGAAGTTTGGAGCTGGGGTGAGGTGGGGAAAGGGGAAATGAGGAAACTGGTGAAGTCCACATTGATGCCCTGGGGTTGAAGTGTTCTGAGGCGGAAGATGAGGTGTTCTTCCTCCAGGTGTCGGGTGGTGAGGAAGTGGCAGTGGAGGAGGCCCAGGACCTCCATATCCTCTGCTGAGTGGGCGGGGGAGTTGAAATGTTGGGCCACAGGGCGGTGTGGTTGATTGGTGCAGGTGTCCCAGAGATATCCCCTAAAGCGCTCTACTAAGAGGTGTCCAGTCTCCCAAATGTAGAGGAGACTGCATCGGGAGCAACAGATACAATAAATGATATTGGTGGATGTGCAGGTAAAACTTTGATGGATGTGGAAGTCTCCTTTGGGGCCTTGGATGGAGGTGAGGGAGGAGGTGTGGCCACAGGTTTTGCAGTTCCTGCGGTGGCAAAAGAAGGTGCCAGGACGGGAGGGTGGGTTGTTGGGGGTCGTGGACCTGACCAGGTAGTCACAGAGGGAATGGTCTTTGCGGAAGGTGGAAAGGGGTGGGGAGGGAAATATATCCAGGGGGTGGTGGAGACCATTTGGAGGTGACGGAAATGTCGTCGGATGATTTGGTTTATGTGAAGGTTGGTAGGGTGGAAGGTGAGCAACAGGGGCGTTCTGTCCTTGTTATGGTTGGAGGGGTGGGGTCTGAGGGCGGAGGTGCAGGATGTGGATGAGGTGCGTTGGAGAGCATCTTTAACCATGTGGGAAGGGTAATTGCGGTCTCTAAAGAAGGAGGCCATCTGGTGTGTTCTGTAGTGGAACTGGTCCTCCTGGGAGCAGATACGGTGGAGGCAGAGGAATTGGGAATACGGGATGGCACTTTTGCAGGAGGTAGGGTGGAAAGAGGTGTAATTCAGGTAGCCGTGGGAGTCGGTGGGTTTGTAAAAAATGTCGGTGTCAAGTCGGTTGTCATTAATGGAGATGGAGAGGTCCAGGAAGGGGAGGGAGGTATCAGAGATGGTCCAGGTAAATTTAAGGTCAGGGTGGAATGTGTTGGTGAAGTTGATAAATTGCTCAACCTCCTCGGGAGAGCATGAGGTGGCGCCGATGCAGTCATCAATGTAGCGGAGGAAGAGGGTGGGGAGTGGTGCCGGTATAATTACAGAAGATCGACTGTTCTATGTAGCCAACAAAGAGACAGGCATAGCTGGGGCCCATGCAGGTGCCCATGGCTACCCCTTTGGTCTGGAGGAAGTGGGAGGATTCGAAGAAGAAATTGTTGAGGGTGAGGACCAGTTCAGCCAAACGAATGAGAGTGTCGGTGGAAGCGTACTGGTGGGGATGTCGGGAGAGGAAGAAACAGAGGGCTTAGAGGCCCTGGTCATGACGGATGGAGGTGTAGAGGGATTGGATATCCATGGTGAAGATGCGGCATTGGGGGCTGGGGAAACAGAAATCTTGGAGGAGGTGGAGGGCATGGGTAGTGTCTCGAACGTATGTGGGAAGTTCCTGGACTCGGGGGATAGGACAGTGTCAAGGTAGGTAGAGATGAGTTGAGTGGGGCAGGAGCATGCTGAGACAATTGGTCGGCCAGGGTGGTCAGGCTTCTGGATCTTGGGAAGGAGGTAGAACTGGGCAGGTCAGGGTTCCCGGACTATGAGGTTGGAAGCTATGGGTGGGAGATCTCCTGAGGTGATGAGGTTCAGTATGGTCTGGGAGATGATGGTTTGGTGATGGGGGTGGGGTCATGGTCGAGGGGGCGGTAGGAGGGGGTGTCTTCGAGTTGGTGTCTGGCTTCAGCGGTGTAGAGATCAGTGCGCCAGACTACCACTGCGCCCCCTTTATCCGCTGGCTTGATGGTGAGGTTGGGATTGGAGCAGAGGGAGTGGAGGGCTGCATGTTGTAAGGGTGAGAGGTTGGAGTGGGGGAGGAGGGTAGACAGTTTGAGGCGGTTAATGTCCCGGCGTTAGTTGGAAATGAAGAGGTCGAGGGCAGGTAATAGGCCAGCGTGGGGTGTCCAGGTGAATGGAGTGTGCTGGAGGCAGCAGCCTGCTTGATTCATACCACATCCACATCCCTCCACCACCAATGCTCAGTAGAGTGTACCATTTACAAAATGCATTGTAGAAATTTAGTGAACTGACCCAAGACTGACCATGCTGAGTTCCCTAACCCCCGACTTGAAATTACAGCCCTGACTGATAATGAACAGCTCCCTGACTGATCTCTGTGCACCTCCCTGATTGACTCACCACTAATCCCTGAACTGGTTGTTCTGGACCTGCAGAACTGATCATGGCCCAATTCCTGATGAGCTATGGAGCACCTGATCCTTACTATCCATAGCAGCTAGCTGACCATATCCATACCGCTAGACTGAGATCAGATGATGCTCATGACTGACTGTGGTGGGACCACCTGACTGACAACAGTCCACCTTGACTGAGGACTGATCCCTGTATTCTTGGGAACAAGGCCTTTTGTTAAATGCACATTCAATATTTGTTTGCAACATAAGCTGCTGGCAGGTGTGACATTGATGTAGTACAGGTACATTGTGGTTCAGCAATTGTCCCTTTGATTAATCTTTGCTGGCAAACATCACAGGCTGCTGGCTTTGTGTCTGTGTTCAAAGGCAAAACAAGGCAAAGGTACTGTGAAGGTGTAAGGTCTAAATATGCAAAAAGACAAGGCAATGATGCACTGAGCATCCATGTAAGTGCAAGGTGAGTGAGCACTAAGAAAGAAAATTAAGAGCCCAGAGATGCACCCTGTTCTGATCCATGAGCTGGGTGCCTGCCCCTCCTGGCAGCAGCATTGTAATGAATGGTGTTAGGGTGCTCCAAAGTATAGCATTGAAGTGTAGAATTCCATCATAAGTGAGTAGGAGATGTGCCATGGGAACATAGTAAAGATGGTGTATGTGCAATGCCACCTTCCATGGACAAAAGATCCAAAGAGTTGCTGCCAATAATGAGTGTGCTGTGAATCCCAATGGAGAAAATTGCAAGTTGCCACCACCAGGTACCTATTCAGACATTTATGTCTGGAACTGATGATGTTTAATTTCTCTCTGTTGCAAGGGAAAATTGCAAATTGGATATGAATGAGATGAAAAGAAGACATAATGAGATGTAAATACATGTAACTATGCCTCTCACCACTCACTAGTGAGATGTTCAACTTGCCATTAAAACCTTGGATGGAAAATTGGATTCCTTTTTCTTTACATCCAGTATCTAATTTGTTGAATCCTGTCATATTTTATTAAGTAAACTCCAATACCCATATCTTTTAAGGCTGGGAAGATTACATCCAATGTGTGCTTGCATGGATAGATTAGTCATCACTGTGGAACCACACATGTTGCCATCAAATGAGTCTATGCTTGCCTTAATAATGCCATGCAGACTCTGAATTAGAGCACAGCTGCCACTTTAGATAGGATGGTAGATTAGTTTTAGCCTTTATTACTGTATTACTTTTACCGAGCAGTGAAATGTGGCTGGGCTTGAAAGGAATATTAGCATAAGGGAATGTAGAAGTTGGAACTTCACTAAAAAGTACCACCATTTCTCATCCCTAACATCCTTCTAGTCAGTACTCAAGATCCTTCCTGATCTTCCAATGACCAAACCTGCCTCTGATCAGTTTCAGGTGGAACAGTCTTTGGCAGGGCCCTCTGAAGCTTCAAAACAAAGATCTCAAGGTCATCAGCTAGTTGTAGTCTGAGCAGGATGCCTCTAACTCTCCTGAAGCCACAAGATCTGTAAATGCCGATGTTGGATTGTGGTGTACAAAGTTAAAAATCACACAACACTAGGTTATAGTCCAACAGGGTTATTTGGAAGCACGAGCTTTTGGAGCACTGCTCCTTCATCAGGTGGTTGTGGAGTCACAAGGTTATGCTATATAGATGTCTGCCACTGCTTTATATCAATGTTGTCCTCCTGGAACACTGATGATCTGGCAAGTCAAGTCCCAGCTTCTGGCTGTTCACCTGGTGTCATGAGGAAAATCTCTGTGAGCTGAATTCCTCTAATGTTGCTCATTCGACAGCTCCCCACTCTGCTGTATAGCTGCAGCTGTCTTGACAACAGACTGCTGCTACTGCAGCTAATGATTCTAGTCCTCAGTTTAAGTATCAATCTTAAAGCAGCCAAAGAACTATCCATCCTGCTGTGATTCAGAAAACATCCAAAGCACAGAAAGTAAACACTCAGCAAAAGTAGTATGAACAGCCCTTTTTCCCATAATGATTATGGGAGCTTTGAATGCTGAGTATTTACTCCAGTATTTACACAGTTTGATTCAGCCCCTTCAATGCTATTGTGCTATTACCTTGCTTTTTCAGGAAGCACAAGAAATCCATGGATGCACATGAAATCTGAAAGTTAGTTGAAGTAACGGTTAAATGGAAAGACTAGCACATGTTAATAGGTGTTACACCTCTCTCAAGCTGGTTGCATGTACACAGCCTCACAGGCTCAAGATAAATAACAGAACGCCAGGTTATAGTCCAATGAGTTTTTTTGGGATTTGGAAGCACGAACTTTCAGATCACTACTCCTTCATCAGGTGATTGTGGAGTATAAGATTGTACCACACAGAATTTATAGCAAAAGGTTACAGAGTGAAGCAACTGAAATTACATATTGAAAAAGACCTGGATTGTTTAAGTCTCTCATCCTTTAGAATGATCATGTTGGTTTCAGTTCCTTCATATGTCAATCGCAGGACTTTTTTTAAAAAGTTACATTCCCAAGTGAACTTTAACAAGAGGTGCTATGGCAGCTCAGATAATGCATTGAAGGTGTGAGGTGCCCCATGTGAGCCTGTCGGTGCCCCAATGTTCAGACTGATTCTATTTCTAAAAAAGGGAATTTATGAACCTTACATGGATTCATGCAGTTTTTGAGCAAAGTAAGATATAATGTGTGTGTGTATGTGTGGAGGCGGGGGAGTGGTGGAGGTCAGGTATGAGTGTCTGTGAGAAAGTGTGTATATGTGTGTGAATGTGAGTGTAAACGGGTATAACTCTGTGAGAAGGTGTGTGTGCGGGTGTGAGTGTGGGTGTGTATGTGTGAGCGTTTGAGAGAGAGCTTGTGTATGAGGAGAGGTTCATTTGACCTCGGACGGGTGACCATCCTCCAAGGCAGACTTTGGGACAGGCAACAATGCAAAATGGCTGAGTAGAGGCTGATAGCTAAGTTTGGTCCCCATGGGGACGGCCTCAACTGGGACCTTGGGCTCATGTCACACAACAGGTGACCCCACTGCACTTCTCTCTCTGCCTCTGTCTCGGTCTCTCTCTCTCAGTCACTCACTCACACACACACTCACGCACGCACCTACAATCACACACACACATATAAGTTTGTGGGGTGAATTTGTACTTGCAGGATTATATTTTATTTTGCTCAAAAACTGCATAACTCCATGTAAGATTCTGTAAATCCCTTTAGTAGATTAGAATCACAGACAGCCTCACACGGGGCACCTCACACCTTCAGTGCATTATCTGAACTGATATGGCACCTGTTGTTAAAGTTCACTTGAGAATGTAACTTTTAAAAAAGGTTCTGCGATTGACATATGAAGGAACTGAAACCAACATGGTCATTATAAAAGGTGAGAGACTTAACAACAATCCAGGTCTTTTTTCAACATATAATTTCAGTTACATCACACTGTAAACTTTTGCTATAAACTCTGTGTCTTACGGTCTTATATACTCCACAACCACCTGATGCAGGAGCTGTGCTCTGAAAGCTAGTACTTCCAAATAAACCTGTTGGACTATAACCTGGCATTGTGTGATTTTTAACTTTGTACACACCCCAGCCTAACACCGGTACCTCCAAATCAAGATAAATAGAGCTGCCTAATATGCTTACATTTTCACTAGTTTTGAATGCTCACCTGCATCCCAACCCAAGCGCTCCTCCAAGTTAAACATTTACCAGCTAAACTTCTGCATTGAAATGTCACCTTGGATGATGTATTCAGATTCGCAGTAGGTTTTAAACCTGCAAATATTTGTTGCTTTTCTAGACAGTTAATACTTGTCAAAGTATACACAATTAGTTCAGATATGTAATGCTCGAAGCTCAACTGCTGAAACACCTTACCACCCCTTCAAAACAAAAATAAACAAAACAAGTGTCAGTTGTTTTTATTTGTCTCTAACATACTTTAAGGATGTTGAGTAAAATAGTATTCACAAGAAAACTATCTCACCAAAGATTTCATGGGAAAATATGTGACAAATATGAGATTTGTGCCATTCCTGACCATATGGAAATGTGAGAATATAATGTATCACAAAAGAGTATTTTGTCTTATCTGATTGTTGGCTGAGTTCCATGTTGTTTCCTTTTGGTAGTCATACATATTGTAAAAATCAAATTACTTTCTGGGGGTTCAAGATATTAAACTAAGCAGATCACAGACAAAAAGACATTTGTCAACATTGGCAAGTTAATTTTATTTCACTAAAGATTTAGATAGACACAAATGGAAGATTGTAACGTAAATAAACACTGAAAACAAATTACAGATGCTGGAAATCAGGAACTAAAACAGAAATATCTGGAAAAGCTCAGCAGTAATGGCAGCATCTGTGGAGAGAAATTAGAGTTAATGTTTCGAGTCCAGTGACCCTTCCTCAGAGCAAGTTGTACCACATGCCGTATAACACACACATACAGTAATAAGTGTCATTCTCAGTACTTTCTTTTAGATTAGATTCCCCACAGTGTGGAAACAGGCTCTTTGGCCCAACAAGTCCACACTGACCCTCCGAAGAGTAACCCTCCCAGACCCATTTCCCTCTGACTAATGCACCTAACACTACAGGCAATTTAGCATGGCCAATCCACCTAACCTGCGCATCTTTGGACTGTGGGAGGAAACCGGTGCACCCGGAGGAAACCCACGCAGACATGGGGAGAATGTGCAACCTCCACACAGGCAATCGCTAGGCTGGACTAAAGCTGGGTATGGCTAAATCTATATTTGATGTTTTGGAAGCTATTGTTTGAAACCTTTATGCATTTGAATGTAGCACATTTTTATCCCATAATGTTTTCCCAATTGCTTTGAAACGATGCAACTTTTCTTTATTCATTTGTGGGATGCAGTTGGTGGCTAACAACATTTATTGGAGTCAAAAGGTGCAGTGCTGGAAAAGCACAGCAAGTCAGGCAACATCCAAGGAGCAGGAGAGTCGACGTTTCGGGCATAAGCCCTTCATCAGGAATGTGGCAACATTTATTGCCCAACCCTAGTTGCCCTTCAGAAGGTGGTGGTGAGCTACCTTCTTGAACCACTGCATTCCACATGCTGTAGGTTGACCTACAATGCCCTTAGGGAGGGAATAGCAGAATTTGATCCAGTGACAGTCAAGGAACAGCGATATATTTCCAAAACGGGATGGTAAGTGGCTTGGAGGAGAACTTGCAGGTGGCAGTGCTCCCATGTATCTGCTGCCCTTGTCCTTCTACATGGAAGTTGTCATGGGTTTGGTATACACTGATGCTGCTGAGCATTGGTGGTGGAGGGAATGCATGTTTGTGGATATGGAGTGAAAATCAAATGGGTTGTTTTGGTTGTAATGGTGTCAAAGTTCTTGAGTGTTGTTGGAGTTTACCCATCCAGGCAGGTTAGGAGTATTCCATCCCTCTTTTACTTGTGCCTTGTAAATGGTGGATAGGCTATGGGGAGTCAGGAAGTAACTTACTGACTGCAGTATTCCTCATCTCTGACATGCTCTTGTAGTCACAGTATTTATATGCAAGTCTGGTTGAGTTTCTGATCAATGGTAGTCCCCCACACCCACCCCCAGGATGTAGATAGTGGGAGATTCAGTAATGGTGACATCATTGAATATCAAAGGGCAATGATTAGATTGTCTCCTATCGGAGATGATCAATGTCTGGTATTTGCGTGGTGCATTTGTTACTTTCATTATAATTTTCAACACTTGGTTTCAAGTTCATGGTCATCATCTAACTTGCTCAATGTAGTCAGTGTCTCCAGGATATTCAAGTTGGAGGCAATGCCCTGCAATGATTGAATTTGTAAATCATGAATATTTACTACATATTGAAGACCATAACTCAATGAAAATTTAGGCCCTGATTTCTAAAGGGGAAGGCAGGAACGGTGCTTCTAATCTCTCCCTGAGAGATCCGGCATGTGCAAATCCTGCCAATGTTAACATTAAAGCTCCTGATGTCCCACTTGACATCCAACAAGATCTGCTGGTGGGAGTGGGTATTTGGAAACAAAGGCTGCAGGAAGTGACCCATGAAAGCAGTCCTGAAGCTCAGCAAGGAGGAATTATCTGAAAGTGATTATGGCAATCCACTTAAAGAAATCATTTACTTGTAATTTTAAAATTATATCACGCATCAGTAGCCCCCAATCTACTAATACCATGATTGAGCAAGAGGGTGGGTTTGCAAGTCTCTTTAAGGATTACTGGAGTACCATATAACAGATGGTCCCAGATAATTCAGTTCACAAGAAAATTGAACTCTTTTTTTGCAGTCGAGAGTGTGGTGCTGGAAAAACACAGAAGGTCAGGCAGTATCCGAGGAGCAGGAGAATTGATGTTTCGAGTATAAACCGAATGAGGTTTGAGGGCTGGGGGGTCTGAGAGAGAAATGGGAGGGGGGTGGAGTTGGGGGAAGGTGATAGGTCAGGGGGGGCAGTGATGGACAGGTCCAGAGGGTGGTGCCAAGTTGGAAGTTTGGGACTGGGATGATGTGGGGGAAGGGGAAATGAGGAAGCTGTTGAGATTCACATTTATCCCGTGTGGTTTCAGGGTCCCAAGGCGGAATATGAGACGTTCCTCCTCCAGGCGTCGGGTGGTAACGGTTTGGCATTGGAGGAGGCGCAGGATATTTTTCTCGCAGTATACTTAGGAGAAATAATGGAGTAAATTCCACATTTGACCCACATTTTGCTAACAGGAAAAACAATTATTACAAGTCAGTTTATTTCTCTACAGGTGCTTCCATTAGGAGACAAACGTGAAACAATAATGATTACAAATAACCCAATCTTCTTTATTATGATAAAATGCCTGCTCAAGTGTTTGGAATACATCTGTGCAGTGCAATTAGACTGCAGAGGATAGATGGTAGTGAGAGTAGTGAAAGTCTTCTGATTGTTTCTTTATTGATGTATTGGTATTGGAATATTGTCCTTCATTGCTCGATGGATGGAGTTTAAAAGTAGGGAGGTTAGGTTGTAGCTGTATGGGGTGCTGTTGAGGCCACACCTGGAGTACTGTGTACAGTTTGGATCTTACTTAAGAAAGAATATACTGAGACTGAAGAGGGGGCAGAGGAAGTTCAGTTGATTGATCCTAGAGTTGTGAGGGTTGGCCTATGAGGAGAGATCGAGCAGACTGGGACTATACTCACTGGAATTTAGAAGAATGAGGGGAGCTCTTATATAAACATGTAAAATTATGAAAGGAACAGATAAGACAGAAGCAGGGAGGTGATTTCCACTGCCAGGTGAAACTAGAAGTAGGGGGCATAGCCTCAAAATAAGAGGGAACAGATTTAGGATGGAGATAAGGAGGAACTTCTTCACCCAAGGAGTCTTGAATCTGTGAAATACCTTGTCCAGTGAAACAGTTGAAGCTACCTTGTTGATTATTTTTGAGGCAAAGCCAGAGAGATCTTTGAACAGTAAAGGGTTATGGTGAGAGCGTGGGTAAGTGGAGCTGAGGCCATGAACAGATCAGCCATGATCGTATTGAATGGTGGAGCAGGCTCGATGGACCAGATGGCCTACTCCTGCTCCTAGTTCTTATGTTCTTATGATATTTTACTGTTTACTTTTTCTACTTTTATATAATTGAGTTGTTCATAAATATTGTCTCAACTATTGTTCAGTCAATGAAAACATAAAATATAGGAGCAAGAGCAGGCCATTTGGTCCCTCATTCCTGTCCTGCCATTCAACAAGATCTTGGCTGATCTCCCCCAGGCTTCAATTCTTCTTTTCTTGCCAGCTCAAAAGAGCCCTCATAAGCTGATGTTTCAAAATTCTACCCATCTCCTGTTTAAATATTTTCAGTGGCCCAGCCTCCACAGCTCTCTGGGACAGAGGTATTTTGAAGTTGTGCTTGTAACTTTAATTTTGTTCAATATCTGATCAAGTAAAAACTGGACTGAATATTATGGCTAGACCACAGGTCCCAGTGCCAGGAACAGAAGTGGGTGTAGCCTTCATTTAAGTGAGAAGCAGTTGACCACATGCAATCTTCCAGCGGCCATTCAATTAGACCAAGTCCCATCCCCACAGAGGGTTGTCCATTGGAAGGGTGGAGGTGAAGCGGAGGCAGGTATCTCACATTTATTGCTGCCTGCCTGCCTGGAAAACGGAAACTTGAAAGGAAGCAGTGGCAGGTAAAATGACAGAATGAAGACCCAGAGTGACCCATCAGATCAGTAATGCCTCCCCATAGGTTCTTCTCCAGTCTGTAGAAGAAAAACAGTATTTCCAGTTTCCCCGGGACCAAACAAGGCTGGATAGAAGTCACACACGGGGTCAGCAGCCATGTGGTCACTCAAGCCCCAGAACGTGAAGCCAGTCTGGCAAGGTGAGTACTGTACTCCAAAGGTCATTTTCCTTTGAGGCTTGCATGTAGCAATGCGAGAGATTGCATTTGGTGGAGATGATGTGACCACTCAGTGGGAATGGGACCAAGCAGTAGCTTATGCTTCCAAAGGAATGGCTGAATTTTGATGATAGGCACCCGTCTAAAGTCCACTGAAAGTGGCTAGATGGCAAGAGACCTGTGTGGGACTATCATGAGCTATTGGACTACCATCACCATATGTGTTGTGCTTGTCTCCATGGATATACATTTGTTTGTTTTGTGGTCATAGAAGAAACTATTCCACAACCTGTAGGAATAGACTAAGGCAGGCAGAGGAGTGCTGTTTCTGTCCATCCTGCCTGCTATGGAGGAGGAGGTCTGAGAAGTTGAGGGTTAACACAATGGTTACTCCATTGCTAATAGCGAGGGCAGTGATACCAGCCTGCCTGGGACTGAGCGGATAAATGTTATGAGCAGATAAATATATGCACCTCGCATTCAATACGCACAGTCCTTGTTGGATGCACAGAAGTCCACAGCGGGATAATTGGAATGATACAATGGGAAATACATAAGCTCTCAATGTATCTGTTCCCTCCTGCAGGTTAGTGTCAGGCCAAAGTGCCAAGAACTGGGGGGACAAGAGGAGAGCCTGCTGTGTATTGGGAAGAGGAGGAAGAAATCTCAGAGGGTTAGCCATCTCATGATGTTCTTGGACCCTCTATCGGCACTGATATACTCTCATTGTAATTGGGTATGTGCATACAATCTGGTGAGCACAGAACAGATGCCCCAAAGCAGCCAGCAGAAACTGAAGAAATTCTAAGTAATATTGTATAATATCTCTTTAATTTAAAAATTTGTTTTGTTTTACTGTATTTCTTCCTCCTCCTCCCCAGAGGCAGCAGGCTTTCCTCTTGTCTCCCAGCTCTTGGCTTTTTGGTGCAACACTGACCTGCAGGAGAGAACAGATAGATTGAGAGTTTATGTACTTCACCTTGTATCATTCTAATTATCTCGGCTGTGGACCTCCATTTGAAAATATATCGGTGATACAGTACAGGGACTATAATTGACATAGAACATAGAACAGTACAGCACAGTACAGGCCTTTCAGCCCTCGATTTTGTGCTGATCCTTTAAGATCAAAGATCTTAAGATCAAACTAACCTACATACCACTGATTGTACTATTTTCCATGTGCCTGTTCAAGAATCGCTTAAATTTCCCTCATGTCTCTGACTCTACTACCACTGTTGGCAGTGCATTCCATGCACCCACCGCTCTCTGAGTAAATACATGATCTTTTAAAAATGAGTTATTGTATGTCATACCACTTTTCTAAAACCTGTTTGTTTGTATTCTTTGTAACTACATGAAAGAATCGTTTTTACAAATGTGCAGCGGTTTTCTGGAAAGGCTTTGACTTTTTTTAACCTTTTAAACTTTCAGTGCAAACATGCGTGACAGGAACTAGACTTCCACTTAGTGACCTAACGTTTGTTTTGGCTTTGGTCTGAGTGTTGAAATTATGGGAAAGCATGAAACAGGAGGGACAGGAGGTCAAGGAAACACTGTCCCATAATTCCCTGTTTATAAGTACCTGAAATATTCAAGATCGTGCCACTCTGTAATGGGATCTAAAAGCCATGAAGCACTTCTATAAATAAACTTTCAACTGAAAATATGTTTATAGTGCAGCCGGAACGAAAAGTCAACCTACTGGTGACATGCACACTGAGAGTTATTTCCTGTCCTGCTCTAGACTGACTAAACTGCGGTGGAGGAGCTGATGTTTGAAAATAAGATTAGCTGTGATTAAAAAGGAGGGGCCAATATTTATTTTTGTATGTGTGATCTGAGAGTTGGTCGTGGGAGGAGGTTATTTCAAACTTACCGTAACCCTTTTAACATAACACCAAGGAACGGTCTGACATTGCTTCAGAACAGTGGAAACCAGCAAAAGTAATTAAAGATAAATAAAAAGAATTTGCATTTCTATAGTATCTTTAACAGCTTCAAGAACTCCCAAAGTGCTCTGCAGCCAATAAAGTACTTTGAAATGTAGTGAATATCACACTGCTGGCTCCACTTTGCCTGAAAATGCAGTGAAATAGCTTTTATTTCATTTGTTCTCAGGAGAATCACCAGACCACGTTTATTGCCTAACCCTAGTTGCCCTGCAATGATTGTATTTACACTTCAATGGCCTGCAAGGCAACACAGATTGTGTCACCAGATTAACAGCATTTGATTTCATTGCTAAAGTGGGATTTGAATTCATACTCATAGGATTTCTTATCCAGTAACATACCGATGGCACTGCAATGGCTGACAAAGCTGAATTTTAATAACTTCTAAACCTACATTTTATTTACACCAAAAGTTTAAAGTGTGGTCTGTTGAACGTACTCAGGATCTTAAGTGGCATACTTAAAGTGAACTTAACACATGCTCATTACAGATCACTTAAAAACAAACAGGACGTGTTGTGATTGTAACAAGGTCAGCCAGATAGAACTTGTAGAATATGAGTTCCATGACTGGGACTGTTAACCCAATCAGGGAACCCTGGCTGACAGATATAAACAGGAGTGTCAGAGGTTCGATTCACTCTGAGAGCTGGCTCTGAGGGAGCTGGATCAGTGTCAAGGATTTCCCATGTGTTAATAAAGGGTGACTTGGTAATGGGATACTTGCCTCTCTGGAGTTATTTCAGGAAGAGTCTGAGCTGATTTTGCCCTTTGCTTGAACCCAGTGCAGTCTCGAACACTGCCTCAGCTGAGATCAGCTAAGACCACTCAAACCAAAGGTCAAATCGTAGCCTTTCCTGGTCTGTTTGACTGGACAACAGCAAATAAGCTAAGAGAAGAGCTGACAGAGGTTTTCAGAATCAGGACAGGCCTGGATGGTGGAGATAAGGAGAAACTGTTCCCACATGTAAAAGGATCAAGAACAAGACCATGCATTAAAGTAATTTGCAAAAGAACCAAGTGTCATGTGAGAAAAACATTTTCAAATGAATTGTTTGGATCTGGAATGTACTGCCTGGAAGGAGGTTCGATTGAAGAATTCGAGAGGGCATTGTTTCTGTTCAAATAATCATGGGTATGGGTCAATTACTCTCCTGTACTGTAACACTTCTGTGATTCTGTGACACTGAATTTACCAGTCTTTTAAACTCATTTATGACATGTCAGCATTGCTAGCTAATTTACTCATAGCTAACCTGGAGAAGGTGGTGGTGAGCTGCCTTTATCAACCACGGTAGTCTTTTTTGTGCATGTACAATCAATACCACAGAGCAAGGGATCCCAAGATTGTGATCCAACAACACTGAAGGAACAGTGGTAAGCTTTTAACTTGGAGGAGCGCTTGGGTTGGGATGCAGGTGAGCATTCAAAATTAATGAAAATGTAAGCATATTAGGAAGCTCTATTCATCTTGATTTGGAGGTACAGGTGTTGGCCTGGGGTGTACAAAGTTAAAATTCACACAGTATTTGTATGACTCATCCAGTTGAGTTTCTGGTCAGGATGTTGATAGTGGGGGGATACAGTAATGGTAATGCCATTGAATGTCAAAGGTCACCGATTAGATTTGATCTTGTTGGAGATGGTCATTGCCTGGCATTTGAGTGATGTGAATGTTACTTATCAGCCAAAACCTATGTAATTGCCCAGTTCTTGATGCATTTGGACGTGGACTGCTCTAGTGTCTGCAAATGGTGTTGAAAATTGTAATTTAGTGAACATCCCCACTTACAGAGTTATACAGCACAGAAACAGACCCTTCAGTACAACTTGTTTGAGCCGACCAAACATGCCAAACGGACCATTTTGCCAATATTTGGCCAATATCCCTCTAAATTCCTTCTATTCGTTTACCCATCTAGATGTCTTTTAAATATCATAATTGCACCTGTTACCAATCCCCTCTTCTGACAGCCTATTTCTTATACGCCCATGCTATGTGTCCTTTTTAAGGTCCTCAGGTCCTTTTTAAATATTTCTCCTCTCATCTTAAGCCTACGTCCTCTAGTTTTGGACTCTCTAACTCTAGGCTATTCATGGTGTCCATGCCCCTCGTGATTTTATAAACCTCTATAAGGTCGCCCCTCAGCTTCCAATGCTGCAAGAAGAAAAGCCTCAGCCTATTCAGCCTCTCCCCATGGCTCAAACCTTCCAGCCTTGGCAACATCCTTGGAAATCCTTTCCACAATCTCTCAAGTCTATCAACATCCTTCCTATGGAGTGGCAATCAGAATGTACACAGTATTCTAAAAGTAGCCTCACCACTGTCCTGTACAGCAGCAATATGACATCCCAACACCCGTACTCAATGTTCTGACCAATAAATGCAAATGTGTCAAAAGTCTTCTGCAACACCCTGTCTACCTGCGACTCCATTTTCAAGAAACCATGTACCTGCACGCCTGGGTCTCTTTGTTCATCAACACTCCCCAGGACCAAAATGCAACACCTCAGATTTATCTAAATTAAACTCCACCTGCCACTCCTAGACCCATTGGCCCATTTGATCAAGGTCCCATTGTACTCTAAAATAAGCTTCCTCACTATCCACTACACCACCTACTTTGGTGTCAACTGCAAACTTACTAACTATCCTTCCTATTTTCACGTCAAAATGATATGCATAAATGTCAGAAACCAATGCTGGTCACAGGCCTCGAGTCCAAAAAGCAACCTTGTAGCATCACCCTCTATCTCCCACCTTCAAACCAATTTTGTCTCCAATTGGCTAGCTCCCCCAGATCCCATGTGACCTACCATACGAAATCTTATGAAACACTTTGTTGAAGTCCATATAGACAATTTTCTTTGTCACCTTTTCAAAAAAGCTCAGTTAAGTTTGTGAGACATGATTTCCCATGCACAAAGCCATGTTGACTATCCCTAATCAGTCCTTACCTTTCCAAAAACGTGTTGAAGGTAGTTGGGCCTAGAACTCTACTCTGAATAGCTAAAGACTCTTGTGGCACAGTGGTGTTGTCCCTTCCTCTGGGTTAGAAATCTCAGGTTCATGTCCAACCTGGCCCAGAGGTGTGTCACAACACATCTGAACAAGTTGATTAGAAATATCTATTCTGAGTAGCTGAGGGTACTGACCTCGAACAACTACAACCATCTTAATTTTGTGCTAGGTATGATTCCTACCAGCAGGGAGTTAACCCTCCCCACTCTGTGATACCCATTCACTCCAATTTTGTCAGTGCTCTTTGATGCCACTATCAGCCAAATGTCACCTTGTTGTTAAGAATAGTCACTCAATCCTCTCCTCAGGAGTTCAGCTGTTTTGTCCAAGTTTCAACTAATGCTGCAATGAGGTCAGGAGCTAAGTGGCCCTGATGGAACCCAAACTGAGAAGTAGTGAGCAGGTTATAGCTAAGTAGGTGCTGCTTAATA
This sequence comes from Chiloscyllium punctatum, assembly GCF_047496795.1. Classification (NCBI taxonomy): domain Eukaryota; kingdom Metazoa; phylum Chordata; class Chondrichthyes; order Orectolobiformes; family Hemiscylliidae; genus Chiloscyllium; species Chiloscyllium punctatum. The sequence continues at coordinate 38,880,803 of NC_092750.1, read as the reverse complement.
GCACTGCCAATGGTACTATTTACCTTCCATCACTTCCATGATTGTAAGCAAATAGATAGAGCAGTGATTGTTTAGTTTGAATTTGTCCTGCTTTTTGTATACGGGATACCTGGACAATTTTCCACATTGATGAGTAGATACCAGTGTTGTTGCTGTACTGGAACATCTTTGCGAGGTGTACAGCAAGTTCTGGAGCATCAGTACAATTGATGGAATGTTGACAGGACCCATAGCCTTTTCAGTTTCCAGTGACTCCTTCGATTTCCTGATATTCCTTCAACTGAATCGAATTGGCTAAAAACTGGTATCTGTGATGCTGGGGTCCTCCGAAGGAGGCTAAGATGGATCATCCAAATGCTACTTCTCGCTGAAGAGCTTTGAAAATGCTTCAGCCTTATCTTCACACTGGAATGCTACGTTTCCCCAACATTGTGGATAGGGATATTTGTGCAGCTTCCTCCAGAAGCAATTTCTTCAGCTGTCCACCACCATTCATGACTTAATGTGACAGGACCTAGAGCTTAGATCTGCTCCGTTTGTTGTGGAATTACTTAGCCATGTCTGTTATTTACTGCTTTTGCTATTTGGCCTGCAAGTAGTATTGCATTGCGGCTTCACTAGGTTACCACCTCATTTTTACACATGTCTGATGCTTCTCCTGGTACGTCCTCCTTCTCTTCCATTGGTCCAGGGTTGATTGGAATGGTAGAGTGTGGGTTATACCCAGCTTTGAGTTTGTAGATTGTGTATGAGTGGGATACTGCTGCTGCTGATGACCCACAGTGTCTTAGCAGGATGATACTGCCGCACAAGATGGAGTTTATCTTCAATATGAAGATGGGACTTTATCTCCACAAGCACTCTTCACTGCTCATTTCTACTAATAATGTCATGGACACACACATCTGTGGTAGATAAGGATGATGTCAGGTATGTTTTTCCCTCCTGTTCATTCACCAATTCCTGTAGACCCAGTCTAATAACACTGTATTTTACTGCTTGACCAATCTGGTCAGTAGTGGTGCTACTGAGCCCATCTCAGTCATGCAGATTGAAGTTTCCTATGCACACAACATTCTGTGGCCTTGTTTACCACAGTGTTGACACCAAATGGCCTTCAACGTGGATGACTATTGACTTATTAACTGACAGGGAGGTGAAACATGGTAATCAGCAGGAGGCTTTTTTTTTTACCTGATGCCATGAGAATCCATGAGGGCTCCTAGGCCCTGCTGAGTTTGTCTTGCCAATGGAACCCAGGGATAGTGATGGTGTCTGGGACATTTTCTGTAAGGTACAATTCTGTGTATGACTGCATCAGGTTGTTGCTTGACTAATCTGTCGACAGCCCTCCCTATTTAATACTTGTCTCCAGATGCTAGGAAGGACGACAAGGTGCCAAGGTAAGTAGTTCTTTGAGTTTCATTTGGTTTTTGAGACTTATTAGTGGCTTGATGTAGCTGAATGACTTGCTAGGCCATTTCAGTGGATTGTTAAGTGTCAAACACTTGACCATTGAGCAAACAGCAATATATGTTACTGGTTTTCAATGCATGTGAATAACAATAAGGTTTGGAATAGGGTAAATTGTTCTTCACTTTCCTGAGGGAGGTCATAACAATGTTTACTCATGCCAGACTGTGCAAGGGCTTTCTGATCTTGATATCTCAGTTCCACATAACTAAACCACCCAAGGGGAACCTTAATATCATTTATATACTTCACACCCCACAGTTCTAAATTAGAGAGGAAGAGGCGGCAATGACTTCAAAATGATATAACTAGTCATATTGCTAAGAGGAGACAATAAGTTGAGGGGTTTTCTTTTTGCGCTCATCAGAACTACGAGCAGGAAACAGACTTGAAAAAGGCAAACCAACTTATATCATGTGAGAAGGGGATACTGATTGGTTGGGACATCATTGGTTGCATGAACAGTGAACTGTTCAACTTGGTTCTGAGATAACACAGGTAAACTCTAATTGGTCAGGGTGTTGCCATAGGAATGTAGAGTACCTTTCAATGGAAAAAGTGCAATGTATTCATGAATTCCTTTTGCCTACATAAATGGGATCCGATGTATTAATATATGTAACGTCAAACATATGCGAATGCATCACAATCGAAACTAGTCTGTGCTTTTCCACAAAGTGATCAATAGGAGTTTTACCTATTGAACATAAAATGCTGTATACTTTAAGTGCTTCCTCGAAGCTACATTTATATTTATACTGATATTGATTTCTAAGCAAGGAATGTTTTACTTCTATTTCTATGAAGTATGGAGAGACCAGCAGCAGCAGCCTTTCCCACGTACTGGGGCTGTACCTAATTGGAAGGGATTGAAAATTGTACATGGAAAAGGCAATTATTTCAGTATTGAGTTGTCATCAACACCTTATTGTCATGTAAAAGTTTTATTTTAATCAGCGGTAATAAATGGATTTGACAATCTCAATATAAGGCTGTTAATTATGACAACAAACATAATGGAAATCCAGCATGTGGGTTCCTAAGGAAACAGATGTTTCCTAGTATTAGTAAATCAATATAGTATATAATACCCTCATTTTCTTACCGGACATTCTACAGTGTATACAGTGTGAAGAACCCCACCCTTTAACTGTTCTCCTCTGTACTAGACTTCAAGTACAGCTGATTGGCAAGCACAAGGTGAAAGCTAAACCTTTTCAACCATATGAATTTATAATGGAAAAGATCTGGAAAAAATGCCAAAAAAAAGATTAAATCTTATAGCATTACAACAGCATGTTATTTATATGGTATTGATCACTTGTTCCTTAATTACCTTACTCACATGGTGTAGTGACCTTGTCTGAACTCATTTCTTCTTGCATGGTAGAACCAAGCCAACAATGAATAATTTATTGATCACCTATATTATGAAGTGTATTAGTGATTAAAACCCTTGACAAAAGAAATGCTTCATCAGTATAAAATCCGACTTCCTCCACAAGATATCTTAGACCCCCAAAAGACATCTCTTATTTTTCTGTCTGTTTTTCTCTGCAGGAAGCATATTTACCCACAGTGTTATCCTTATCAAATAGAAAACATGGTTGCTACGATTGAAGTGTTTCACTTATTTTTCATTACAACCCTAACCATCCTTCCCCTTTTCACCACTTTGGGTGAAAGAAGTTCAGTTGTGGAAAAGCAAGAACTGATGGCCAGGATTTTGCAGTGAAAATAATGAAGGGGCTATGGGCACCCATTATTATTAACAGAAGTCAGGTGTCCATGAATTAAATGCAGACATTAAGATATTAAATCCAAGTTGTTCCTTCTATTCCCTATAGTTTTGCTTTAATGGTTCCCTACTAAGACATGCAACATTAAGCTCTGAAGTTTCTGCACTGATACACCAATTACCCACTAAATGCCCCTGGAAAAAGTTACAGCTTATACTGCTGTGCAAAAGCTTCAGGACACTGGAGCAACCTTGTGATGATATCATAGAACTGCACGTCACTGAGTATAAATAGTGCAAAATGGACGGGTGGATTGACAATACTTTCAAATAAGACAGAGTCAAGAGAGCACATGAATGTGAATACATGACCGAACAATAGTCCTTACCAAATGAAACTATAGGATCTGCATTCAAGGGGCCAATGAAGATCCCCGCACTGTCTTCCCATCTGCCCTCTGTGGGGAAAGATGGGGATATTCTGAGTAAAGTCACCTGCCTCACTGGCCATCTTTTCAAATGGGATCCATCACTCCCCGCCAATCTCCACAAGAAGCTCTATCCCATTTGGCATGCCAAGAGGAACCCCATCTTCTCTCAAATTGGCTGACAGTCCTTGAAAATGTGATGTCTTCCTGCAATTAATGCTTCATGATGATTAAATAGCTGCAGGCTGCTGCTGTCAATGAGTGCACACATCGCTGCCATCTCTAACATCGTTTCTGTCTCTTTTATCTTTCTTTTTAATTTCATCTTTGCTATTGTCATTTAATTTCACTTTCTGAATCATAGAGTCATAGAAACAGCATAGAAACAGACCCTTTGGTCCAACTCATCCATATCAACTAGATATCCTTAATTAATCTGGTCCCATTTGCCAGCATTTGGCCTCTATCCCTCTAAACCCTTCCTATTCCTATCCAGATGCCTTTTAAATGTAATTGTACCCACCTGAACCACGTCCTCTGGCAGCTCATTCCATACACGCACCACCTTCTGTGTGAAAATGTTGCCCCTCAGATCTCTTTTAAACTTTTACCCCCTCACCTTCAATCTATGGCCTCTAGTTCTGGACTCCACCACCCCAGGGAAAATACTTTATCTATTTACCTTATCCATGCCCCTCATGATTTTATAAACCTCTGTAAGCTCACACCTCAGCCTCTGACACTCCAGGGAAAACAGCCCCAGCCTATTCAGCATCTCCCTATAGCTCAGATAATGAATCAAACGAAATAAATATTTTTACTTATACACACTGCTTAGACTCTGCACTACTGAATGATAATTTTTAAGTCTGATTGGTTAAGGGGATACAGAGATATTTGCCATGCTCTCACAGGTACTAGATCCTCTTTAGAGAGCGCTCCATCTAGCTCTAGTATAATGGAATCAGTGTCATCAAGGGACTGCTTACAGTCATTAGCAGCAATTGAATATAGTCAGATGTGATCTGGTATGAAAAAGGTGGGGTGTGGTTGGCCTCAAGGCAGGTGGAATGGTGTCAAGGCAAAACAGGTTCACTCTGACTTTGCTCAGGGCAGTGTGCAGAGCCAACAACTGAGACCCACCACAATAGACCCCACTCTAGGGGTAAAGCTGGGGCAAAGATGTAAACATCAAAGGGCTCAAGTGAAATGGGTGTGGGTGAAGCATCATTGGGGAAGGGAGGATTATGGTATAGAGAAAGTAAAAGATAAGCTGTATGCCTAATTCACAGGGGAATCTGCAACTCACTGCAGTGAACACAAATACTAAAGATCTCTATTTTGACCTGAAAATCAACCATAATGTACACTTTCAATATGAACAAGGCAACACCTTGCCTCCAGTTCCCAGTTCAGCCTCATGTTAACACAGCTCATACTATCCAGTTCTGACTTGATCCCATGAAATACTGAGCCTGATTGGTATCTTGTGATCTCTCAGATCAACAGGAATCAATGGAATGTGACATATTCACTCAAAGCCTCATCTTACCTATTGGTGATGAACAGTCACTAAGCTATGGCATCGCAGCTACACGCGCTAGGTGAAAGGTGCTCAAAGAAATCTTGTTTGGTCAGGTGTGGAAGTTGGTGGGAGACTTCTTGGCAGCTGCCAAGTCTTGTCCATTTTGAATGAAGTCAATGATTGTTGGGAGGAAGGTGTTCTCAAGCTAAAAGGTACTGCAGCTTTAGTAGATACCTCCAATCACCTGTGATGTTGGTAGCAAGGAGCTAGTTAGGGGCATGGTTGGTACAAGATTGATCTCTGTGAGAGCATATCCTGGAACTTCACGGGGAAGGATGCTGGGTAAAGTGTCCATTAGATGTATGTTTTAACTAACTGTTCTCACAGAACTCCTGATAGTGAAAGGTGCGGATCAAATTTAGATTTTTGTCCTCCCACAGCTGTGAAGGAACCACTGTGACAGACACAAGAGCAGGATCCATCACCAGCTGCCACAGAGATGTGTAGTATCAAGATAGAGATGGAAGTAACAAGACAAGAGTCAGCGTACTGAAGGAGGCCTCGAGTGTGAAACGGGGTCTACAGTTCAGATGCAGCCATCTGAACTGTTGAAGATGATTCAAGATATACCAAGCCAATGTCTCAGACTTATATCAGAAAGTGGCCGCATGCATTCTGTGAGAATCCCATCTTTGTAGGCCTGAAGATGGCAGCTTTCCTTAATGTTGAGAGTGTGTTGCTGAGAAAGCACAGCAGGTCAGGCAGCATCTCAGGAGCAGGAGAATCAACGTTTTGGGCATTAGCCCTTCATCAGGAATGAGGCTTATGGGCCAAGAGGGCTGACAATTGAATGGAAGGGGGGTGGAACTTGGGGGAGGGTAGCTGAGAATGCGATAGGTAGATAAAGGTGGGGGAGAAGATGATAGATAGGAAGGGAGGGTGGAATGGAGAGATGGGAAGAACGATGGACAGGTCAAGAGGGTGGTGCCGAGTTGGAAGGTTGGGACTGGGATAAGGTAGGGAGAGGGGAAATGAGGAAACTGGTGAAATTCACATTAATCCCATGTTGTTGCAGTGTCCCAAGACAGAAAGTAAGGCATTCTTCCTCCAGGTGTCGAGTGTTTAGGGTTTGGCAATAAACAGCTCTGTGCTAAACATTCATGGAGCTGTCATTACTCTTACATCCTGGACCACTTACATGTGCCAGTCACTTTCAGAGGACCTTGGTACATGCAAGAATGGTTGCTGGGCAACAAGGTACATCTGGTTGATGACATTTCTAGGCCATTCCTAATTTGACACTGAGGAGATGCCAACAATTCTATGGGGATCTTTTGTAAAACAGACCATAGGCCTCCTGAAAATTAGGTTGCACTGCCTGGAGCAGTCAGATGGTGTTGTGCAGTGTACCACAGACAGAGTATACTGCACCGGAATGGTGTGTTGCTCCTCACACAATCTCCATCACCAAAGAGGGATGCATTGGCAAAGGAGAAGATCCAGGAGCAAATGGACACATCTGAGGGGGAAGATTTTACACTCCAAGCCAGAGGCCAGAGACAACTTTATAATAATCCACTTTCTCTACCACAGAAAGCTATTTGGGGTCAGTTCATTAGATGGAGCTGGACATGGCCCTTGCAGCTAAAAGGATCCAAGGGGTATGGAGAGAAGGCAGGAGCGGAATACTGAAATTGCATAATCAACTGTGATCATATTGAATGGTGGTACAGGCTCAAAGAGCTGAATGGCCTCCTGCACCTATTTTCTATGTTTCCATGATCCCTACAGAGGCCAGAGGGGTGTGAGAGCTTCCTGCTCACTTGCCACTTGTGATTATCCAAATCACTTGCCCAACAATTTGCCTGCATAGATAATGAGGTGAGAGCATGTAATTGTCCCATACATCAGTAGATGAGGTTTCATCTGAGATGTCCACTTTCATATTTTAAGACCAACGTGAAAAATGTCAGCTGAAGTATTTAAAGGCAGCTGCCTTCAAGAATTTTTGAAACAATTTTGAACCAATAACACAACAACTTATTAATTATACAAGTCCCAGTGCTGGTACCAACAGAAATCTTGTGGGCAGATGCAATTGTATAAAACATCGTCTGACCACAAAATCTGGTCAATGTGCGTTCATAGAGATAAAGGAGTGATTTGACTGTCTGGAAGATTAATGTGATTAAAGGTCTGGATTTTCCAATGACCTGACAGTTGTTATTCCTAGGAGAAAGTGAGGACGGCAGGTGGTGGAGATCAGAGTCAAGAGTGTGGTCATGGAAAAGCACAGCCGGTCAGGCAGCATCTGAGGAGCAGGAGAATCCCTTCATCAGGAATGTGTTCCTGCATAACTGGGAATGATGCATTTGGACCTTGCAGAATCCCCATCAGAGCAGAATTCCCATCATAACAGATTCAGAAGGGATTTTCTGAGAAATTGAAGATTCTGATGGGCAATTCCTTAAAGTTGAACCCTCAAAGTCTCCATTTAAATCATTCGCTTACCTCCCACCCATCTCTGGAACACTGCCGCTTCTGCACTTCGTTCAATCTGTCTCTATCTTGTTGGGGCCCCTCTCCACATCACTCCAGGTCCGATCTTCCTTCCCCCACCCCCCTACAAGGGACCTGCTGCCCCTTCCACCCATCTCTGGATCCACTGAATCCCCAGAGCTGCCTCAACCACAGCCCCTGTACCTTCCCCTGCTACCAGAACCCCTTTCCACCATGCCGGTACTGATATGCCCCACTGATCTTGACCTACCCTGAACACTGCAAGACTCACCTGATCACCTTGCCACTTTGCAACCCGGTACTTTATCCCCTACTCATCTGGCATCCTGCCCACCTGGTACCTTGCCTCCGGCATCCTATCACTTATCCACAATACCCTTTGTACCTAGCACCTTATACCTGTAAGGCAGCTCACTGCAGTGTGGTTTTTCATTCCATGATAATTCTGTGCTATCAATGATCTGTCAGAATGGAAGTACAGCACCACATTTGTGAGGAAGCCCTGAGCAAAAACTCCTGTCGGAAATGTGGAACTTGCTCGTTTGGTAAAAAGGAAGGGGATGGACTGACAAATGTGTATGATCACCATTCATTGAAAAATCTGGCCCAATGTTTGAAATCTTAGATTTTACTGGGTTCTTACAATTTGTCAGTTTACAATGTACAATTGAAAAACACCTAGTAAGGCTTGTTCTCACATTTTCTGACCCACCTGTGAGGTGTGAGGTGTGATTCACTTCAGAAGGCACAACAGGAATGCAGAGTACTGGGCTAATGGTAAGATTCTTGGTAGTGTGGATGAACAGAGGGATTTCGATGTTCATGTACGTAGATCCTTCCAAATTGCCACCCAGGTTGATAGGCTTGTTAAGAAGGCATAAGGTGTGTTAACTTTTATTGGTAGAGGCAGTGAGTTTTGGAACCATGAGGCCATGTTGCAGCTGTACAAAATTCTGGTGCGGCCACACTTGGGGTATTGCGTGCAGTTCTGGTCACCGCATTATAGAAAGGATGTGGAAGCTTTGGAAAGGGTTCAGAGGAGAATTGTCTGCCATAGAAAGTGGTTTGCACCAAAGCATTGAATATTTTCAAGGAGGAGTTAGATATAGTTCTTAGGGCTAAAGGGATCAAAGTGTTTCAGGAGAAAGCAGGGAAAGGGTACTAAGTTGGTTGATCAGCCAAGATCATATTGAATGGTGTACCAGGCCCAAGGGCCAAATGGCCTACTCTTGCTCCTAATTTCTATGTCTCTATGCACCGTTCTATCATGCACCACTTTGTCCTGCAAGACAAAGATGTAGTTTCTTTGCTCAGAGAGTAGTAAAGGCATAGAATGCACTGTCTGCAACAGTAGTAGACTCGCCAAATTTAAGGGTATTTAAATGGTCATTGGATAGACATATGAATGAAAATAGAATAGTGCAGGTTAGATGGGCTTCAGATTGGTTTCACAGGTCGGTGCAACATCGAGGGCCAAAGGGCCTGTACTGCGTTCTAATTTTCTATGTTCTATCATAGCTGCTTTCAAATGCCAATAACCTCCTAACATAATCAGTTTTTTTAAACGCAGATCACTTTCAACATGTAGGAACCATTTTATTTTCTTTCAGGTTAGCATTATTTTCTCCTAGACAGACTGTTGACTTGTTTGCAATATATAAAGTTCAAATAAATAGGAGTCTTTTTTGTTATAATATTATCTGCCATCTTCTTACTTCTCGTCTACATTTATTGCTTTGTTGTCATGTCAATGTAACTTTTGTAAACACTAGATAGCCTCAATGCCTTCTTCAGTTTGCCAATTGACCTGAATCATAGCTGACACATGCAACATTTTTTAGCTTCCAGCACATCCAGTGACAGATGTTCTCATGTTTGCTCATTGGATACACACAGAAGATGCTGCAGACAACTTCTTCTGTGACTCATTTTGATAATATGAAAATAAACTCCAAATAACAAAGACTCAAAACTCTTAGTGAACAGCTTAAAGTTTGAAAAGCGAAAAAGACTTTTCAGAACCATTTCTCCCATTGACTTTTGTTGGAATATTTTCAGTATATCAAAAATAATGTGGTGGGCGTGTGTCCTTTGGATGTGGATTACATTGGGAGGGTTCATGGTGAGATCAGATGTTCTATTGAGTGTCATCCTCTCCACTTTCTGGACGAGTGAAACTCCAGCAACACTCAAGAAGCTTGAGAGTATCCAAGGAAAAAAAGCAGTCTGCTTGATTGCCATCCCCACCTTAAACCTCACTCCTTCTACATGGCACTGTGCATCTTATGTACAAGGTGCACTGCCCCAACTTGCCAAGCTTCTTTCAACAGTACCATCTTCCAAACCTATGCCACCTCGAAGGACAAGGACAGTAAATACTTGGAAATACTAGAACCTGCGAGTTCCCATCCAAGACACTCAGCATCCCCACTTGAAATTGAATCATTGACCTTCCACTGTTACTGGTGCAGCAACTTGGAACTCCTTTCCGAACATTGATACCAGATGCACAGCAGGAGTTCAAGAACATGCTTCACATTTCATGACAGAATATAAAGAAAACAGCTTTTAAATGCAGCAACTCATGGGGGTTATTACAACCAACCTGCATTTATGTGGCACTTTTAACATGTATCTTGTTTTTCGAGTTGCGATTGTCCTGGAATTCTTTATTAGCTTCTAAACGGTTTTGTCAAATAAACACACTTAGACTATTAGCTGTTTTGCCACATACAAGAGCCAAAAGTTGTTGTGCTCTGTAACAATGTGTGACCTGCACTCTTTCGAATGAATAACTTTATTGAACATAAATACATACAGTCATGTTGTAATAGAGGACACATTTCTTGAAGTTCTGCAGATACAAGCGCCAATTATTTTTTGCTTGATCTGACATCACAATGACATAGTACTTTTGCACATGCTTAGTAGTTATACACAGAGTGAATGTATGGTTCTCTTTACTTGACATGCAATATTTTTCAGACAGAGGTATTGCAATTTATAACTAGTCCATGCCATTTCCAGTGGAACTTCTCCCTCATTTCCAAATTTGCAACTTCAAGCTGAATGTTGATCTCTGCACTCAATGGGGGACAAGCAATATCACCTATTTCATATGGTACAGCCAATTTATGATTCTTCTTTTGGGGCCTAGCACCAAAATTTGGAAAGCTACCACACAAACTAGTCAAGTAACACCCTGACATAGTCACATTCACAGAAGATGTCCCAGACATCACCATCATGATCACTGGTTACAACTTAGGAACATGTGAAGTCTGATAATCTTTCGTCAAGTAGCCTCCTGACAAAGGAGCAGCACTCCAAAAGCTTGTATTTTCAAATAGATCTGTTGGACTATAACCTGGTGTTGCGTAATTTTCAACTTTGTCCATCCCAGTCCAACATTGGCACCTCCACATCATGATTACTATTAAGCCAGGGAATCAACCCATGAGTTGTGGGTGAGCATGCCAGAAGCAGCATCAGGCATACCTTAAAAAAATTGATGTGTCTAACAGATGAAACTACAGCATAGGACTACTGGCATGGCAAATGGCTGACACAGCATATGATGGATAGAGCTGTGCAAATCTAAGTTTTCCACTCTTCTCGAACAGTGGTAAGCAAATAAACAACTCACCAAAGGAGAAGACTTCACAAATATCTCCATCCTCCATAATGGGGAGCCCAGCATATTTTGGTGCAAAGGGCATGGCTGAAGCAATTGCATTAATCTACAGCCAGAAATACAGTGGATAATCTATCTTGGCCTCTTCCAGTGGTTCTGAACATCTCGGAAGCTCATCTTCAGCCAATTTGATGCACTCCAACATGATGTCAACAAATGACTGGAAGCTATTGGATATTGCAAAATCTAAAGGCCCTCACGATATTCTGGCACTAGTACTGAATGTGCTTCAGAATTAGCTGTACCTCTTCCCAAGCTGTTTCAATATAGTTACAACACAGACATCTACTTGACAATGTGCAAAATTACCTCGTAGTGTTCTGTCCATAAAAAGCAGAACAAGTCCAATATCATTAATTACCACCACATCAGTTGATTGTCAATCATCATTAAAGTGATGGAAGGCATTATTGTCAGTGCTATGAAATGACTCTTGTTCAGCAATAACCCGCTTGTGACACTCATGTTGGGTTCTGCAGTATCTCTCAGTTCCTGACCCATCACAGCTTGGTCCAAAAATAGGCCAAAGAGCTGATCTCCAGAGTTGAAGGAAGAAGCATTGCCCTTTACATCAAAGCAATGTTTGATCGAATATGAAAAAGATGGAGCTATAGCAAACTGGTATCAATGGGAACCAGGGGAAATCTCTCCACTGGTTGCAGTCATACCTTACACAAAGGAAAGAGCTGTTGTTATTGAATGTTAATCATCTCAGTCCGAGAACAACACTTCAGGAGTTCCTCAAGGTAATCTCCTCAGTCCAACAACCTTCAGCTTTATCGGTAACCTTGCATTGTAAGATCAGAGCTGGGGACGTTCATTGACGATTACACAATATTCAGCACTATTTTCAATTCTCAAATCCTGGACCTGGCTGTGTCGCCTCATTCACCACCTTCAACACACACTATCCACCACCAATGTATCTACAAGTGTACTGCAACAACTCATCCAGCCTTCTTTAACAGAAATTTCTAAACCTTTGACTTCTACCGCCCAGAAGGGCATGCATGGGAGCAGGTTCCCCTCTAAGCTGCACATCATCCTGACTTGGAACTATATTTCTGTTCCTTCACTGCCACTGGTTCAAAATTCTGGAACTCTGTTCTTAAGAGCACCATGGACTGCAGCAGTTCGAGTTGGTAGCTCAATACCACTTCTACTCCAAGCCAAATCGGATGAGCAATAAATGTTGGCACAGCCAGTGATGCCCATAACCTGTAAACAAACACAAGTGCCAATTTTATTATTTTTTGAAGCCAGTTAGAATTTGACTGAAAGTCTATAATTGCCGCCTTTTGTTGTAAAATTGCACATGTATATGCTGAAGGATGGATAGCCTGTACGTGCTTTTCATGCTCCAAATCCTGTTTCAATAATAGGACTTTAGATTTCAGTCACAATACGGATATTGAGTTTCATATTGCATTAAATTATACCTAATAGTGTAGTAAACAAACTGCTTGATAGTTCATGGATCTTGTTTTTTAATGATTTACAATATGGTGTGATTTTCCATCACCCTCAAACTAGTTCGGTTTTCTCTTCATAATCAGTGCCTCTTCATTCATTTGCTTCTATCATATTTTTAAGCTTATTTTATTATATGTTTCTCGCTCCAGAAAGTTTCATGGTCGAATCCTTTTCAGAAGTACATTCTTGTAGGGCATTCTTCAACTTGACTCAGTGTTTTGGTGACTTTGAAAGACTGCCATTTCACAAAGATTAATGTAGTGGCACTGATTTGCTTTGTGTTTCCGTAACTACTAGAAAAATGCATTTTTGACAAAGAACCATTTCGATGCCTTTGATTGGCCACGTTTTCCCCTTTCATTACGGTTTCTATCTGCAGTTATGCAGTGTAAAGAAACACTGTTTCCTTATTAATCGACTGGAATATTTTGTGGTGGAAATGCCATTCTAATAATCCTCTAGGCTTTTTTTTTGTTAGACACAAGAAACTGAGTCAAATGTAACAAAGTTAAGTATTTTGAAATGAGCAAGAGTCCAAAGATACCTAATTTTTTTACAAACTAACTCCAATACTTTCAAAATGCAACATGCATTGAATATTTAATATTAATAGTTCTATTTAAATTAACTTTAAATAGTAAATGCACACCATAAGAACGATCCTTCTATTAAGTATTTGGAGCCTTATTTCTGCCAGATGAAGAATGTAAACACAAGGACACTGCTAACTATGGGAGTGTGAACCATGGAGGCAGAAAATGAATTATTACATTGATCTAGAAGGTTGAAGTAAAGCAATGAATGGGTTTGAAATTTCTTGAAGCTTTAAAGAAGTCATGATTGAATAATTCTTGGAGCTAGGGTATATATCAAATGCCAAGAAGCAAATTCCCAATGCAAGGTTGACAAGCTGGAAAAATCCATTTGCGTTTTGTGGTTAATATGAGTTTTGCCTTACCAGTGTGACAATCGCAAATTGGACAGGGAGAACTAAAGCTGCTATTATTACTTAATACATGATGGTGCTTGTGAAGTCCTTGTGACATTGATACTTGCTAGGTTGTAGAGTAGAACATAGTAACAGGGTTAAAAGAAAACTTTCTAGTACGTCTGATCCAGATGTATACAATAGACAGTCAAGATATATTAAAATATATTTCTAGGGGCGTTATAAACTGCCTATTGCTGGATATCAGTCCAAGTGTTGCATGCCATCTGTATATAGCATTTGTTACTTTGTTAATGATGGGGAATCTTGTTGTCACAGTAATTGGAAAGGCACTCTTGTTCCTTGTAACCAGTGGTGATAATCTTAGATTTTCATGATCACTAAACTGTCAAGCAGTCCAGTACTTTGCTGAATAATTAATACTTTCATTTCAATTTCTCATTTATTTTTATGTCACTTTATCTTACATGCACTTTTCTGCTACATGGTTATTGGCACAGAGATGACATTTGTGAAACTGTTTAAGTATGATATAGTTGGTATGAGTTTAAGGTTACAGTGTTAACTTATTCTAAATTACTTCAAATCAGTCTCATTGTTATTCATTACCATTAAATAGTGTCCTCCGATAATACTACCTAAAGGAAGCTGCTTCAATTCAAGTTAAGATTTATTGTTTATGACTGTGATAAATTTAGTCTTTTACATGTAGCTGCATTTCAACTATGTAAATTCAAGAATAAGAAACTTATTGCCAACTCAATGCATGTCTGTTGACATTGCTAATCAAAATATTCTGGCTAGAATGAAGTTGTCTGCCAGTTACAAATAATAACTTTTGAACACTCATTTATAAAACTGTGGCTGCAAATCTTAAAGGAACTCTGCTGAAAGGTTTTTTAAAAATTATTTTATGGTATCCTGGCATCACCATCTATGACAGCATTTATTACCCAGAGTCAACCACACTGTGGATCTGAAATCACATTTAGGCTAGACTAGATAAGGAAGGCAGAATTCCTTCCCAAAAAGATGTTAGTGAGCTAGATAGATATTTATTTTAAAAATCATCAATGGTTACAATTTGACTAGCTTTTAATTCAAGATTTTTATTGAATTCAGACTTCATCCTCAGCCATAGTGAGATGCAAACCCAAGTCCTCAGAGCAATGGCCTGATGGTTTGATTTGTAGATGCATTTGTTGGACTGGCTCAGACATTTTCTCCGGGTCTTTGCATTTGTATTCTCCTATCAGTCAGCCATCTGGAAAGTACTGTGCATTTGAACCCTGTTAGAACCAATCGGATTGATAAAAATTGTCAATGAAGAGTGTAGGGTCTAAACTAGGAAATGTCAGTAAATTGAATTCACGTTAAATTAGGCACAAAAGGAAAGATTTTTTTTCAAGGACAAGAAAAATAGGATTAAAAGAGAAAGACAAAAGAAGCAGAAAGTAGTAAAAATAAGTGATTTTTAGTGTCTCCAACAATAATTCCAATTTCAGTGAATGATACTCCATACTCATAAAAACATCATGACCAAAGAGGTTTATTGAGTGTAATTAAGACTTAGCAATACTATTAAACATTCACATGCATTGGAATGGACAACCCCTAAATTTTCTTGCGGAGCTCAGTAGATATCTAGTATTCCAACTTCTGACATTTCATCTATTTCAATATTGAATGAGTCCTTCAGTGACTTACCTGGGATGATCAGGCAGACTTCCTGATTTCTGCATTTAGCTACGCATGGGCAATTGTCCAAAGTTACTGTCTGATTTGCAGGTTGGAATCAATTTACTCAAGGGCCAAAACAAAACTATCCACAGTCTTGGGAACGTAACGTGTGAATTGCCTTTCAGTGACTTTAGCTGTCAATAATCACATACTTTCTGTTACTTATGTAATCCCTCAGCAAACATTTACAACTAAATAACAGCTAGAAATTGGAATACAAACACAAATCACTGTGTCTGATTGTCTTGTGTCTAAACATAAGTAAACAGTATCACATTCATTAGTAAATATATTTTCCCTCTAGTAAAAACTGCAGAAGTGATTATGCTGTAAACTGATTGGAGGCAGATGTTCGCAGGTAATGGGACGACTGGAAAATAGGAAGCCTTCAGAAATGAGGTAACGAGAATCCAGAGAAAGTATATTCCTGTTAGGGTGAAAGGTAGGTATAGGGAATGCTGGATGACAAAAGAAATTGAGGGCTTGGTTAAGAAAAAGAAGGAAGCATAAGTCAGGTATAGACAGGATAGATCGAGTGAATCCTTAGAAGAGTATAAAAGCAGTAGGAATATATTTAAGAGGGAAATCAGGATGGCAAAAGGGGTCATGAAATAGCTTTGGCAAATAGAATTAAGGAGAATCCAAAGGGATCTTACAAATACGTTAAGGACAAAAGGGTAACTAGGGAGAAAATAGGGCCCCTCAAAGATCAGCAAGGCAGCCTTTGTGTGGAGTCGCAGAAAATGGGGGAGATACTAAACGAGTATTTTGCATCAGTATTTACTGTTGGAAAGGATATGGAAGATATAGAATGTAGAGAAATAAATGGTGACACCTTGCAAAATGTCCAAATTACAGAAGAGGAAGTGCTGGATATCTTGAAATACATAAAGGTGGATAAATCCCCAGGACCTGATCAGGTGTACCCTAGAACTCTGTGGAAAGCTAGAGAAGTGATTGCTGGGCCTCTTGCTGAGATATTTGTATCATCGATAGTCACAGGTGAGGTGATGGAAGACTGGAGGTTGGCTAATGTGGTGCCACTGTTTAAGAAGGGTGGTAAGGACAAGCCAGGGAACTATAGACCAGTAAGCCTGACGTCGGTGCTGGGCAAGTAGTTGGAGGGAATCCTGAGGGACAGGACGTACATGTATTTGGAAAGGCAAGGACTGATTAGGGATAGTCAACATGGCTTTGTGCGTGGGAAATCATGTCTCACAAACTTGATTGAGTTTTTTTGAAGAAGTAAGAAAGAAGATTGATGAGGACAGATCAGTAGATGTGATCTATATGGACTTCAGTAAGGCATTCGACAAGGTTCCCCATGGGAGACTGATTAGCAAGGTTAGATCTCACGGAATACAGGGAGAACTAGCCATTTCGATACAAAACTGGCTCAAAGGTAGAAGACAGAGGGCGGTGGTGGAGGGTTATTTTTCAGACTGGAGGCCTGTGACCAGTGGAGTGCCACAAGGATCGGTGCTGGGTCCTCTACTTTTTGTCATTTACATAAATGATTTGTATGCGAGCATAAGAGCCACAGTTAGTAAGTTTGCAGATGACACCAAAATTGGAGGTGTAGTGGACAGCGAAGAGGGTTACCTCAGATTACAATATGATCTGGACCAGATGGGCCAATGGGCTGAGAAATGGAAGATGGAGTTTAATTCAGATAAAGGCGAGGTGTTACATTTTGGGAAAGCAAATCTTAGCAGGACTTATACACTTAATGGTAAGGTGCTAGGGAGTGTTGCTGAACAAAGAGACCTTGGAGTGCAGGTTCATAGCTCCTTGAAAGTGGAATCGCAGGTAGATTGGATAGTGAAGAAGGCATTTGGCATGTTTTCCTTTATTGGTCAGAGTATTGAGTACAGGAGTTGGGAGGCCATGTTGCGGCTATACAGGACATTGGTTAGGCCACTGTTGGAATATTGCATGCAATTCTGGTCTCCTTCCTATCAGAAAGATGTTGTGAAACTTGAAAGGGTTCAGAAAAGATTTACAAGGATGTTGCCAGGGTTGGAGGATTTGAGCTATAGGGAGAGGCTGCACAGGCTGCAACATCGGAGGCTGAGGGGTGACCTTATAGAGGCTTACAAAATTATGAGGGGCATGATTAGGGTAAATAGACAAAGTCTTTTCCCTGGGGTGGGGGAGTCCAGAATTGGAGGGCATAGGTTTAGGGTGAGAAGGAAAGATATAAAAGAGTCATAAGGAGCAACTTTTTCACACAGAGGGTGGTACGTATATGGAATGAGCTGCCAAAGGAAGTGGTGGAGGCTGGTACAATTGCAACATTTAAGAGGCACTTGGATGGGTATATGAATAGGAAGGGTTTGGAGGGATATGGGCCGGATGCTGGCAGGTGGGATTAGATTGGGTTGGGATATCTGGTCGGCATGGATGGTTCGACCGAAGGGTCTGTTTCCATGCTGTACGTCTCTATGACTATGACTATGTAAACACAAAATGAAAACAATTTTACCACAACTCGTGGTGAAGATGCTGCCTCTTAATTGTGAATTTGGTAGTTGAAAGTGCAAGAATCTATATTTTATTAATTCACAATTTAAAACTTTTAGAGGAAAGCAGCACAATATTTTTGTATCTTTTCAAACTAGTTCCACAATTAAGAAATTCTTTGCAAAAAGGCAACAAATGCAGTAAATCACTATTAGTCTACACTGGAATAAAGACAAGTTGCTATGAGAATCGAATTAAATTCAAAGTTAAAAATCACACAATACCAGGTTATGGTCCAACAGGTTTATTTGGAAGCATTAGCTTTCGGAGTGCTGCTCCATCATCAGGTGTTTGTGGAGTATAAGATCGTAAAACACAGAATTTATAGCAAGTTTACAGTGTGATGCAACTGAAATCATATATTGAAAAAGACCTGGATTGTTTGTTAACTCTCTCACCTTTTAGAATGACCATGTTGGTTTCAGTTCTTTCATATGTAAATCCCAGAACTTTTTTTTGAAAGTTACATTCTCAAGTGAACTTTAACAATAGATGCAATGTCAGTTCAGATAATGCATTGAAAGTGTGAGGTGCCCTGTGTGAGACTGTCTGTGTCTCAATGTGCGCCCCCATGTTCCCCCCCCCCCACCCCACAAACACACACAAACACACCGGCAGTCCCTTTCTCATACACAGGCTCTCTCTCTCCCATAAGCTCACGAATACACAACCACACTCACACACACCGTCTCACAGACTTATACCCATTTACATTCGCACATACACACACCTGTTGGACTATAACTAGGTGTTGTGTCATTTTTAACTTTGTAATCCCTAGTCTAGTACTGGCACCTCCAAATCTTGAACAGTGTAGGTTTTCATGAGGGCTATTAGCCTCTAAGTGTTTTGGTCCTTTTAAATGAACTGATCACATTTAGAATAGTGGTAAGGCTATTATAATTTCCACAGTGCTCTGGGCTAGGGAGTGAAATGTCAATAAATATTTTGTCTCATTTGCTGGCTCAGTATTCATGTTTCACAGTTCCCTGTCTGAGTGTATTGATATGGAATAGTGTGATGCTATCACAGTTAAGTAGCCCTCTGTATTCACAGTGTACATCAGCACATCAGTAATGTTTACTTGAATAAGGCACAGTAAAATAGACAACAGTATTCATGACTGAATCAGAGAAATGAGTGGAAATCAGCCAAGAGAAAAAAACTATTTCAATGGAAACTGTTGTTGTGAGTGATTATAGCAGGCTTAAGGTATCGGGGGCTGTTCCTTTGAGAGAACCATTCTGAAAGTTTGGGAACAGCACTTTTTTGTAGCAAACTTTGCTGTGTGCAAGAAAGAATTGCAGATGTTTTAGATGTAAAAAACCTGGGTTTTGAATGTCATCAGACTTACAAAACCAAATGATGTATAAACTATTTTCTGAGTGACCCAAAAGTTGCGATGAGAATGAAAAACGGTTTCTGTGATAAGCCTCAAAAGTGACTAGTTCACTTTTGAGGCTTATCATGGAAACCGCTGTCAAACACTTCCATGTTTGGGTACAAACTTCTCCATGATATATTTTGTGAATACAAAGTTACTAAATGGATTTAACATTCTAATCCCAAGGAAAATCATCCTGCATTGTCCCCTGCAAAATATTGATGCCTATCTATCCCACTGCTTTCAATGAAGCTGAATACCTTTCCTCAATCCATTTGAATGATTGATGTGCTAAGTACTGACAGGAAATATAGATACAATTCTTCCTTTTACTCCTGCAAATCAGAGAGAATGGGACACAAACCCTTGCAGGTTGAGTCTGCTCAAATGCCTCACCTTTGGCTGCCTGAATATTACGATCATCCCCTCCCTTCAACAATCCCTTATTTCTTGTGCACAGATACACAATACATGACTTAAAATTTTAACATTCATGTGAGCATTGAAATAAATTGTGGTTTTGGTCGCTGAAAACTAAAACACACCACACTAGTTTTAATCATCAGTGGGTATAATTACAAAATGTGCTAAAGAGCGATATGCATTCCATAGGACTACAATAGGACAACAGATGAGATACGAAAGCTTGAACTGGAGTCACAGAGCTGTACAGTATGGAAACAGACCCTTTGGTCTAACTCTGATCAGATATCCTAAATCAATCTAGTCCCATTTGGCCCATATCCCTCTCAACCCTTCCTATTCATATTCCCATCCAGATCCCTTTTAAATGTTGTAATTGTACCGACTTCCACCACTTCCTCTGGCAGCTCATTCCTTACATGCACCACCATCTGTGTAAAAGGGTTGCCCCTTAGGTGTCTTTTATATCTTTGCCCTGCTGTGAGCTTCCCGATACAGGTTCTCCAAGGTCAGCTATGAATTTCACTGCTTTTTAATTTTCTCAGAAGGAACTCCAATCATACTTGATACCAAACAGCAGGGCAGTCAGCTGTGAAGATTGATTGTGTGGTCAGATAGCTGTGCAGGTTTGCTGCTCCATTGTTTTAACTTCCCACTTGGTACCTGTTTGATCTCGATTTCTCCTTTTTTAAAGTACCATTGCTTTGGTCTCTTTTATTCCAAGTTTCCAAAACGATGCAACAGCTTATAAAACAGTCATTACTGCTCAAAGAATTCCATAGTGAAAATACCTCAATTAAGGAGCAGCTCTTACAGCCACGTTTTTCCAGACC
The DNA here is from genome assembly GCF_047496795.1 of Chiloscyllium punctatum. Classification (NCBI taxonomy): domain Eukaryota; kingdom Metazoa; phylum Chordata; class Chondrichthyes; order Orectolobiformes; family Hemiscylliidae; genus Chiloscyllium; species Chiloscyllium punctatum. The sequence goes on along the minus strand of NC_092750.1, from coordinate 38,860,100 downwards.
TTTATCTTGGATTTCCCAGAATCCATTTACCAAAACCTTTCCCAGAACACACAAACTTTTCTGACACATGGGACACAATTTCATAAATAAAATCTGCCACATCAAAAATAATGGTATAAAATGATCCAAGTCCTTTTTTTTAAAAATACATCTAAAATTGATTTATTCATTGGCTCATACCCACATAAAGAAAATGCTTTTGAAAATACATTTGACTGCCTTTCCTGTGCAAAAGCTCAAATGGATAAACACTTTAAAGCAATGTTCAAATTGCACATGGTTCAAACTTATCTAGCTAAATTGAGTTATGTTTTCATCACCTTCAAAATGAATCAATTTTCGGCAGATTTACTGATTGCCTGAGATCAACCTAGGAAGGAGTTTAATCTATTTGCTGTTTGCTGAAATAATAAAATATATGCATTGCGCTTTCTCAAAAAAAAACTTTTTTTTATGAGATCTGATTGTTGTTGGCAAGGCCAGCATTTATTGCCCATCCTAACTGAATGTTGTTTGGGTCTCATAGCATTTTTGCAGACTGCTTCAGTGTCTGAGGGATTAAGAATGATACAGAACATTGCGAAATCATCAGTGCACATCCCCAACATAGACATTGGGGAAGGTTGTTGATGAAGCAGCTAAAGATTGCTGAGCCTAGGATACTACACTGAGTAACTCAACTACAAATATTGACCAGTGACAGCCATTGTTCTCTTCCTATTATCATTCCCCCTAATTGCACATTGCTCACTAATATCCTTTAGGAAAGGAAATCTTCCATCCTCAACTAGTTTGGTCTATGTATGACTTCTGACCCATATCAATGTGATTGGCTCTTAACAGTCCTCTGAAATGGCCTTGTAAGCCACTCAGTTCAAGAGCAGTTGGGGATGGGGAATAAATGCTGGCCAGCCAGCAATGCCCATGGCCCACAAATGAAAAACAATTCTTTCAGCACCAGCCCTGTTTACTCATGCGACCCATTAAAATTCTTTGTAATTTTCAGTTCTCTCAAGCAAAATTGTGAGATCGTCATTGCAATTTTGAGCTACTCCTTTATTTGTTTAACTTCAACTTATCCTTGAAATCTTCTACTCTGATCTTCTTCCATTTCTTTTCTCCCCTGACCTCAGTCTCAACTTTCATATAAACCTCTATAGACCTCTCTCTCTGGTCAGGTGGTCTGCAGCAGGAATGGTTACAAGGCTGGTTAAGAGTTACTATCAAGCATGCTGGGAATTTTGGTCAAGCTAGTTTAAACTCTGACTTCAGTTAAAACTGCAGCCTGAAACGTGTAGTTTCCTGTGTTGACCAAATAAGGCAAGTGTTGAGGTATTTCAAGGCATACTGGCACCATATTACCTTATATGGAGAATGGAATGTGGCAGTTTAATTTTGTTAACCAGTAAAACTCCATTGACTGGGATCGAACAATGTGATCAGGCTTTGATCAATCCATTGACTCAATGCCAGAGATCTTTCTGGAAACTGACCACATTTTCCAATAAGTTAACAGAACAAATGAATTTTCTCAAGAGAAGAGTTTCAGACTCATTTGAGAAGTACATGACCTGAAATCAATTTTAGAGAAGACAAAGAATCATGAGGCAAGATTGACACTGAGAGCAAAGTTGTCCACTTCACTCAAATTGGGGTTGTATTTAATTTAAAGTTAATTAGAGTTAAATGTGGATGAAATTAAAGCTAAGGTAAAGTGAAGATAATTGAAATGAGATAAAGCTAAGTTAACTTATATGAAGTAAGAAAAGTTTTGTATTAAGTATTGGTACTTAAAGGGTTACATAAAGAAGGGTTTGTTTAGTTAAGTTCTGAGTCGGTTCCCTGCCTTTTACCTGTCACAGAACATTTGTCATACTCCTTTTCGGTCAACAAGACCTCAATGTTACTATCTCTGGTAATGTTTTCACTTGATTATCTAAAAGGAAGCCTCTGAACAGATCCTCAACTTTTATGTCATTCGCATTCCCCTCTCTCTCTCAATTCAACTACCCTTCACATTTAGAGATAGTGAGGATTAAAGATGCTGGAAAGTCAGAGTTGATAAAATGTGGAGCTAGAAACAGCACAGCAGGTCAGGTGGTATCAGAAGAGCAGGAGAATCGATGTTTTGGGCAGGACCCTTCATCAGGACTCTGATAAAGGGTTCTGTCCTGAAACATCAACTCTCTTAGCCTTCACATTTGTCAATTTATTTCCATTGAATACCCTCCATCTTTTCCACAATTCAGTTTACTGCTTCCATCCTGCTTCAATTCTGCATTAAGTCCCTTTCACCCATCATTCCCAGCCTCAATACACAGAACATACCTCACAGAAACGTTATCCAAACACACAGACCCTTGCTCATTCTGTTTATTTCATTTTGCCCTATTGATGCATCCATCTATTCCTTTCTCCCTCATATGTTTATCTAGCTTCTCATCAAACGAATTTATCCTGTTCTCTAGTCACAGCATGTGATAGCAAGGTCCACATCAGAACTATTCTTTCAGCTTCCCGTTTTAATTTATTAGTTACTGTTGTACATTTTATTGCTGCCTAGACCAACACATTGAATCCAATAACATAACCTTTCTGAAGGTAATCTCCAAATTATCAGCCTCTACACTTGTTGCCCTATGAAGAAAAGAAGGTTGTTTCTCTGCGGTGCAGGCCCAACCAGAGAGCTGGTAGCTCTGGGTCCTACCTCCTTCAGTGAGCTGGATGCTGCTGACGCAAGTGGAGAACAAAATCAAGGGTTTCCATCTGTCAGGAAGGACTGAATATCTGAGGTTACTTTCCCCACTTTATCTAAATTTAGCCTCTCGTTCTTGCCTTTAAATGTGCCTATGATCTTATTTGTCCCTACCACTGAACATTTCTCCCCTCTGCATCTTTCAGTCCTTTTACTCTGGTCTTACGTGTCGACTTCCACCCTTTCCAGCACAAATAGTGAAGCATGTTGCTCACATCCTCCCTCAGTTTGACAATGGTCACAATGGGGAGAAAAGATTAATGAATGAACAGAAACAAAAAGAAAAGACAGGAACTTTGGATTTGGTGATTGTTTTACAAACAGTTGTGAGAATGAGACAATATAAATGTTTATAAATACATACACTATATTCAGGCATATTACAGGAGTAGGTGGGGCATGATTAAGGGCCTGTTCACCCAGACATAGGGACAATACCATTGGGCCAAAAGAGCCCTCAAAGCATTCACAATAATCTTTGGATTACTAATTCAGTGACAGTAACACTACTCCATCATTTCTCTGATTAAAAGTGTTTCTATTCAACCTGTTCAGATCTATGTCCAGGACAAATGGGAATTGAACCCATACCTCCTGACCCACAGGTAGGAAGATTGCCACTGTACCACATGTTCAGCATGTTCAGACACATTATGATACAGGTCTGGGGCAGGTGGCTCTTGAACCCAGACCTCTGACCCCCAAAGGTAGGGACAAAACTGACTGCATCTGCTCATCCCACACAATCTCCTACATAAGTACTAACTGGAATCATAGATATGTATAGCATAGAAACAGACCCTTTGGTCCAACTCATCCATGCTGACCAGATATCCCAACCCAACCTAGTCCCATTTGCCAGGACTTGGCCCATATCCCTCCAAACCCTTCTTATTTATTCATCCATTCAGATGTTGTAATTGTACCAGCCTCCGCCACTTCCTCTGGCAGCTCATTCCATACACATACCACCCTCTGCATGAAAAAGTTGCCCCTTAGGTCTCTTTTATATCTTTCCCATCTCACCCTAAATCTATGCCCTCTAGTTCTGGACTCCGCCACCCCACGGAAAAGACATTGTCTATTTACCCTATCCATGCCCCTCATGATTTTATAAACCTCTATAGGATCACCCCTCAGCATCCGATGCTCCAGGGAAAACAGCCTCAGCCTATTCATCTCACCCCATAGCTCAAATCCTCCAACCCTAGCAACATCCTTATAAAGCTTTTCTGAAACTTTTCAAGTTTCACAACATCCTTCCAAAACAAGGGAGACCAGAATTGCACACAATATTTGAAAATTGGTCTAACCAATGTCCTGTACAGCCTCAACATGACCTCCCAACTCCTATACTCAATACTCCGACCAATAAAGGGAAGCATTCCAAATGCCTTCTTAACTATTCTATCTACCTGCGACTCCACTTTCAAGAAACTATGAACCTGCACACCAAGGTCTCTTTGTTTAGCAACACTCCTCAGGACCTTGCTATTAAGTGTATACGTACTGCTCTGATGTGCCTTTCCAAAATGCAGCACCTCACATTCATCTAAATTAAACTCCATCTGCCACTCCTCAACCTATTGGCCCATCTGATCAAGATCCTGTTGTAATCTGAGGTAACCTTCTTAGTGTGCACTACACCTCCAACTTTGGTGTCATCCACAAACTTACTAATTTATGTGAAAGAATTATTAGTTTAAAACCTTACAAAACACATATTTGTTAATATTTGGGAATGGGAAGGAGGCCAAAAGGAAAAGGAGCAAACAAGCAGCAGCAGGGAGGACACTCCCCTGCAGCACCGGGCACACCAGAGGCCCCAGCAGCAGCCTTTCCTCAACCCCCCGGGAACCTGACAAACTCACAGGAATTGGCGGTGGCGATGGTGAGACTTGCCTTGAAGGTTGGGGCTGTGATTGAGGAGATCTGTGAAGTGATCCTTGCCCAAGTCTAACCCATTGTGTACATGCTGCAGAAGCATGAACAGGAGCTCCAGGGCCTCAGGGAGTGGATGGAGGAGGTGAGGGGTCGAAGCACGGCCTTGGAAGCAGCAAACAAGTCCTCATCTGGTCAGATCCAGGTTCTGGAGCGGGAGGTGCGGTCCTTTTGAGACCAGGTCAACGACCTCGAAAATCGAGATCAGAGGACAAATGTTTGGATTGTCAGGCTCCCGGAGGGTGAAGAATGTGGACAACCAGTCAGCTTCTTTGAAAACTGGTTGCCGCAGTTCCTGGGACATCAAAACAAGTCGAGCCAGCTGCAGATTGAAAGGGCCTATCGGATTGCAGTGCACAGGTCTGGGCCAGTACAGTGTCCCCACACGGTCCTGGTGCACCTCCACACAAACAAAGCCAAATAAAGAGTGATAGAAGCCTCTAGATCACTAGGAAAAGACCTGCAGGCACTGCTGCACAAGGGGTCAAAAATCATGTTTTTCCAGGATTTCTCAGCAACTGCAATTCAAGGGAGGAAGTCCTTCGATGAAGTTAAAAAGAGGCTAAGGAATCTGGGCATCCAGTACTCCATGAAGTACCCCGCAGTGCTCCATTTCAGCCATAAGGACTCAGTTTATACGTTTGGCTCAGTGGATAAAGCCAAGAACTTTGTAGACACTTTAAAATAGACTGATTGGTCTGAAGAATACAGTTAATGTTTGTCCTCTTTTCCTTCTTTTCCTGTGTTTTCCCTTTATCACCCCTTTTTTATTCCTTTCTCTTTCCCTAATAATTTTTTGAATATCTTGGAATATTATATTTTTATAACTGGATTTTATCATGGGAAATTTTGTGGGTGTCCTTTGTTGTCTCCCTTTTTTTGTTCTCTTTCTCTTTTAGTCACAATTAGGGATGACATGGAGTCAGGGATGGGTGGAGTGTGTATCCTGACTTTGTCATTTTTTTGTTGACTGAAGGATCATCTCCTTGTTTAGTTTTTTTTGCCGAAGGCTGGGGCACAGTCCGGGCCTGAAGCAGCTCTGCAGGAGGGGATGGGTAGGGTGAGTGCCCCTTATGAGTATGGGGGAGAGTCTCTTGTTCAAGGTTTTATAGTTAGCTTTCTTTGTAGTTTTCTTGGTAGTGATAGTTGTTTGTAGTTATGATAGAGTAGGTTTTGTAGACAAAATTCCGCTATACTTATGCTCAGTGCATTGTAAGCAAGGTTCTTCCTCCCAGGGGTTCAAGGGTCTCTGAAAGGGGAAATGGCTAAGTATCTTGTTAAATGATGTACCTGGAACACCAAGGGAAATCATTCGCCTGTTAAAAGAAAAAAAGTGCTTTCTAGCCTTAAGAGGGAAAGGGTTGATATTGCCGTGTTGCAGGAAACCCAGCTTGATGATGGGAAACACCTGAAGCTATAACAGGGGGGTTATGATTAGGTATTCATTTATTCCTGTACTGCTAAAAGTAGGGGAGTGGTGGTATTTACAGAGTCGTTGAGTCATAGAGATGTACAGCATGGAAACAGACCCTTTGGTCCAACCCGTCCATGCCGACCAGATATCACAACGCAATCTAGTCCCACCTGCCAGCACCTGGCCCATATCCCTCCAAACCCTTCCTATTCATATACCCATCCAAATGCCTCTTAAATGTTGCAATTGTACCAGCCTCCACCACTTCCTCTGGCAACTAATTCCATACACGTACCACCCTCTGCCTTAAGAAGTTGCCCCTAAGGTCTCTTTTGCATTTTGAGTGCGAGCAGCAGCTAAGGTAAGACTGTTTGTTTTAAAAGTACTTACCGGTAGCGGGCAGCGGTGTTTTTTTTTCACTCTCTCTTCACAGAAAGAGCGGGAGCAGCAGGGGGAAGTGACGACGACCAGAGAGGCAGCCGAGACCCGGAAGCAGGTAGAGCGTAAGCTTACCTGGGTAGGTTTGTTTCCCCTTTAAAAGCGCGCAGCTGAAGAACCCGAGGCACTACGGAGGTAGTGCCTCCCACCCGCCCTCCTCCTCTAACCTAATAATAAGATCCATTGTGGTAAGTAGGTAAGTGCCGAATTTTGCTTGTTGTATTCTTTAGACCCAGTTTTGTTTTAAAATAAAGGTTAGCTTTAGAGGGATGGCAGTGAAGGCAGTGCAATGTTCCTCCTGCAACATGTATGAGGTGAGGGATGCCATGGACGTCCCTGCTGATTACACTTGCAGGAAGTGCACCCATCTCCAGCTCCTCCAAGACCGTGTTAGGGAACTGGAGCTGGAGTTGGATGAACTTCGGATCATTCGGGAGGCAGAGGGGGTCATAGATCGGTGCTATAGGGAAGTAGTAACTCCAAAGATGGCAGATAGATGGGTGACAGTGAGGGGGACTGGGAGGAAGCAGCCAGTGCAGGGACCCCCTGTGGTCGTTCCCCTCAAGAACAAGTATACCGTTTTGGATACTTGTGGGGGGGACGACTTACCAGGGGTAAGTAACGGGGCTCAGGCCTCTGGCACGGAGCCTGTCCCCGCTACTCAGAAGGGAAGGGTGGAGAAGAGCAGAGCAATAATAATTGGGGACTCGATAGTTCGGGGCACAGATAGGCGGTTTTGTGGGAACGAGAGAGACTCACATTTGGTATGTTGCCTCCCAGGTGCAAGGGTACGTGATGTCTCTGATCGTGTTTTCCGGGTCTTTAAGGGGGAGGGGGAGCAGCCTGAAGTCGTGGTCCATATTGGCACCAATGACATAGGTAGGAGGAGTGCTGAGGATGTTAGACAGGCTTTTAGGGAGCTAGGTTGGAAGCTCAGAGTTAGAACGAACAGAGTTGTTGTCTCTGGTTTGTTACCCGTGCCACGTGATAGAGAGTTGAGGAATAGGGAGAGAGAACAGTGGCTACAGGGATGGTGCAGGAGGGAGGGATTCCGGTATTTGGATAACTGGGGTTCTTTCTGGGGAAGGTGGGACCTCTATAAACAGGATGGTCTGCACCTGAACCTGAGGGGCACCAGTATCCGTGGGGGGAGGTTTGCTAGTGCTCTTGGCGGGGGTTTAAACTAACTCTGCAGGGGCATGGGAACCCAGACTGTAGCTTTAGGGTGCAGGACCTGGAGTGTAGGGAGGTTAGGAATATGGCATCAATCTTAAAGGAGGGTGCCTGTAAACAGAAGAGTGGCTTGAAGTGTGTATACTTTAATGCCAGAAGTATACGAAATAAGGTAGGTGAACTTGCAGCGTGGGTTGGTACCTGGGACTTCGATGTTGTGGCTATTACGGAGACGTGGCTAGATCAGGGACAGGATTGGCTGTTGCAGGTTCCAGGGTTTAAATGTTTTAGTAGGGTCAGAGGTGGGGGTAAAAGAGGGGGGGTGTGGCTTTGCTTGTCAAAGATAGTATTACAGCGGTGGAAAGGAAGATGGACGAAGATTTGCCATCTGAGGTAGTTTGGGTTGAGGTTAGGAATAGGAGAGGTGAGGTCACCCTGTTAGGAGTCTTTTACAGGCCTCCTAATAGTCCTCGAATCGTTGAAGAAAGGATTGCGAAGATGATTCAGGAGAAGAGTGACAGTAATAGGGTGGTTGTTATGGGGGACTTTAACTTTCCTGATATTGATTGGGAAAGCTATAGCTCAAGTTCGTTAGATGGGTCAGTGTTTGTCCAATGTGTGCAGGAGAGTTTCCTGACACAATATGTAGATAAGCCAACAAGAGGTGAGGCCATACTGGATTTGGTTCTGGGTAACGAACCAGGCCAGGTATTAGAACTAGAGGTAGGTGAGCACTTTGGGGACAGTGACCACAATTCGGTGATTTTTACTCTAGTGATGGAGAGGGATAAGTGTGTACTACAGGGCAAGAGTTATAGCTGGGGGCAGGGAAATTATGATGCGGTGAGGCATGACTTAGGATGTGTGGATTGGAAAAGTAGATTCCAAGGCAAGAGCGTAATTGATATGTGGAACTTGTTCAAGGAGCAACTATTGAGTGTCCTTGATAAGTACGTACCTATCAGGCAGGGAGGAAAGGGTCGTGTGAGGGAGCCGTGGTTTAATAAGGAATTGGAATCCCTTGTTAAATGGAAGAGGGCGGCCTTTGTAAAGATGAGGCGTGAAGGTTCAATAAGGGCGATTGAGAGTTATAAGGTAGCCCGGAAGGACCTGAAGAGAGAGCTAAGAGCAGCAAGGAGGGGACATGAAAGGTCCTTAGTTGGTAGGATTAGGGAAAACCCTAAGGCTTTCTATAGGTATGTTAGGAATAAAAGAATGACTAGGGTAGGAATAGGTCCAATCAAGGATAGTAATGGGAAGTTGCATGTGGAGGCTGAAGAGATTGGGGAGGCACTGAATGAATACTTTTCATCAGTATTCACTCAGGAACAGGACATTGTTGTCGATATGAATACTGAGGCACGAATAAGTAGAATGGATGGCTTTGAGATATGTAGAGAAGAGGTGTTGGAAATTCTGGCAAGGGTGAAAATAGATAAGTCCCCTGGGCCTGATGGCATTTATCCTAGGATTCTCTGGGAAGCAAGGGAGGAGATTGCAGAGCCATTGGCCTTGATTTTTGTGTCCTCTTTGTCTACAGGAGTAGTGCCAGAGGACTGGAGGCTAGCAAACGTGGCTCCCTTGTTCAAGAAGGGGAGTAGGGATAATCCTAGTAACTATAGGCCAGTGAGTCTCACTTCTGTTGTGGGCAAAGTCTTGGAGAGAATTGTAAGGGATAGGATTTATGCACATCTGGATAAGAATGATGTGATCAAGGATAGTCAGCATGGTTTTGTGAAGGGCAGGTCGTGCCTCACAAACCTTATTGAATTCTTTGAGAAGGTGACTAAGGAGGTAGATGAGGGGAAAGCGGTAGATGTGGTATATATGGATTTTAATAAGGCCTTTGATAAGTTCCCCCATGGTAGGCTACTGCAGAAAATACAGAGATATGGCATTGAGGGTGAGTTGGAGGTTTGGATTAGAAATTGGCTGGCTGGAAGAAGACAGAGGGTAGTAGTTGATGGCAAAGGTTCATCTTGGAGTGCCGTCACTAGCGGTGTTCCGCAAGGATCTGTTTTGGGACCATTGCTGTTTGTCATTTTTATAAATGACCTGGAGGAAGGGTTAGAAGGTTGGGTGAGCAAGTTTGCGGATGATACGAAAGTCGGAGGAGTTGTAGACAGTGAGGAAGGATATGGCAGGTTACAGCGGGATATAGAGAAGCTGCAGAGCTGGGCAGAAAGGTGGCAAATGGAGTTCAATGTAGCTAAGTGTGAGGTGATTCACTTTGGTAAGAGTAATAAAAAGATGGATTACTGGGCTAATGGTAGACTACTTGGTAGTGTTGAAGAGCAGAGGGATCTTGGTGTCCATGTACACAGATCTCTGAAAGTTGCCACCCAGGTAAATAGTGCAGTGAAGAAGGCATATGGCGTACTGGCTTTTATTGGTAGAGGAATTGAGTTCCGGAGTCCTGAGGTCATGCTGCAGTTGTATAAGACTCTGGTGCGGCCGCATCTGGAATATTGTGTGCAGTTTTGGTCGCCATACTATAGGAAGGATGTGGAGGCACTGGAACGGGTGCAGAGGAAGTTTACCAGGATGTTGCCTGGTATGGTAGGAAGATCCTATGAGGAAAGGCTGAGGCACTTGGGGTTGTTTTCATTGGAGAAAAGAAGGTTTAGGGGTGACTTGATAGAGGTGTACAAGATGATTAGGGGGTTAGATAGGGTTGACAGTGAGAACCTTTTTCCACGTATGGAGTCAGCTATTACAAGGGGGCATAGCTTTAAATTAAGGGGGGGTAGATATAGGACTGATGTTAGGGGTAGGTTCTTCACTCAGCTCATGGAATGCCCTGCCAGTAGCAGCAGTGGACTCTCCCTCTTTATGGGTATTTAAGCGGGCATTGGATAGGTATATGGAGGATAGTGGGTTAGTGTAGGTTAGGTGGGCTTTGATCGGCGCAACATCGAGGGCCGAAGGGCCTGTACTGCGCTGTATTCTTCTATGTTCTATGTTCTATGTTCTATATCTTTCCCCTCTCACCCTAAACTTATGCCCTCTAGTTCTGGACTCCCCGACCACAGGGAAAAGACTTTGTCTATTTATCCTATCCATGCCCCTCATAATTTTGTAAACCTCTATAAGGTCACCCCTCAGCCTCCGACGCTCCAGGAAAACAGCCCCAGCCTGTTCAGCCTCTCCCTATTGCTCAAATCCTCCAACCCTGGCAACATCCTTGTAAATCTTTTCTGAACCCTTTCAAGTTTCACAACATCTTTCCGATAGGAAGGAGACCAGAATTGCATGCAATATTCCAACAGTGGCCTAACCAATGTCCTGTACAGCTGCAACATGACCTCCCAACTCCTGTACTCAATTCTCTGACCAATAAACGAAAGCATACCAAACGCCTTCTTCACTATCTTATCCACCTGCGACTCCACTTTCAAGGTCTCTTTGTTCAGCGACACTCCCTAGCACCTTACCATTAGGTATATAAGTCCTGCTAAGATTTGCTTTCCCAAAATGCAGCACCTCGCATTTATCTGAATTAAACTCCATCTGCCAATTCTCAGCCCATTGGCCCATCTGGTCCAGATCCTGCTGTAATCTGAGATAACCCTCTTCACTGTCCACTACACCTCCAATTTTGGTGTCATCTGCAAACTTACTAACTGTACCTATTATGCTCGCATCCAAACATTTATGTAAATGACAAAAAGTAGAGGACCCAACCCGATCCTTGTGGCACTCCACTGGTCACAGGCCTCCAGTCTGAAAAACAACCCTCCACCATCACTCTCTGTCTTCTACCTTTGAGCCAGTTCTGTATTCAAATGGCTAGTTCTCCCTGTATTCAGTGAGATCTAACCTTGCTAATCAGTCTCCCATGGGGAACCTTGTTGAACGCCTTACTGAAGACCATATAGATCACATCTACTGCTCTGCCCTCATCAATCCTCTTTGTTACTTCTTCAAAAAACTCAATCAAGTTTGTGAGACATGATTTTCCATGCACAAAGCCATGTTGACTATCCTTAATCAGTCCTTGCCTTTCCAAATACATGTCCATCCTGTCCCTCAGGATTCCCTCCAACAAGTTGCCCACCACCAACATCAGGCTCACTGGTCTATAGTTCCCTGGCTTGTCCTTACCACACTTCTTAAACAGTGGCACCACATTAGCCAAACATTCTGTCTTCCGGCATCTTACCTGTGACTATCGATGATACAAATATCTCAGCAAAAGGCCCAGCAATCACTTCTCTAGCTTTCCACAGCATTCTAGGGTACACCTGATCAGGTCCAGGGGATTTATCCACCTTTATGCGTTTCAAGACATCCAGCACTTCCCACGCACAAAGCCATGTTGACTATCCTTAATCAGTCCTTGCCTTTCCAAATACATGTACATCCTGTCCCTCAGAATTCCCTCAACAACTTGCCCACGTCAGGCTCACCGGTCTATAGTTCCCTGGCTTATCTTTACCGCCCTTCTTAAACAGTGGCATCCCGTTTGCCAACCTCTGTGACTATCGATGATACAAATATCATACAAGAGGCTTCCCACAGAGTTCTCGGGTACACCTGATCAGGTCCTGGGAATATATCCACCTTTAACCATTTCAAGACATCCAGCACTTCCTCCTCTGTAATCTGGACATTTTGCAAGATGTCACCATCTATTTCCCTACAGTCTATATCTTCCATATCCTTTTCCACAGTAAATACTGATGCAAAATATTCATTTAGTATCTCGCCCATTTTCTGTGACTCCACTTTGCTGATCTTTGAGGGGCCCTATTCTCTAGGAGAAAGTGAGGACTGCAGATGCTGGAGATCAGAGCTGAAAAATGTGTTGCTGGAAAAGCGCAGCAGGTCAGGCAGCATCCAAGGAGCAGGAGAATCGATGGTTCGGGCAGAAGCCCTTTTTCAGGAATGAGGAGGGTGTGCCAAGCAGGCTAAGATAAAAGGTAGGGAGGAGGGACTTGGGGGAGGGGCGTTGGGAATGCGATAGGTGGAAGGAGGTTAAGGTGAGGGTCATCGGCCGGAGAGGGGGTGGGGGCAGAGAGGTCGGGACTTATTCTCTCCCTAGTTACCCTTTTGTCCTTAATATATTTGTAAAAACTCTTTGGATTCTCCTTAATTCTATTTGCCAAAGCTGTCTCATGTCCCCTTTTTGCCCTCCTGATTTCCCTCTTGAGTATACTCCTACTTCCTTTATACTCTTCTAAGGATTCACTCGATCTATCCTGTCTATACCTGACATATGCTTCCTTCTTTTTCTTAACCAAACCCTCAATTTCTTTAGTCATCCAACATTCCCTATACCTACCAACCTTTCCTTTCACCCTAACAGGAATATACTTTCTCTGGATTCTTGTTATCCCATTTCTGAAGGCTTCTCATTTTTCAGCTTTCCCTTTACCTGCGAACATCTGCCTCCAATCAGCTTTCAAAAGTTCTTGCCTAATACCGTCAAAATTGGCCTTTATCCAATTTTGAGCTTCAACTTTTAGATCTGGTCTATCCTTTTCCATCACTATTTTAAAACCAATAGCATTATTCTTATCCAGAAAAGTCTTCTGTTCACATTATTACAGCAGGTAAAAGAATGAGCAAGGGCGGCTTGTGATACTTAAGGTCCTGATACATGGGGAGGAATATGGCATTTTAAATGTCTACTGTCCTCCGGTGCATCCCCTCAAATTTTGGTTAGTGCCTTTTCTAAGTTGACTGCCCATTATTATTTTTTTTGGGGGGGGGGGGGGGGGGGAGGATTTCAATTGCTTTCTGGATCAAACAGTAGACAGGATGCCTCGTGGGGCCCCAACTATTTCTTCACAGGCCAAGCAGGTGGCTGACTTATGCGAGGAGTTGGGGCTGGTGGGTATTTTGAGATGTCTTCTCCCTCCTGGCAGGGACTTCACCTTTTTTTCAACCCACATAAATGTTACATGAGGATTGATCTTTTTCTGGCTCCCTCAACCCTTCTGGATTTGATTATGGGTTGTAAAATTGGGAGTATAGCTATCTCTGATCAAGCAGTGGTATATTTGGAGGTTAAGGCCAAGAGTGAGGGACTAGGTTTGCGGCACTGGTGTCTGGATCCTTTTCTCCTTAAGGATTCCAAATTTGTGGAATACTTTTTGAAGTAGTTTCAGGAATTCTTAACTTTCCACTCAGGCATGGCTAGTTGTTTCCTGATGAAGGGCTTTTGCCCGAAACGTTGATTTCGCTGCTCGTTGGATACTGCCTGAACTGCTGTGCTCTTCCAGCACCACTAATCCAGTATTTGGTTTTCAGCATCTGCAGTCATTGTTTTTACCTAGTTGTCCATCTATGCTATCGGAGACCGCTAAGGCCTATGCTCGGGAATTAACTATTTCCTATTCGGCTAGCTGGAAATGACAGAAGGAGGAACAGCAGCATCTACTTGAGATGTGGTTGAAAGCTACCAAGGTGGCACATTTTGCACGGCCTTTGGTGACTAAGCTACAGCGGATCATGGTCCTTCAGACTGCCATGAATTCAGTACTTACACAAACTGCAAAGAAAGAACTTGCTTTTGCTACACAAAGGCGGTTTGAGTATGGGTTAGGCCAGGGAAGTATTTAATGTATCTGACTAGGAAAAAGCATGCTCCCCAATCCATTACTGCAATCCAAGACAACGCTGGGGACCTTACTGATCTCCAGCATCTGCAGTCCTCACTTTCTCCTTACATACGATGCCAAAAGGATTAATGAAACTTTTCAGAGTTTTTACTCTGAATTGTATAAGTCTGAGGGTTGCGAGGACAGGTGGGCTAAAATGGAAGCCTTTTTTAAGAACTTGGACCTCCCATGGGTAACCTTGGAACAGGCCTCTGTCCTTAATGCCCCCTTGACAGCTCAGGAAATATAGGAGGCAGCTAGGCAACTTCAGAGAGGGAAAGTGCCTGGCCCTGATGGAGTTTGTAGGGATCCTGTCAGGGCCAATGTTGGAGATGTACAATCACTCCTGTGTGCATGAAGGTCTACCACATCGTTGAGAGTAGCTAATATTTCCCTCATTCTTAAGAAGGGGAAGGTTCCTGAGGATTGTGCCTCATACAGGTCCATATCTCAATTAAATTCAGATTTTCTTGGTGCTGAGATTGGAGAAAGTGTTGCCCCATATTGTCAAGGAGGATCAGACAGGTTTTATAAGGGGCCGGAGGTCCTCTAATAATATTAGACGGTTGCTGAATATGGTCCAAGTTTGTCAGCAGTGGTCGATTCAGGGGTTGATGATTTCCTTAGAAGCAGAGAAAGCATTTGACCGGGTGGAAAGGCCGTATCTCTTTTATGTCTTAGAGCAGTTTGGGTTGGGTGGGAGCTTTGCTAGGTGAGTGGAGGTTTTATATCACCATCCTCTGGCCGTGGTCATCACCAATGGAGCAAAGTCTGGGAACCTTAGGATTGGTAGGGGTAGTCAGCAAGGCTGTCCCCTCTCACCGTTGTTGTTTATGTTGGTGATAGAGCCGCTGGCAGAGGCCTTTTGTCAGAACATCCACATAACCGTTCCGGAAGTAGGATCGAGGGCACACAAGATTATACTGTATGTGGATGATGTCTTTCTGTCTTTATTGGACCCAATGACCTCTGTACCCCATCTGATACAACGTATTAATTCATTTGGGGCTATTTCAGGATATAAGATCAACTTTGCAAAGTCAGAGGCTATGTCTTTAGGGGACCTTAAGGAAGTTCCAAACATTGAAGATGGCCCTAGGTTTCCTTTTAAATGGTCATGGGTGGATCTCTGATACCTAGGCATTTTTATTACCCCCATTTTTGATCGGTTATTTCAAACTAAGTTTGCTCAACTGCTGACAATATTAGGCGGGATCTCCAGAGATGGGAGACTTCCAATTTCATGGTTGGGCCAAATATCTCTTACTAGGTTGAATGTCTTTGCTCGTTTGCTTTTATCCCATTGTATGGTCCCTATAATGTTTCCCAGGTCAACACTGTAGAAACATATGGGTTGGTTTAGTTCCTTTTTCTGGCATCGTGGGCGGCCCCTCATCAAACTTACTAAATTGTAGTTGCCTTAAGGATGGGGAGGAGTTGATTTCCCAGACATCAGGAGGTATCAATTGAGTTCCCTGCTGTCCTTTGTGTGCAATTGGGTAGGTAACAATCCAGGCTCAGTATAGGTGAATACCGAGGCCTCCTAGGCAAAGTGCTCGCTTATTAACTTGTTGTTCATGGATAAGATGAGGACAGTTATGGACCGCTGCTGGATCCCTATTGTTATTAATACAGTCAAGGCACAGAGGGCGGTGCGTCAGAGTGAGGGTTGCTTATCCGAGATTTTGCCACTTATGGCTATAGTTGGCATGCCAGGGTTCCAACCAGGGATGATGGACTCAGGGTTCAAACTATGGGCAGCGAGAGGAGTTTCCAGTTTGGGAGATTTGTTTGAGGGGGAGGTTATGATGTCTTCTGAGCAACTAACTCACAAATACAGGTTGCCCAGCAGAGATCTTTTCCATTTTTTCCATCCAGAAGAAAATTACACTTCTCACTAAGCCCTTTAAGCCTGATATAGAGAGGTTGTTGATACATTCCACAAGCACCCTCTCGGTTAGTGCCCTCTATCACCTGCTGCGTGGCAGGGCCTGGCAGGATATTAACTGGTTATGTGAGGTCTGGGAGCAAGAGCTAGGGGCAGAGATCTCTTCTGAAACATGGGAGGACATATGGGAGAACGTGTAAAAGATCTCAATCTGTAACAGGTCATGCTACACAGTTAAAAGTTTGGCACAGGATTCATTTGGCACAGGACTGTCTAGCGAAGTTTGAAAAAAGGGACATCTTCTGTGTGGCCCAAATATAAAATATGTGTAGTTACTCTTACCCATTGCTTCTGGACATGCCACAGGCTCCTTGTTTATCAGAGCGGGACAGATAGGGAGGGTATTGAGGACTGAAGTCAAAGTAGACCCAATATCTCGCCTCCTAGGTCTACCGAATTTACCATCTTTAGATGGGCATGGGAAGAAACTATTTAATATTCTTACTTACTATGCACGGAAGAATACTCTGATGAACTGAGTGTCTGAAAACCCGCTGGGCTTGCTGGGATGGCAGGAATTAATTATGGAGCACATTCCCTTGGATTTTTTTACAAACATGGTGCACCACACAACAGACCTTTTTTATAAGATATGGCAGCCCTTTTTTGAGCTATTTAGATACAGATTTGTTGGGTATCTTAACTAGGGAGTTTGTTTAATCAGGATGGTTGGTATTGCTGAACCCTGGGGCCTGGAGGGGGGAGCTCCTGAGTTAATATGGGTATGTATATACAATACTCCCATTCTTTTGTTTGGGAGCTTTGTGCCAAGCATAGCTATTTTGTGTTTTTGTGTGTTCTTTTTTTTGTTTTATTAGAAACTTACTTATGTATTGGTGTTGTTTTGCACAGTGTTAGGTTTTGTTTTGTCTAACATGTATAGGGTAGGTTAGTAGTTAGTATACAGTAGTTGTATTGTAATTTTTGTTTTTCTTTATTATACTGGTATTTGTTATACGTTCAATAGCTTTATATTTTTGTAAAGTCAAAACCTTTTTTAATTGATAATAAATATATTGACAAAAAAAAACACTTTACTGAAGTCCATATAAATCACGTCCGTTGCTCTGCCCTCATCAATCCTCTTTGTTACTTTCAGAAAACTCAATCAAGTTTGTGAGACATGATTTCTCACGCCAAAGCCATGTTGACTATCTCTAATCAGTCCTTGCCTTTCCAAATACATGTACATCCTGTCTCTCAGGCTTCCCCCCAACAACTTGCCCACTATTGATGTCTGAGGCTGCTCAGCTTCCAGGATCAGACAAGATTTAACATTTTGCAGATAAACTCAATATCAAACATTTCAAATTAGACAAATTTGCAAACAGACAAACTGCATTGGCTAGGAATCAAATCCGGTAAAGTGCTTGGAAGTTAGGTATGCTTACCATTGCTAATTATACAGGAAGTGTACATATTTTCCTAATCAACTTGTAGAGCAATGTTCTTACATCCCTCTGGAGCAGGTCAAACCAAACATGGGCCTCCTGTCTCAGTGGTAGGGACTCTCCTATCACATCATAGGTGTCCACAAATGGTGACATCAATTGGAGCTGATCAATGATGGGCCTTGACATTAATTTTACCAACGAGCTGCCAGATAAGCCACGGTTAGATTCCTAATTGATTATTATTAACTGATTCCATTATAATTTAATACCAAATTTATATTTGCCTGGAGCACTATAGCTACAATAAGCACTGAATGTGTTCCTATTACTGCAGAAAGAGCAATTTATCCTAAAGCAGAATGTGCTTTGGCACTGAACTATGTATTAGATGGCAAAAGCAGTTATTGATTTTAAACAGACATCAATAACTTAATGGTAAGAAAGAATGATACCTTTTTAATGAGTACATTAATTATACTTACCTCGAGTTTACCTACTGATTAGCAAATACAAATATTTCAACAAAACTGCTGTACGTAACTAAACTTAAAATTATAAGATGTTCTTAATATAAGGAGCTGAATGGTTCACTAATCACTTGGTAAAAGGAATTATTTTCAGCATAAATTAATATAACTCTGTTCTGAAAATTTGTCACAGCTGTATACATTTGACAACAGTAACATGTTGGTTCTGAGTTGTTATTTACTGCCCATGCTTTTCTTTTGTTCTAAATTGGATAAAATTGAAGAAATAATTGACACAATAATAATGTGCAATAGATGGAGATCAACCATCAGAAGTTTTGTAACAAATTGAGAATAATGTTCTCATCAAGCTCAGAATTTTAGCCATGTTCCTCTGACATCATTGCTGTTGTGTTTCGTTGATTTGAGCTAAATTTCAAACACAACCAGCTGTACAAAAAATAAATTGTTTCTGTCTTTTTCTGAGATAATTTATTTCATGATTAAAATTAGTTTCAATGTAACTGAAAAAATCAGTAGGTTAATGATTTCACAGCAATACTTTAAAAATCAGAAACGCTAAACCATAGTTAATGCTCTTTCCTTTTTGAAAAAATGTCTAAGCTGGAAATTAGCACTCGTAAAGTGAAGCTGTTTACTTTGAGCATTTTAATCAGAGAGTACAATGTTGCTGTGAATGCATTTTGAGGATCAAAGACACACCAGCACTTCAATCACAGCATTGCTGAGCTGCAGTTTGCAAAGTGTTGATGACTATGGAGAGCACAGACAGCAGATCAAAAGGATAGAATAAAACCCTTGGGATTCGTCTTCATGTGTGATACAATTTTTTGAAGAGTAATTATATGTTTTAAACAGCTCCTGGATACAGACAATGTTTCAAGTCTTAAATAATTTCCTCTTCATTGCACAGATACACATGGGCATACATTATCACAACCGAGACTTAAGAAGGCTCTACTGTTCATATAGGAAAATGAGAGCATCCATGTATTGATTTAATTTTTGATTTTAGTGTTGCACTGAAATCACATTTTCTTTTGTATTGGCTGTTTGCCTAGACTTGCCCTTCTTCAAGGGTGATTGTAACTTGTATAACTCTTTTCATATTTCATATGCGAACTAAATGTACTGCAGGTATGATTGCTCTTGAGATTGCTAAATAGACTGTCTATTTTTTTTAAAGACAGAACATGCAGAGCAATTCAGGAGGAGGTTATCAATGGTGCCCAATTTCTTCTGAATGATTATGTTCCTGTCTTCAGTGTGCAACTGGACAAGTCCCTTTTCTGGTAGCCCTTCCCATGAACCCCATAGACTTCAAGTCTTTATAGGTCCCTACTTAACAGCTTTACATGAATCTGCATCTACTCACCTCCCTGCCCTCCCAGACCCTGGCAATATGAGGTGACCATGCCTGGTGTGGTCATATACATTCCCAGCACAATCCTGACCATGGGTGAATCTGCCTTTTCATCCATTCTTTATCATTTACCTTCCTTCCAAATATTGTTTTCCCCCTCTAAATCATCATTTCCTCCCCTTCCACCAATCCTAACCCTGCAATCTCCTGCCCAATTCTGCTTTCTCCTTTGTCTCTGTGAATGGATGAATTACTGATTGTTAAACAGCATATTAATGCCACAGCCCACCTCATTAATATTCACCTTCCTATCTTGCTAAAAATGCCAAAAAAAAACCTGAAGTTGTGAATTGTCAGCATGGAAGTCAGAGTGGCTATCTGGTCACTTCACTGGCAGTGAGGAGCCTCCAGGTTACACAGTTCAAACAGCATCTCAAGGGGATGGAGCTCTCATCTATAGACATTGACATCTGACACTTGCCAACAACTCACAATTTCATTGCATCCCTCTGATCCACTTAGAAAGCACAGACATGCACTGGCAACTTGGATGGAATGGTTACTGCAAAGTTTTTTTTTGCATGGACAGACACCCAGCTCATGGATCAGACCAGGCTGCATCTCAGGGTTGCTTTCTTCTCTCTTAGCACTTGGTGACTCAGCACCTACCTGATATTCCACCATCTGTGTCTTGTGGAGTGGTGGCTGTGTGGAATGCTCTGCCCCAGAGGGCAGTGGAGGCCCAGTCTCTGGATTCATTTAAGAAAGAATTGGATAGAGCTCTTAAAGATAGTGGAGTCAAGGGTTATGGAGATAAGGCTGGAACAGGATACTGATTGGGAATGATCAGCCATGATCATATTGAATGGCGGTGCAGGCTCGAAGGGCTGAATGGCCTACTCCTACATCTATTGTCTATTGTCTATTGTCTATTGTCTTGTCATACCTGTTATCTCATTGGTGCTTCAGCTAGAGGCCAAACCTATCAGTAGTGCCATATTGACATAAGTTTTAGCACAGAGACACAGGCTGCTTGTCAGGAGTGATCTATCCAGGTGAGGGAAGTGTATGGTGCACAAAGATAAAGTATGAGTCATTCTCTGACACAGCAAACACATTGCACATTTATTCAACCCAATGACCATGTCAGGGACTGGGTGGGAGATAATCCTCAGTCCATTCAAGAGGGGACCACTGTTGGTCAAGGGGTCCCATAATTGTCAATTGTGAGGCACAGTCCACATTCAGACTTGGCAATGGCCAATCAGAGAATTCCTGATGAAGGGCTTATGCCAGAAACGTTGATCCTCCTGCCCCTCAGATGCTGCCTGACCTGCTGTGCTTTTCAAGCACCACACTCTTGACTATTGTCAAATCAGTGTTTGGACCACTCACTGACCGGGGATATGTCTGACGAAAGTCCAGATCGTGGGCAGTGGTCAGTCCTGTAGAACCAGCACCAGCTAGGGGATTCACATTCTCAGTGAAGGAGCTGCAAGGATAGTGGCCAGGGCTTTGGTCACCCGTGTCTAGGGGCTCCTCATTAAACTTGGTCAGAGGATTTGGATGAATACAATCCTCAACATCAGTCTGTTTATTGTTCAGGAGGGTGTAGAAGGAGCAATACAGAATAGCATCAGAGGGCATGGTCGGCTATAGGAGAGTGGCTTTGGCAGAAGGAGATAAAGGACTAAGGTAGGCATCATTAAAGCATAATGCCTGATTCCTTCCAGGTGCAGGGTGCCATCAACTGTACACATGTGGCACTGAAAGGGTTGCAAATTCTATTTGTAATTCTATTTACTAATTCACAGCAGTGACTAAAGAGCTTGTATAGAGTTGAAATAGTTTCATATTTCTTAATTCTACTGATCTGAGAGGTTTGTATCACAAGCTGCTGAATTCATAAATAGTAAGGAGTTACATTCAATTCATGGGCAGGTGATTTGTGATCTTTACCACTTGCTGAAGGTATGTGTCTGCTACCGTGGCAGCTGCCACAACTCCTACATCCTTAAGTACTGTCTCAGACGTGGTGCATTTGAAGGTCTAGATGCCTTACAAGGCTGGTTACTAGGAACAGGGGCTACTCATTGGCACCATGGCTCATAACAGAGCTCAGCTGCATTGGCATCATAAGCCAGACAGGATCTGATGCTCAGTGCCAGTAGATGAGCATTCCAGTCAATGTAAAATAGATGCTGGTCATAAAGTCAGCATTTTGTTTACACTGTGAGAGGAAGCAGCAGCCTGTATAGTTTTTGTTTGTGTTACCTTTGGCTACAAATGAAAACTCAAGTTTGGAATTGTCTGATTGTTTGCCTGTATGTGATGTTCTCCTACTGGACAATGACAGAATGCTGATCCACAATAACACTGGGGACAGAGTACTGGTGATGTAGTGAGACTATTAAGACAGGATGTAGCTAAGGACAGGTAAACTGTGTGGCCTGCTGGTTGAACAAGCCTCACGGCCATAGAAATAGGCTTCATGAAAATAGGCTCATTTTTGTAGAGTGCGATGAGTTTACGACTCCGATCATGTTGCATTAGAGCTCCCTTCGAACAACTAGTGGCATTTGTAAAGCACAAGGGATTCTGCTCTCTGGATGTCCAACTGGTCTGTAACCACAGATAAAGAAACATACAGGTCTGTAACCACAGATAAAGAAAACTGTGCTAGTTTTCCAGGGAGCACGCATGACTGTGATATCTTGTGGAATTCAGATCCCTGAACCTTTGTGACCCCTGCCACAATTATCAACAGTTTCCTCCACCTAATGTGTTTCATACAAGATGATAAAATGTAGGAACAGATGTGACTATACAAACCATAGGGTCTGCTCTGTATTTCAATGAGATCATGGTTGACCTGACAATCCTTGATTCCACTTTTCTGCCTTTCTCCCATACTGCTTGATTCGTACACTGATTAAAAATCTGTTTATCTCATTCTTGACTATAAATGACGTAACCTCAATAGCCTCTGCGTTCCATAGATGAGCCTTCTGAGAGAAGACATTTCTTCTCTCTGTATTAAAACGGTGACCCCTTATTCTGAGATTATGGCACGGTGGCAGTGGGCGGCACGGTGGCACAGTGGTTAGCACTACTGCCTCACAGCGCCAGAGACCCAGGTTGAATTCCTGCCTCAGGCGACTGACTGTGTGGAGTTTGCACATTCTCCCCGTGTCAGCGTGGGTTTCCTCCGGGTGCTCCGGTTTCCTCCCACAGTCCAAAAAAGGTGAATTAGCCATACTAAATTGCCCGTAGTGTTAGGTGAAGGGGTAAATGTATGGGAATGGGTCTGGGTGGGTTACACTGGGCGGGTCAGTGTGGACTTGTTGGGCCAAAGGGCCTGTTCCCACACTGTAAGTAATCTAATCTATGGTGTTAGACTCTCCCACAAGAGTAAATAACCTTTTTGCATTTAACCTGTTAAATCCCCAAAAAATTTTGTGTGTTTCAAAGGCTGCCTCCTCTTCCTCTGAGCTCCAATGAGTATGAACCAAATCAACCCCTCTTCATAAAGCCCTCCTCCAAACCTAAATCAGCCTCATAAACATTCTCTGGGCTATCCCCAATGCCAGTCTATCTTCCCTTAGATAAGAGTCCAAAGTTATTCACTGTATTCCAGTTGTGGTCAGATTGGTGGCTTGTATAGCTTTAACAAGTCTCCCTTATTTTTATATTTCATCCCCTTTGAATAAAGGTCAACATTCCCTATGTCTTCCCTATTGACTGCTAAACCTGGATGCTCGCTTTTTGTATGAGGACTCCCAAATGCTTCTGAGAAGTAGGTTTGTGCAGTCTTTCTCCATTTTAATAATATTCATCTCTGCTATTCTTCCTTCCAAAGTGCATAACCTCACATTTTCCCACATTATATTCCATCTGTCAAGTTTTTGCCCACTCATTTAACCTGTCAATATTATAATTTATACTGTTGGTGTCACCCTTATCATTTGCCTTTCCACCCACTTTGTGTCATCAACAAATGTGTAGCGCATTCACTTTCTTCATCAAAGTCACTATATATTGTATATTGTAAATAACGTGGCCTTAGCACTGGTCCCTATAATGCTCCATTTGTTACAACTTGCAATCTTAAAAATGCATCCTTTTACCAACTTTCTCTACACAAACTTCATAGGCTCTTGTCTCATTAAACTGCTTGACATGTGGTACTTCATCAAACATCTTCTGAAAATGCCCACCGCTAACCTTTTTGCTTTTAATCTGAATCAAAAGGACATTGACTCCTAACATAAAAGTGAAATTAGATTCCTCTTGCAGTTCCTTTGTCAGGAAACACACACCACGTGTTAACTTCCAACTAATGTTTTCAAAACAAAAGAGCCATAAGACCATACGATTAGGGGCAGAATTAGGCCATGTCACTTTATCATGACTGATATGTTTCTCAACCCCATTTTCCTGCCTTATCTCCATAACCTTGACCCCTTACTAATCAAGAACCTATCTACCTCAACCTTAAATACACTCAATGACCTGGCCTCCACAGCCCTTTGAGGCAATAAATTTCACAGAGTCAACACTCTGTGGCTGAAGAAATCCCTCCTCATCTGTTCTAAAGCATCATTCCTTCACTCTGAGGCTGTTTCCTTGAGTCCTAATCTTTCATACTTGATAAAACATCTTCTTCAAGTCCACTCTATCCAGGCCTCTCCGTACTCTGTAAGTTTCAAAGAGATCCCCCGATCCCTTTAAACTCGATCGAATACAGACCCAGATTCCTCAACTGCTCCTCCTATGAAACATCCTTCATTTCTGGGATCATTCTTATGAACTTCCTCTGAACCCCTTCCAAAGCCAGCACATTCTTCCTTAGATATGAGGCCAGGTCTGCTGACAACATTCCAAATGCAGTCTGATGAGAGCCTCACACAGCCTCAGAAGTCCATCTAGCCCTCTCAAAATGAATGCACACATTGCATCTGCCCTATGAATTGCCAACTGAACCTAAAGAGAATCCTGAATTAGGACTCCCAAGTCCCTTTGTGCTTCAGATTTCTGAAGCCTTTCCCCATTTAGAAAATAGTCTTTGCCTCTATTCTTCCTACTGAAGTGCATAACCTCAAAGCTTCTGGTCGGAAGCGCCCGGGCGGCCGGGCGCGACCCGCTCCGGGGACAGTGGCAGGTGGGGAGTTTGACTGGGGCGGTACACCTGTCACACCGTAACACAGGTGTCCTAAGGCGAGCTCAGGGAGGATGTGAGTTCTTGTGTTCCATCTGCCACTTTTTTGCCCACTCTTCTAGCCTGTCCAAGAACTTCTGCAGCCTCCCCGTTTCCTCAACACTACCTATTCTTCCACTTATCTTTGCGTCATCCATGAGCTTAGCAACAATGCACTCAGTTCCTTTGTCCAGATCATTAATGTGAATAATTGTGGTCCTAATAATGACTCCTGTGGAACTCCACAAGTCACTGGCTGCCATTCTGAAAAAGACCTCTTTATCTGCATTCTCTGCTTCCTGCCAGTTAGCCAATCCTCTCTCCATGCCAACACTTTGTCCTTACCATTTTTTTTTGCAGCCTCCTGAATGACATCTTGTCAAAGGCCTTCTGGAAATCCAAATAGATCCAAAAGAAGGTAATTATTAAAAAAAAGTGGCAAGTTCAATATCATAAAGCTTGTTCGACAAGATCAACAGTTATATAATTCAGGAAATAACCTTTCAAAGAGAGCTAAAGATATGAAAAATTTGTTGAAGAAAGGATATTGTGAGCTAAATGACCTGTTTCTTGTTTTGACCTCATGTAAGCTGGAGGGACCTGAACTTTTCTTTTCAAAGTGATTTAACCTGCAATATGGATATCACAAATTTACGAAGGTGATATGGATATTCACAAAGGGTGGATAAACTATGTTCAAATGTTGAGAACTAGTGTTATTTAAATCCCCAGTTTTTTTAGGATGAAAACAAAATTCTGTCATTTGCAATGTACAAAACATTAGCTGTTTTGGTATACAGGTGATTTGATGTAGTTTAAGAAAAATATATATTGATCTAGTTTCAACAGATGTCTTTTTTTCAAACCAAGGGGTATTATTCTGGATGAATTCATTTTGATTCAATTTGAATGTTTGACTGAGTTTCAAAAATACTAACAATTCTCTTATCTCTGCAGTTGGGGGTGCTGAGTTCACAATCTGACAGAATTTTTAATAAGTTGTAAATGGTTAGCCATTTGTGATGAGGTTACTGATTTTATTTTTTTAATTTCTGCATTAAGTGCATATGGGTAAGAGCTCCATTAATTTGTTGGAAGTTTATTTTTTCATTTCCACGTGCTCCTTCAGTCTGCCTCAAATGGAAAAACGTTGCCATTGTATTACCAGACCATTAGAGTGTGATGACTGGTGGTGGTTTAACCTGAAGGTCACTATGCCCCAGGGGAGAGATTGTGAAGGGAAGTCCTTCATAGGCATCTCAGCTGGTGTGGGAATTGAACCACCCGATGCTGCATTGCAAACCAGCCATTCAGTCAAGTGAGCAAAACTAGACTCCTCTCCCTTCCCCCCACCCCTACCCCTGTCCCAATAATGGTACAGGTAAAGTGGCTATGATGGTGGCATGGGCTTATAAATTGGCGTGGAGGAGGCTTAGAGTATGAAGTAGCAACATGGCATGAGTAGGTATGGAGGACATGTAGATATGAAGTGACATGGGGAGTGTTTGCGGGAGGGTTAGGAGATGTGAGAGTTGGGGGGTGCACTATGACTTTTAAAACAACTTGAATGATGTATCAGAGCACTGAGGGGTTGTACAAACCAGCCCAATTTGACACTTGTCTACTCCCATGGCTATCTTTGCTAGACTTCTAGGTCAGTGGGCAAAACCTGAACTAATCCCCAACTCCCTAGAGTAGAAATTGAGTGTAACAGAGTACATTTCATTGAAAGATGCCTTGTTACATGAAATTTCTTGACTTGAGCTATTCACCTGATGAGCAAAAATTCAGCTCAAAGTCTCAAACATAGAATCATAGAATCTCAGAATCCCTACAGTGCAAACATGTGGGTTGCCCGTGCGTAAAAAGGTTAAACTAATTTTGTGTAATCTAATTAAGTATTACAATTACCAAAGCTTGCCATAGAATTTACAAGCATTGTGTTTATCTGACCAAATTCTGTCAGATATTGCAAGTTCTTACGGGATTTATCTTTTATTTATTATCTATATCAATTGTATAAAGAGATTTATTTTGCAATTGAGAACTGTTAATTTATGGAATAGACTGCCATCTGGTGCAATGAATGAGAAATTAGTCAAAGAATTCAATAAAGAAATGGATAGACTACTGATTTCTAGTTGAGGAGAATTTGTGCGTAATACAAAGGGTACATCTTATGCATGAAACAGACCAATAGAATGAACATTCTTCATTCATTTTGTTATATTTATAATATAGTTATCAGCAGTTTTCCTCTTACAATTTTTTTTCTCTTTATGTATCTTACGCTATTTCCTGATCTACAGAATTGATAACCAAACAGTTTCTCTGCTCTCAATGATGCGCCAGGAGTTGTAATGGTACAGCAAAAGTTGATTCATCCTTTTATTATCCATCTTCCCTCTGGGAAAATTATTTTATCCTTGCTCATTTCCTTTCTCAATGGATCAATTTGAAATTGGGAACTTACATGTGGCTTGGTAAATGTAAGCATTGCACAAAGTATTCAATCAGATGAATGTTTTGGGAGACTTTAATCACAAATGATTGTTTTATTGATTCTCGTGTGAAGAATCAATATTTCAACTTCACTTTTCAATATTGTAGTACCAAGGAAAGGTAATTTTTAAATATTTTGTCTTTAAATAGAAGCAGCATTTGATAATTACTGGAGCAAAAGGTCTATTTATATTTATAGTTACATTGATTCTAAATTGTCACTTTAACAGAACATTAGGTTCCACAAATGAAGCTATGACATTTTCAATATGCCCACATATGGAAGAGTACCTCTTGCCCTGCTTTAACATGTTTATCAAAATGAAAACGTATTGGCTTCAATCTTCTGGTTTCCAGATAGCTGGCAGCCAGAGGTTCTCTGAAATTTGGGTGCAGCAAACTAACGATGCAATCATTTTGAGGAATTTTAAACTTGAGTTAGAGTCAGAGATTTTGGAGTGTTCTGACTAATTTAACTTGATAAGTAGTCAGAAAAAGATAGAATTAAACTAGCATTGGCTAACTATGAAACTGGCCATTACGGGACTCCCAATCAATTTGGACATCAACTCATCTCTTCCTGGTCCAGACTCTCAACCCACCCATCAAAGACCAACCTTGCACCACCCCACACCCCCTTGCCTGAACAGTTGCTTCACTTGACTAGAATCTGTACTCCTTCTCTCACCTGATAACTGTATCCTCTCACACACATCTCGCACGCTACCAATCACCTGCCATCCATATCCTCTCACCAACTTGGTGCCCTTTTTTTTTAAGATTCCTTTGGCCCAATCAGTCCACACCGACCCTCGAAGAGTAACTCACCCAGACCCATCTCCCTCTGACTAATGCATCTAACACTATGAGCAATTTAGCATGGCCAATTCACCTGACCTGCACATCTTTGGATTGTGGGAGGAAACCGGAGCACCCAGAGGCAACCCATGCAGACATGGGGTGAATGTGCAAACTCCACACAGACAGTCGCCCGAGGCTGGAATCAAACCTGGGACCCTGGGGCTGTGAGGCTGCAGTGCTAACCACTGAGCCACCGTGCCGCATTTGGTTTTTTTTAAAAACCTGTACCATCTCATCCACCTGCCCACTCACAAGAACTGTCAAAGTAACTTTGGGACTTTCAACAGCAAATATTGTATCTCCTGCTGAAAACCATAGGTCTGGTTTCTGCTGTAATCCATTCCAATGTTGCTGAATGGTTTGCTTGTGTGCTTCTGTTGTGAAGTATCCTGCCTCTGAAATTCAACTTGAAAACTCCTGGAAAGGTTAGTAGGCAACATTTTCTCATCAAAATAGAAATTTGATTCCAGACTGGAAAATTCAGACCATTGTTTACTCAAACATAAAATTGCGTGTGTTTGAGAACCTTATGATAATTGGCAGACAAAATGATCAGAATTAAAAATTGTTCAAAATACAGATCTGTATTTTTATTTGAAAGGAGAACAGATGGGCAAATTTATGTGGGAGTGGTTTGTTTGTGGAGAAGTTAAGAAATGTTTTGGGGACATTGCTGACAAATCCAGCATTAATTCTGCATCTATTTCTCCTTGAGATGATTCTACTGTTGTTTTTATCCATTGCAGCCTCTGCCACAAAGGTGGTCCCACAACATTGTTCGGTAGAGGGTTCTAGGGTTTTGACCACTGGCCATGAAGGAATAGTGATATATTTTCAACTTTGGATGCTGTGTAATGTGGAAGGGAACTTGAAGATGGTGGTCTTCCCATGAAGCTACTACCCGTGTCGTTTAGTGTGCTGAAAGCTGGTGATTTAGAAAGTCCTGCCAAAGAAGACTGGGCAACTACTGTGCATCCTGTAGACAGGACACCCTGTCAATATGTCAGTGGTGGAGGCAGGGAATATTGAAGTGAGTGGATGGGCTGTTTTACAGCTTCAGTGGTGTTGAGATCTTTTATGGCTGCACCTATCCATGCATGTGGACAATATTACACCACAATCTTGATTTGAACATTGAAGGTGGTTGAGAAACTGAGGGGCAAAAGCTGAGATAGGCTTCAGTAGCCATGTTATTTATGTGGTAAAAACAATGACTGCAGATGCTGGACACCAGATTCTGGATTAGTAGTGCTGGAAAAGCAGACCAGTGTCAGGCAGCATCCAAGGAGCAGCGAAATCGACGTTTCGGGCAAAAGCCCTTCATCAGGAATAAAGGCAGAGAGCCTGAAGGGTGGAGAGATAAGCTAGAGGAGGGTGGGGGTGGGGAGAAAGTAGCATAGAGTACAATAAGTGAGTGGGGGAGGGGATGAAGGTGATAGGTCAGGGAGGAGGGGGTGGAGTGGATAGGTGGAAAAGGAGATAGGCAGGTAGGACAAGTCCGGACAAGTCATGGGGATAGTGCTGAGCTGGAAATTTAGAACTAGGGTGAGGTGGGGGTATGGGAAATGAGGAAACTGTTGAAGTCCACATTGATGCCCTGGGGTTGAAGTGTTCCGAGGTGGAAGATGAGGCGTTCTTCCTCCAGGCGTCTGGTGGTGAGGGAGCAGCGGTGAAGGAGGCCCAGGACCTCCATGTCCTCGGCAGAGTGGGAAGGGGATTTGAAATGTTGGGCTACGGGGCGGTTTGGTTGATTGGTACGGGTGTCCCGGAGATGTTCCCTAAAGCACTCTGTTAGGAGGTGCCAAGTCTCCCCAATGTAGAGGAGACCACATCGGGAGCAACGGATACAATAAATGATATTAGTGGATGTGCAGGTAAAACTTTGATGGATGTGGAAGGCTCCTTTCGGGCCTTGGATAGAGGTGAGGGAGGAGGTGTGGGCGCAGGTTTTACAGTTCCTGCGGTGGCAGGGGAAGGTGCAGGATGGGAGGGTGGGTTGTAGGGGGGCGTGGACCTGACCAAGTAGTCACGGAGGGAATGGTCTTTGCGGAAGGTGGAAAGGGGTGGGGAGGGAAATATATCCAGCGGGTGGTGGGGTCCATTTGGAGATGGCAGAAATGTCGTCGGATGATTTGGTTTATGCGAAGGTTGGTAGGGTGGAAGGTGAGCACCAGGGGCGTTCTGTCCTTGTTACGGTTGGAGGGGTGGGGTCTGAGGGCAGAGGTGCGGGATATGGACGATATGCGTTGGAGGGCATCTTTAACCACGTGGGAAGGGAAATTGTGGTCTCTAAAGAAGGAGGCCATCTGGTGTGTTCTGTGGTGGAATTTGTCCTCCTGGGAGCAGATATGGTGGAGGCGGAGGAATTGGGAATATGGGATGGCATTTTTGCAAGAGGTAGGGTGGGAAGAGGCCTCCGCCATATCTGCTCCCAGGAGGATCAGTTCAGGAAACAGCTTTAAATTGTTATACCTCAGATGCTATTCTGAGGTAGTCCTGCAATGAGTGTACAGAACTGAGATGATTGCTTCAAATAACCACAATAATCCTTCTGTGTACTTACTACTGGAGAGATTTATGCCTGATCCCCACTGGCTTCAGTTCCTTGGTGCCACATTGGTCAAATATTGCCTCGGTCTTTTGTCAAAGGAATTGCAAGAGAAATACCCTTTATTTAACCCCCTGTAAAACTATTGCCGGGGTAAATATAAGGTAGGGGAATGGGGCTGGTTGGGTTACTCTTCGGAGGGTTGGTGTGGACTTGTTGGGCCAAAGGGCCTGTTTCCACACTGTAAGGAATCTAATCTAATCTAGAGCTAGTGAAGGGGAAGAAAAATCAAAGGAGAATTGGATAGGTACTTTCCTAGATCCCTGCTATTACCATAATAGTACCTGTTATTCCTTTAAAAATATTTATTTATATTAATAAGAATTAAAACATCATGGGATTGCAATTTCTGTTTATTATTGAGGGTTCAAAGATCATAAAAAGCTTAATTTGTTACCCAATCAGAAATCTGTGGGCATTAAGCATAAAATTGACTCTTTCCATTTTAATTGCTTCCAAATTCCTTTCCTGCTGATCATTGGAGATAACATTTCCCTGGAAAAGTTATTCACTTTCTCTGTAGCCTCCTTGGTTTCTCACTGTGATGTAATCATAGCTGAACTCAATTAAGTGTTCAGCACGAAAGATGGCTGTACCACAATTAAAAGAATATGTGATTTGTCTTTTCTGATGTATATCTAACAAATCGTTTCATCAATGAACCGCAATGCAGAATATATCAATTGTCACCTAACACAACAAACAGATAGGCATTTGAATTTTAAATTAACAGTTGATTCTGTTTTAGTGCTAGTTATGTATGTTTCTTCAATGAAGCGATTAGACAGTTTGAAATCCTGCTACTGTGGTTAGTTAGAACTGATCATAAATACTATGTTGTCCAGTAAACTGAACTTTTAGAAGCTGAATTGATAGCAGGGAGTGGTGTTGACTAATGGACATTAATCTTTGTTCTCTTGTGAAGTGACTGTATAGATATAATCAGCATTAAATCTTGCAGACTCAACATATTTCACATATCCAATTATTGTTTTAAATAATGTTTAGGTTGGTGACACCACAATTTAAAGCTAATAAGATTGATCTTATCATTTGTGTGTGGAACGTATGTAAAGTAACCCAATGAAAAACTTCTTAAAAATCGTAAAATTTTCATTTGTTCACCCACAAATAAAATCCACTGTTTTAGGGGAAACATAAATATTTTAGCGTGTGTTGACTGTAAAGGAGAGATTCCATTTTGAACACAAGGTTTTTGGAAAATTCTAAAAGGTAAAAATGTCTTTAACAAGAAACTCTACAATTTATCTAATTATATCTTCATTCTCTGTAATCATAATAGGTACAATAACATTCGCTACAGAAGTTTGTAAGTCAGAAATGTAAGACTGACATGGAATAAATGGTAGAAAATGGTATATGGTTAATATAAATGATGTCACTACAAGATTACTTATAATAGCTGTCATTTCTTTCAAAGAATCACATAGCCATGCAGCACCAGAGGAAACCAATTCATGTTTCTATCAACCCTTTTATACACTTACTCCCACTACCCTGTTCTTTCCCCATAGCCTGTTACTTTTTTTCCTTTTTCTTGTATTGATTCAATTTCTTTTCAAAGGTTACTATTGAATCTGATTCCACAACCTTTTCAAGAAGTGAATTCCAGATAATAACAATTTGCAGTGAAAAAAATTCTTCTCATTTCATGTTTGTGTTCTTTTCCCAATTAATTTCACCAGTGTTTCACCAAAGCATTATAAGTCAGCTTATCCTTTGCATTTTTGCTTCGTGCAGTTTGATTTCATTGATCTTCCCTTCATTAAAGTCTTCATCATATATTAAGAATTGTTTTTTAGATTAGATTAGATAATTGACAGTGTGGAAACAGGCCATAAGACCATAAGACATAGGAGTGGAAGTAAAGCCATTCGGCCCATCGAGTCCACTCCGCCATTCAATCATGGCTGATGAGCATTTCAGCTCCACTTACCAGCATTCTCCCCGTAGCCCTTAATTCCTCTAGACAACAAGAACCTATCAATCTCGGCCTTGAAGACATTTAGCGTCCCGGCTTCCACTGCATTCCATGGCAATGAATTCCACAGGCCCACCACTCTCTGGCTGAAGAAATGTCTCCGCATTTCTGTTCTGAAATGACCCTCTCTAATTCTAAGGCTGTGTCCACGGGTCCTAGTCTCCTCGCCTAACAGAAACAATTTCCTAGCATCCACCTTTTCAAAGCCATGTATTATTTTGTACGTCTCTATTAGATCTCCCCTTAATCTTCTAAACTCCAACGAATACAATCCCAGTATCCTCAGCCGTTCCTCATATGCTAGACCTGTCATTCCAGGGATCATCCGTGTGAATCTCCGCTGGACACGTTCCAGAGCCAGTATGTCCTTCCTGAGGTGTAGGGATCAAAACTGGACACAGTACTCCAAATGGGGCCTAACTAGAGCTTTATAAAGTCTTAGTAGTACATCTCCGCTTTTATATTCCAACCCTCTTGAGATAAGAGACAACATTGCATTCGCTTTCTTAATCACAGACTCAACCTGCATGTTTACCTTTAGAGAATCCTCGACTAGCACTCCCAGATCCCTTTGTGCTTTGGCTTTATTAATTTTCTCACCGTTTAGAAAGTAGTCCATGCTTTTATTCTTTTTGCCAAAGTGCAAGACCTCGCACTTGCTCACGTTAAATTCCATCAGCCATTTCCTGGACCACTCTCCCAACCTGTCTAGATCCTTCTGTAGCCTCCCCACTTCCTCAGTACTACCTGCCTGTCCACCTAACGTCGTATCATCGGCAAACTTCGCTAGAATGCCCCCGGTTCCCTCATCCAAATCATTAATATATAATGCGAACAGCTGTGGCCCCAGCACCGAACCCTGCGGGACACCGCTCGTCACCGGCTGCCATTCTGAAAAAGAACCTTTTATCCCAACTCTCTGCCTTCTGTTAGACAGCCAATCCTCAATCAATCCCAGCAGCTCACCTCGAACACCATGGGCCCTCACCTTGCTCAGCAGCCTCCCGTGTGGCACCTTATCAAAGGCCTTTTGAAAGTCTAGATAGACCACATCCACTGGGTTTCCCTGGTCTAACCTACTTGTTACCTCTTCAAAAAATTCCAACAGGTTTGTCAGGCATGACCTCCCTTTACTAAATCCATGTTGACTTGTTCTAATCAGACTCTGCTCTTCCAAGAATTTAGAAACCTCATCCTTAATGATGGATTCTAGAATTTTACCAACAACCGAGGTTAAGCTGATTGGCCTATAATTTTCCATCTTTTGCCTTGATCCTTTCTTGAACAAGGGGGTTACTACAGCCATCTTCCAATCATCCGGGACCTTTCCTGACTCCAGTGACTCTTGAAAGATCTCAACCAATGCCTCTGCTATTTCCTCAGCAACCTCTCTCAGAACTCTAGGGTGTATCCCATCGGGGCCAGGAGATTTATCAATTTTAAGACTTTTTAACTTTTCTAGCACTATCTCTTTCGTAATGGCAACCATACTCAACTCAGCCCCGTGACACCCTTTAATTTTTGGGATATTACTCATGTCTTCCACTGTGAAAACTGACGCAAAGTACTTGTTAAGTTCTCCTGCTATTTCCTTATCTCCCATCACTAGGCTCCCTGCATCAGTTTGAAGTGGCCCAATGTCTACTTTTGCCTGTCGTTTGTTTCTTATGTACTGAAAGAAACTTTTACTATTATTTCTAATATTACTGGCTAGCCTACCTTCATATTTGATCCTCTCATTTCTTATTATACTCTTTGTTATCCTCTGTTTGCTTTTGTATCCTTCCCAATCTTCTGATTTCCCACTGTTCTTAGCCACTTTATAGGATCTCTCTTTTTCTTTAATACATTTCCTGACTTCCTTTGTCAGCCAAGGTTGTCTAATCCCTCCCCGGTTAATCTTTCTTTTCTTGGGAATGAACCTCTGTACAGTGTCCTCAATTATAACTACAAACTCCTGCCATTTTTGCTCGTGTCTTCCCGGTTAGCCTCTGCTTGTTGTAGCCAACAAGTTCTCTGCTTGTTGTAGCCAACAAGTCCACACCGCCCCGCCGAAGCGTAACCCACCCATACCCCTACATCTACCCCTTACCTAACACTACGGGCGATTTAGCACGGCCAATTCACCTGACCTGCACATCTTTGGACTGTGGGAGGAAACCGGAGCACCCGGAGGAAACCCACGCTGACACGGGGAGAACGTGCAAACTCCACAGTCGCCTGAGGCGGGAGTTGAACCCGGGTTTCTGGCGCTGTGAGGCAGCAGAGCTAACCACTGTGCCACCATGCCGCCCACTCTTGTAGTTGTAGCTCTTGTAGCTCTTAATATAAGTCTTCCAAATATAAGTCTCTATTAGATTTCTCTTGTAGACTACATTGTAAGGATGACTAGACTGACCAAGCACCTCAGCCTTTGCTTGATTAGCACTAAAGTGCACTTAATATCTGAATTGTTCAAGTATGGTGGGGCCGAAGAAGATTGTCATTATTCACACGTCTCGGAGAAATCTCTTGGCACCCAGCAGCCTTTGCATTCATTTCCTCGAAGTGGACAATGTGGGATGGAGATAAATGCAAGATAAATGCAATGCAGAACTGCCTAGCTAACTTGCACAAACTTGCATAATCTCGTTTGTGATTAGGGACCAGCGGGATATTAATGAAGTGTTATTCTTAAATCCTGTTGGCATGTGCTTGAGTGTACTGACAGCAAAACGTCCCTTCCTGCACAACAGGAAAGGTAGCTGCAGCTGCAATTTCTTGAACTCTCTCCCAGACAAGAGAGAAGTCAGCTACTTTGCAAATCTTTGACATTTTTTATTGACTGAGGAGGTCCTGACAAGCAGTGCATTGGTGACTGTTGATGCAGCTAAGCATTTAGTTTGAAAAATACAGGGAATATTTGTAGACTAGATAAAGGTATTAGCAAAGAAACTGTGAGCTTTGGAGGCTTAGTGAAAGCCTATGTCCCCCACCTAACAGCAAACAATACATATTGGAGAAGACTGCAGTGATATTCAAGAACCTGGCTAAAAAAAACACAATCTAAACAGAACACAACCTATCATCCCCACTTCCAACCTTATGAGAGAGGGATGGTCATTAATGAAGCAGCTGAAGATGGTTGGGCCTAGGAGCTATTCCTGAGGAACTCCTTCAGAGATGTCCTGGAGCTGAGATGACTGATCTTCAACAACCATCTTTCTATGTGTCATTAATGATCCAATCAACAGTGAGTTTGCACCTGGTGTCTATTGATTGATTCCAGTTTTGCTAGGGCTTCTTAGAGGCATTTGGAGGGGTATATGAATAGGAAGGGTTTGGAGGGATATAGGCCAGGTACTGACAGGTGGGACTAGATTGGGTTGGGTTGGGATATCTGGTCGGCATGGAAGGTTGGACCGAAGGGTCTGTTTCCATGCTGTACATCTCTATGACTCTAAATGCAACCTTGATATCAAGAGCTGTCAGTCTCACCTCACCTTTGGAATTCAGCCCTTTTGTCCATGTTTGAACCGAGGCTGCAATGAGGCCGCTGAGTGGCTCTAGCGGAACCCAAACAGGGCATCATTGAGCGGGATATGAAGCCATGAGACTTTATGAGGTCTGGAGTCAATGTTTACAACTACCAGGGCTACTCCCTCCTGAATGTATCCCAATGTGCTGTCATCTCTGTTGAATCTGTCCTGCTGGTGAGACAGGAAATATCCAGGGATATCGTATTGTTTGACTAGTCTGTGAGGCAGCTCTCCCAATTTTGGCACTCGCCCCCAGACTAAGGAGGACTTTACAGGGTCAACAGGGCTGATTCTGTCATTGTCATTTCCGGTGCCTAGGTTGATGCTAGGTGATCTGTCTGGTTTTACTTCTTTAAAATGTGTCACAAC
Organism: Chiloscyllium punctatum; assembly: GCF_047496795.1. Taxonomy (NCBI): domain Eukaryota; kingdom Metazoa; phylum Chordata; class Chondrichthyes; order Orectolobiformes; family Hemiscylliidae; genus Chiloscyllium; species Chiloscyllium punctatum. Next base: position 38,823,524 of record NC_092750.1, on the reverse strand, counting down.
TGAATGGTTTGCTAGGTTATTTCAGAAGGCAATTGAGAATTAATCACATTGCTGAGGGCCTGGAGTCATATGTTGGTCAGACAAGGTAAGGATAGAAGATTTCTGATAAAATCCACACATTCCCGAAACGTCATGATTGGGGATTCCATCAGAACTTTCACCTTCACTGTTCTTTGTAACAGGTGGTCTTGTCCTATGTGGCAAACTTAAGTTACCCTTGCTTTTGCCAATAAATCTTGACAAGATTTATTACTAAGTCAGATAACTGTAGTTACTTAAACATGTCTTCTAATTGCACACATGATGATGCTATGATTTTAAGAGTTAACAATTTGTGAGGCTTTGGGTTTTTTAAAAGTTGTAACAAGGGAAGTAGCCTGGATGGGGCTGACTCTCTGATACCAGGATTTCTAATTTATTTTTAGGTTTTAGGTTTAGTTTTAAACAGAAACCTTTGGTGTCTCAAAAGAGTGTGAAGCCCCAGTGAATGTCTCTTGGCTGCTATACTCTCTGAATCTTCTCTTGATATTTCTTCCTCCTGGTGAACTACAAGTGAGAATCTGTGTCTGAATTTGCCTTTTTGCCAAGGAGTGTGCTTATGGGATATTACTATGTTGGAACAGTTAATTAGTATTAGCTACTGTAGCTATTACTTGGTTAAGCTTTATATTAATTAAGTTATTCTAAATTCCTCTTTCTTGAGTTGTCTTTTAACTATAGTTTTTAATAACTTTGTATTTTGCTTAGCGCAAATAGTTTGACCACTCACATCACATCTGGAATAGGGCACTTCACATCTCCCTTTAAAATAAGAAAAAGTTAGGGTCTAGGCTACCTTCTTCAAATATTTTGAGGCAGTCTGGTCTGGTTTGATCCATAACGCACAGAAACAGACCCTTTGGTCCATCCAATCCATGCAGATCACAGTCCCAAGATAAACTAGTACCACCTGCCTGTGCTTGTCCCATATCCTTCCAAACATTTCTTATTCATGCACTTATCCAAGCATCTTTCAAACATGATAACTGTACCCGCATCCATCATTTCCTCTGGAAGTTCATTCCACACACAAACCACTTTGCGTAAAAAAAAATGTCTTTTTAAAATCTTTCTCCTCTCACCTTAAAATATGCTCCCAACCCCAGGGGAAAGACACTTGTCATTTGCCTTTTTATACCCCTCATTATTTTACAAACCTCTATACGGTTGTCCCTCAACTTCCTATACTCCAGTGAAAAACATCTCAGCCTTTCTAGCCTCTCCTTGTAACTCGAACTCTCCATTCCCAGTAACATCCTGGTAAATATGTTCTGACCCCTTTCTAGCTTAATAAGATCCTTCCTATAACAGGTTCGTAACTGTTAATGCGGAGACCTAGATAATGTTCTGAGAACCTGGGTTTGAATCCTGTCACAATAGCTGATAGAATTTGAATTCAGTAAAAAACTGGAAATAAGAGTCTATTTTGAGAGTCTTCTCAAAGAGTTTTCATTGATGACCATGAAGCCATTGTCACTTGTCAGGAAAGACTCATGTGGTTCATTAATGCCCTTTAGGGAAGGCAGCTGCCACCCTTCCCTGATCTGGCTTACATGTGACTCCAGGTCCACAGCAATGTGGTTGACTCTTAACTACCCTTTGGGATGAGCAATAAATGCTGGCCTAGCCAGCAACACCCTCATCCTATGCATGAATAATAAAAAAAAGTACTGTTTCAACTCAATATTGTAACAATTATGCTGTTACAAAAGCAACAAATTCTTAAATAGCTAAAAATGGGCATCATTTGATTTTTCAAGTTGCCAAACTGTCCCAGCACTTTAGTCATATAGCAGTGTCCAACTTCCATTCCAGTCAAGAGTCTGGAAAGGAAAATATGCACTCACACACCCTGTGAGCAGCCATTTGACTTGCAGTTTTCTAATAGTCAAGATTAGATGGTGCTGGAAAAACACAGCAGGTCAAGCAGCATCTGAGGAGCAGGAAAATCGGATGCTGCTTGACCTGCTGTGCTTTTCCAGCACCACTCTAATCTTGACTCTGATCTCCAGCATATGCAGTACTCACTTTCGTCTAGTTTTCTAATAGTCACAGCTTCAATTGATTTCTGAAGCCACTGTCCCACTTCCTCCATTGTTCCTCCACGTAACTTAAATTGATACTAATGGCAATATGCATGTACATTTTTACTGAGGATATTAAGACAAATAGTATAGAAAGGAAGCAATTATGTCATTGAACTTCCTGCACGTGGTTGCCTCTTTAAATACTATTTCAGCTGTTGATCAAGAACGATCCCATTGAAAGCAAAGAGTGGTTTCCTCACCCACTTCAGAGATTGCTGTTACAATTTCAGTTATGTAATTCAGCTAGTAGTGACACATTCATTGTCATACTTTCAAAATGACAACAAGGACTTCCACCTCCTACAGTTAAATTGTTCTTCTGTGAGATCCAACAATATCACTAACATGAAGAGATTGGAATAAACTGTATTTTGTTCTGCTTTGGGTCAGCATGAAAACATAGAAAATTTCCATCTCCCAATTTTAAAAAATCAAATTAACGAGAGGGCATAGTGAGATCAGCCACCTGTTAACAGTAGACAATTCCATTTAAATATCACAGCTCAAGCTTCAAGTAGTCACATACCAAAGTACAATATTTTACAAATATTGAATTAAAGCATTCACACAAGATAAAGCCCTGTAATAGAGTGAGTAATTTTTAGGGACACACTGTCGTTTTAAAATTTTTATCAGTTCAGTGATGGAAAATGTTGTAACGTCACGAGAACTGGAAAAATACTTTTCTTTTCTCAGCTCTGTGCCTGTTTTGTAGTTACCATGGAGATATGATCTAAATTTGTCTATTTTTGTGCAGAGACATATATGGTTGGCAACTGTCTCATAAAGGGAGGGATGGGATCAACCAGCATTGAAGTGTCACCAAAGGTCTCTGATGGAAGTTAAAATATAAGTGCTTGAATAGTATGGGAACTGTCAGAATAAATGCAGCTTTTTAGGTCTGCAAATGGCTGAATTGAAGAAAAGCAATGTTTGAATAAGGGATTTAGTTAAAGTGCACCAACTGTAGTTATTAGGGACATATTGAATAAAGCTGTTTTGCATGTGTAGTCCAATTTATTGTTGTTTGTTCTGTTGAATGAAGTAAAGAAGAAGGATTGCACAACGTTGAGATAAAGAGCTCTCTGAAATTTAAAGTTATACAAATTCCTCTCGAGGAGCTTCAGATGGGTACTAATGCATTTCTATATCTGTAGCATCAATTCTCTTAACTCTTCAACTTATTCCATGCTTCGATCTCACTATTTGTTATTTTTCATAACATAACATTAACTGACATATAACATTTACTGTGGTGCCCAACAGTATGTAGCCATTCTTCACAAAGATCACTAATCTCTTGTTGCTTCAGCACCTCAACACTGTGTGGTTTATTTTGTACCATGTTATCTACTATCTGCTATTGTTTCTTCATGTTATCTTGCCCTGGTGTTCTTATGACCCTGTTCACTTTATCTTTTCAATGCTGCTCTATTTGAATTACCAGATTGGAGTAACTGAACTAGATGCGTATGTGTGGAGCCTGATTCTCACTCTTGCAGATAAGTATTAATTTCAGTTTGTCTATGTTACAGTTCACAGTCTAAAGCCAAATAATCTGAACTGTTCCAAAGGAAACTTTTGCATCAGTGTGTATCCTTTCCCATTTGAGATATTTGTCTTTATGTCCTTTCCATTCCCAGCAATACAGTGTTCATCAGCTGCAAAGGCTGAAGGATCTGATCCCATACTGCTAACCACCTCAGTTCAGTACAATTTCTTTCATCTGACAGCAGCCTGAAAGGCTCAAGTGATTGAACTCTCAAGATCTCCAGCTGATTTCTGCCATCAGCTGGGCAAAAAGGAGAAGGGGTGTTGAGTTGGGATGAACATGGGGGGGTCGGTGGTTGTGAAGAAAGCGGCTCTTGCAGTGCCTGAGGGTGTCGGATCTCAGGGCGGAGGCTCTTGGGTCCCCAGAAGGGTGTCAGATCCCAGGGTGGGGGGTCATTGTCCAAGAGGCACAAGTGACAGGTTTCCAAGCAAGGATATCAGGTCAGGGTCTGCTGGAGGGAACTAGAGGAGGTGTGGTTGGGAGTGTGTGAGTTAAGTATGGAGTCTGTTAAATAGTTGCCCAGAAATTAGACTAGGAATTAGTTTATTCCTTAGTGATTATTTCACTGAATTTTGTTAGAATCAATAGTGTCTCTAATGTGTAGTGTTAGCGCGGATGAAATGATCTCAGTCCGAGCCCAGAGTGCGGTTCGACAATCGGTAATTTATTACAGTGTTTAACGCCGGCGGAGACCAACCGAGGTCCGAATCTCGATCGCTCTCCCGTTCCCCGCGCGATGTTACAAGTTATATACTTAATGAGTCAGGATGTAGGAGATTGGGTATGAATGAGTGTGAATGGTGGCAATCATGGCTGGAGTATGTGTGAATGTCAAGCTTCCTGCCGTCCTCGGAGAGTCGGCAGCATACACAAAAGGTGTGCTGTTTATCTTTACGTAAATGGGTCCGGGTGCTATCTGCTTGTCTCTCCATGAGGGCTGGAGGCTAGCACCCCCCTTTGTTACTTCCAAAGTGTCTGTTAGATTCATCCTGTTCGTTTGGTGTTTGCCTTTTGTGTAGGACTGTTTTGCATGATCAGGTTATGGGTGTGTGTCAGTTGGAACCTTGACGAGATTATAAGGTGGGTTTCGATCTGTGAGTCATGACCATTGTCTGGAGTCCTGACTAGTGTCTGGTCCGGTGTGTATTCAGATCTGTCTTTGGGCCCCCTTCTCCCGATCATGTGGTCGGGCTGGCAGCTGCTGTTTTAGAATGAATACTGTTTGCTTTAAAATGGATACTGCTGGCTCTCCCGATGTGGGCCTTACTCCATGGTAAACACGGGGCTGTTTATCACCCCCCTTCAGTAGCCTCTCCAATGTTGTGCAAGTGGTGATTGCTGTTGGCACACTACTCCTGGCGTTGACCTCCAGTTTGAGGAGGTTTATGGAAGTTGCTGCCATGCACACTTTGGAGGCCCATGCAGCTGGAAAGAAAATTAGAAGGAACACAGGTTGGAAGCTTCCAATGTCCCCAATTATATGTAAGCTTTTGGAGGGTTCTATATGTAGAGGAATTGTCCAGCAGAAAATCCAAGTTCCTGGGCAATTCCCTTAGAGTGCGGTAAGATGGTGATTAACTAGTCAGCAGAAAATCCGGGCCAATATGTTTATCTGGTTACCACTTCCTAATGCATTGTGAAGCTTGGCTTTTCTTACTTATGGTTACTTATGGAAAAAATAGTCTGGGTTTTGACAAGCTGACGGGTATCGTGCCCACTGACAGGAGAAATGATGGGAACTCCATCACTTCTATGGAAAGGGGTTCAATAGAATCAAGTGCTCTTCAGAGACTGTAGTGGCCATCATCCAACCATCTCTCAGATTCAAGCCTCCTATGGTTGACGTGTCAACCACAAAGAGCTGCTGACCAATCAGAGGCCAGCTTGTTATGATGGTGCCAGCAGGACGAGTGTCTGCTGTTGGTTCTGCACCCACCATTGCTCCAGATTCATTGCAGCACTCCAGGCCAAAGGGTATGTGAGGATGCGATGGGGACTACAGAATGGGGCTTGCAGCCAGTGAAAGAGCTTAATGGCAAAGGTGGGGGTGGCGGGGTTGGGGGGGGGGGGGGGGTGGGAGGTGTGTGAATCTCAACAGCCAACTCCTACCTAATGTCAGGTCTCTCAGTTGGCTCCAGGTTTCCTGACCATTTAGTAGCTTATTCCCCAGGAGGCTGTTGGCAAACCAAATAGAAAATGAAAGCTGTGTGTCCCCATTTAATCCCTGAGTCGTCACTAAATTGCCTCACTAATGGACATTCGGGCATTAGTGACTGGGCATTTCACTCTGCTTCTTTTGTTCTCTCATGTAATTTGGGCAGGATTTGATGATACTGACTGTCCAATCTTGGGGTCACTCTTACGATTCAGTAGGCCCAGCTATATTGATTCCCACTGCCAGATGCTGTATTAAATCCAACCTAAGATTTCTGAAATTTGTGTCAGTTGTCCAGAGTGGCATTTTTTTTTGTTCCAATGATATTTTGACTTTTTTTCTATTACTTTTCCTTTATTGAAGAGTGACTTGCGACATAAAGGTCAACTCCCTGTTTGAGCCATTTGCAGTAAATACTACATGGGAAATAGTGGCCCTACTGTTCTGGTACCTTTACAATTTTAGCCAGTTTATTTAACTAGAGATGTCTCCTGACTGATCTGATATTGACCTAATATCAGTTTACTTTCACAATCACTTGACTATGATATAGGAGCAGGAACCTGGGTCTTTATTCCTCCGAAATGGGAAAAGCTGCTAATGATGTTCATAAGTTGCATTCGTAAGTTTGTTCCACTTCAACTTTCCCAATTTATTGACTTTTCTTTCAAGTACATTCAAATTTATGCTCGTCTTGCAGTCAGATGCAAGTGACTTAGCATTAATGTTTAGCTTGTGGAAATTCAGAACTATTTTTTGTGTACTTTGCGTGAGAAAAGGATTCCAAGGCTATATGTTCTTCTCACTGTTTGAATTTTGGATGTTATTTAGAATGTACCACTCAGCTAATTTAGCACAAATCACTGTTTATTAAAGTAAACCACATCCTGGTCATCACATAAGATTCATAATGATTTGCAGCAACAATTTGACAATTTGCATTGTGCACTGATTAAAACATTTAAAAGGGAATGGAAAAACTGAGTTCATTACATCAAGTTATGAAATGTTTACACTATTATCCCACACGGTCAGCAGTTTTGTTTCAAGATATGATGCAGAATGTATTTTAATAATTAAGAGTTTGCACTCTGTCTAATTCTAGTTTAAACTTTTAATTCAAAATAACAAAATCCCTGGATATTGTGACTATTACTAAGTAAACCTATCAGTAATTATCTTCTGTAACCTGATCAGCTCTGTCATATAATTTTTCAGATTAATCTATAATAACATTTAATGAAAATAATTACAAGGACTGCTTTGCTTCCTCAAGAGCTAAATAATTTGAAGATTTTAAGACAAATTGCCTCTATAACCTCAGCTGAAGTCTAATTTACCTACAAGAAACTTCAAAATGTATAAGAACTAAATATATATTTTTAAGTAAATTCACAAAGAAAATCATCTCATACCTGAATATATTATTTTGATCCAATTTCAAAAATGCAACTTTGCACTGCGTTTTTTTTAAAATAAATATAGCAAATTCTAGGTTAAAGGGTAATTAATTTTCATTTCCTGCTCAGCTTCAATGAAGAAAGTTATAACATTTTCCTCCAAAGTAATGTAATCTTAAAGCAGTCACCTTGCAATTTACATATTAAATGTTCATTCTTTAGCTGTTTATGTTCATTCATGGCTTGTTATCTACTGAAGTATTGCTGAAAAAAGATGTGTTTAGTCCAAGCTTTTCATTTTGCATTCATCAGGACATTTTGCATGAACACAAATTCAAGGGGTAAACTAATATTTAAACTGCATGAGAGGAGAGTGCTGATTGCAAAACCTACAACACAATATATAATAATAGATGTGATTCTGAAACTGGACAACAAATTCTAGATAATACTGAATGTGTGATGAATTGTGCTGACAACTAATTCAGGAATATCAATGTAGAACACTTGTGTGTACTGGAAGCTAAGTATATTAATGCTACTTATCTTAATGCGAAGGGCCCTGTTCTTTACAAACTGAACATGTAACTGTTTCAACTCAAACAAACGATGATAGCTACTCACTGGTTGATTTCTCAGAGCAATGGCCTGACCTACCAAAGTGAACTTGCCTGGTTTAAAATTTAATAAAGCTTGACTATTAACTGTCGATTAGCATTAATGGATGCATTATCTATTGCAATGACCCCATCAATCAGAGTCCATTTGTCAACTGATCAGCACCATATGTAGTATACTCTGTGTTCATCCAAATCACACAATAATACTGTCCTACCTCATGGTCAAATACTTAGTCTCTGATCCACCACTACTAATATCCCACTCAAAAAAGGGTTGGAATTCAGCTTGAAATTTAGTATATACCTGATTCAGGTCATATGCAAAGTGAGTCTGAAAAGTATGGCGCTAGAAAAGCACAGCAGGTCAGGCAGTATCCGAGGAGCAGGAGAGTGATTTTACTGCTCCTCGGACGCTGCCTGATCTGCTGGGCTTTTCCAGTGCCACACTTTTCGACTCTGATCACCAGCATCTGCAGTCCTCACTTTCTCCATATGCAAAGTGAGCTTTGTATACATTTTGGAAGAATTTTCATTTTGCTCTGAACTACCAGAGTAAATTCCCAGATTTAGATTTAAGATTTTCAATCAGAGCACCAGCACCAGACTACACAAGGGTACTGCAAAGATTATCGAGGAGAAAGTGAGGACTGCAGATGCTGGCGATCAGAGCTGAAAATGTGTTGCTGGAAAAGCGCAGCAGGTCCGGCAGCATCCAAGGTACAGGAGAATCGACATTTTGGGCATAAGCCCTTCTTCAGGAATGAGGAAAGTGTGTCCAACAGGCTAAGATAAAAGGGAGGGAGGAGGGGCGTTGGAAATGTGATATTTCCAACTCCCCTCCCCCAAGTCCCTCCTCCCTACCTTTTATCTTAGCCTGCTGGACATACTTTCCTCATTCCTGAAGAAGGGCTTATACCCGAAACGTCGATTCTCCTGTTCCTTGGATGCTGCCTGACCTGCTGCGCTTTTCCAGCAACACATTTTCAGTACTGCAAAAATTAATAAATATTGTTCTTGCATTAAAGAGAAGGCAAAGTTAGACAGCTGATCTACACTGAGGCGGCATCCCTGTCTTTTTGGAATGAACTCTATAGGCTGCACTTGCTTGCATTGTCTGCAAATAGCCTTTAATGGTCAATATTGTTGTGCCCACATACTGTGATACAACAAGTGATTTTTTTTTACATTTTCCATAATATTTACAAATCAGATACCTACAAAAAGATACAAGATTAATCATGACTTTTTGACACTAACTAGTAATCTTTACCACGACATAAAGTCAGCATCTAAATTAGGATTTCATGGTGTTGCCATGGAGTCTTAGCCTAGGCAATCTTCTCATGGCCTGAAATCAGCTTTTAGCCCAAAGTGGCTTTTGGCTCAGACAGAGATTAGCATGCGTGAAACTAAGCTAAGCAGGCATATCGTTTGTGGAATCTCATTCTAATTTATCCACTGATAAACTAACTGCATTTCTTCTTATTTCTCTGTGATCTTGGGTCTTGCAACCCTGAGCTAACTGTCATCCTTAGTTAGTACTAGCGTTATGAGTCTCATGGAGACTGATAACTTTTTAAAAAGCTGAATTTCTGATATCTGACAGGAAGGATCACCAGGCAAGATTTAAACTTTCAAGAATTTTGCTGGAACAAACAGCCTGAAAACAACATTGACTCATCATTTTGTCAATAGGCAAACTACACTCTCAAGTACAAAAGATATATAGCAAACAAAACTCCCAAAGATTACAATTTAGGCAAATTTGGGAAAAGATAAACAGAAATTCTATGATTGCCATGACCATGACATTATATATTGAGTGGACAACTCCCCTCTTATGATGCCTACAGTTTACTACATAAACATGCACAGATTATTTGATCCATGAGTGGGGCTCATCCAATGGAGCTTGTGCCACTGACTGAGTGCCCTTCTCAGTCCTGTGCCCTTTTATGACCTTACCTAATTGAATTGAAAAGCCATCCCCATTCTGCTGTCACCTCCTTCCATTTGGACTCTTCCTGATCCATTGTGTAACCTGTGCGTCTCTCAAAAGTTCCAAACTGGCCCTTGATAAAAGCTTGTTGATAATCTTCATGGGTCCTTAATTTACATTTGGCAGATTGCTGGATCATGCCCAACATCCTGAGAAAAGTTGCTGATAGAAAAACAGCAAACTGGCGGGCAAGCATCCTGCCTCCATAACACAGAGAGCGGACCTGCCCAATTTATCAAATTGAAAATCATAACTTGCTGTTAATTAATGACCTATGATTCTTAGTCACTTAATGTATGTTGTTAAGTTCAAGTAAAATCAGAGAAATTATGTTGCCTTTAAAATATATTTTCTTATGTTAGTGAATCTTTGCATTCATCAATGACGAACATTACTGCTGGCGAATGAAAAACCTTTTTCCACTGTGGGAATCCAATGTTCAGAATGAGGGCCAACGTTGTATTGTAATGGCATGTATAAAATTTCTGGTATTTTGTCCAACTATGTGCCTAAGTTGTAATCCTTGACAGTTTCGTTTGCTAAAAATGTAAATCTCTAATCTTCTTTATACCAACTTTTCTTTTAGATTTCCTGAATATGACTGCAGCTTTATGCCAAGTGGTGAGTAATTTTCTCATGTGTTGGATAAACCTGCACCATTTTAAAAAAATATTATTTTATAATCAGGCACTATTACATTGATGGAAACATTTATAAAATAATGTAATCTTTAATTGCTAGACTTCATATATACAATCAAAGAACACAGGATTAGCCATTGATAAATAAGTGGATATTGCCTTTCATTCTACAATGTTGCAGTTTTAGCTTACAGGGTACTGTAGTCATTTTAAGTCATGGCAAGTCAGCACAGTGTGTGTGTGTGCTGAGCCCCTCCCGTTATTTATCACTCTTGCACTTGCAGGAAATGACATCGTTTCCCAGGCATTGCATAAACATTACTTTCTTTATTTGATTTGATTACTTACAGTGTGGAAACAGGCCCTTTGGCCCAACAAGTCTACACCGAACCCTCCGAAGAGCAACCCACCCAGACCCGTTCCCCTACATTTACCCCTTCACCTAACACTACGGGCAATTTAGCATGGCCAATTCACCTAACCTGCACATCCTTAGATTGTGGGAGGAAACTGGAGCACCCGAAGGAAACCCACGCAGACACGGGGAGAATGTGCAAACTCCACACAGACAGTTGCCTGAGGCGGGAATTGAACCCGGGTCTCTGGTACTGTGAGACAGCAGTGCTAACCACTGTGCCACCTTGAAATAATATTTTAAAATTTCATTTCTGGGATATAGGTAACACTAGAATTGCCAACATTTACTACTGATCCCTATACAACTGACTGGCTTGTGAGCAATTCAGAAGAGTTGATCACAATATCTGAGCTAATGATTCCCTTTTGCTGGATCTGATGTCCTTATTATTTGTATCACTATTACTCTATCACACTGTACATGCTTCCTGAACCCAGCTATTGTTTAAACATGTGTGGATCTTCTCACCACAAGCCTACTTACTATTCATTCTTGGGAACCTGTCACTTTGCACACTAGCCTATCTCATCCTGTAATGCAATATTTCCCTGCAAAGTCACACCCTACTTGTTTATCCAACCCTAACTTTCTTATCACTTTCCAACCAGATTCCACTTCCATATTAAATCAGTCACTTAAAAGCCTTCTAATTCAATCATTTCCTCACACGCAATTGCAAACCAGTAATTAGGCACTGATTAATTTTAAGTGGTTTAAGGTTCGCATTATCATGTTCGACAAATAAAAGGTAAAGTTTGCCCTTCTGCAGAAGGCCTTGTACAGATATGCTTGATCATGGATAACACATGATCCATGGGATTCTGCTGCTACCCTAATTAACCCTTTCCACACTGGCATAATTTCTATCATTCATCATGTGTGCTAATGGCCTTAACGAAATTTCAGATAAATGTTGTCACCTCTGCATGATCAAATTTGAAACCTTTGTGAATTTGTTTTATGAATATTTAATATGACCCAATGACAGGAATAAAGTCATCCTAGTCCTAACAGATGACAGGGCTTCTCTCTCATTAGAGAGAGAGAGAGAGAGAGAGAGGGAGAGAGGTTGTGGTTTAACCTGAGAGTCACTGTGTCTCAGGTGAGGGAAGAGATTGGGAAGGAGAGTTAAGTAGTTCCAAGTCAGGATACTGTGTGTCATGGAGGGGATCTTGCAGCTGGTGGTGTTCCCATATATCTGTTGTCTTTGCCCTTCTATGTGTTAAGAGTCGTGGACTTGGAAGCTGCTCTTGAAAGATCCAAGATCCAAGCCGCTATCCCACAGTGCATTTTATAGATGGTACACACTACTGTCAGGATGTTTTGGTGGTGAAACAAATGAATGATGGTGTACGCAGCACCAATACAGCTGGCTGCTCTTATCAGAATAGTGTTGAGCTTTGTGAGTGTTGTTTCAGTTGGCATTGTGGTTCAGTCAGATGTGTCCCTGTCACTGAGCCAGAAGCTCTGTTCCAGACATTTAAGGGAACAAACATGTATGGAGCACAAAGCAAATAAATGTTGGAGCTTCCCTCATCTAGACAAGTGGAGAATATGCCTCCGTGTTATCCAGGTTTTATTGCATATGGACATAGACTGCTTCAATAGCTGCAGAATTGCAAACAGTATAGTCTTGTGGTAGAGAGGTAGTGATCCTACCTCAGGACCAATTGGCCCAGGTTCAAGTTGCTTGAAGAAGATTCCTGAAGAAGGGCTTATGCCCGAAACGTCAATTCTCCTGCTCCTCAGATGCTGGCTGGCCTGCTGTGTTTTTCCAGCACCACATTTTTCAACTCTGGTACTCCAGCATCTGCAGTCCTCACTTTCTCCAGGTTCAAGTTGCAGCTGCTCTAGAGATGTCTAATAGCATCCCTGAACAGTTGATGAGGAAGAAACCTACTTGTGACATCTGAGGGCTTAGGTGATTTTAAATAAAAATTCATGAAATATGAACAAAGCAATATTTTGCCCATTGCTAGTTTCCTTTGAGATGTTACCAGTGACCCATCTTCTTGAGCCACTACAGTCCATTTGATCTAGGAACTCCCAAGGTGCAATGAGGAAGGGAGTTCCAGGTTTTGACTCAGCGACTGTGAAGAAGAGCAATTTTATTCCAAACCAGGGATGATAATGGCTTCCAACAAATGCAATCATCTTCCAGAGCTAGTGGAGATATTTCCTCCAATTCCCACTGATTTTAATTTTGATTTCATCTGCTATGATGGGAAACCCCTCATACCTTGAATCTGGAATCAGCTCTTTATTCATCCTTGATCTAAGGCTGTGAGGATGCCTGGAGCTGGGTGGCCCTAGCTGAACCCAAACTGAGCATTACTGACTTGATAAGTAAGTGACACATAGTACTACTGTCAGATAAGTGGGGTGAGTGAGACTACAGTCAGGAAGATCAGGAAGCAAAGCTGGCCAGATCAGAAGGATTTGGGATGGAGACCAGGAAGTGAAACTGACAAGGTCTGGACCCTGGGACAAAGCTGATGGACTGGGTACTGGGTCGTGATATCGCCTCACCAAAGGATGAAACTGGCATGGCCAGAGGCCAGGGTGTGAGACTGGTATATGGGGGAATGGCAAGGCTGCCATGCCAATTGAAATACTGTGGTGTTGAGGAAATGTATGGTTTCCTTTTTATTGTGGTTTTAAGTTTAATGGAGCAATGATGATTCTGGTAGATGTTGTTGAATCATTCTAATTTTGCATCCTTATGAGTCCAAATCCTCCGTATGTCAACACGAATACAGCTGTTGTTTTTTTGTGAGTGCATCACTTAATGAAGGAATTTGTGAAAACCAAAAAGTAGCCCCCAAAATCAAGTAGTAGCCCTCAAGAAAACCTCAAGAGGAGCTCTTGAGAGGAAAAAATATATTTATATCCTTGATATGGAATAAATTAAATTGACTGAAGAATGTCAGCTGTGATGCTAGGTACCTCAAGAGGAGTCCAAGATGAACATCTTTGGTGGATAATGGTTGCAAAGACCTCGGGCGTGACAGTTACATTGAACTGTTGGACTCTGCCATCAATGCAGACATCCTTAGACCATCCTCCTCCGCTCACTTTAATACTCTTGATATAGCAGGAATACGATTCTGATCTTTTAGGAAGTGGATTGCCGAGCTCTGCCTGTAACATGCTACTTCCATGCAACTTCAGCATGTATGTAGTCATGTAGCTACACTATATTGGCACCTCATTTCAAATACTGGTCACACAAGAGACTGCTATTTCAACTGAATTACAACATTAAGGGTAGGTGACTTTAAAGAGAAAAAAGATAACTGAATTTTCAAGAATACATATTTGGCAATGGACTAAAGTAGTCAAACCTCGGCTGATTGTAACAGTGGAAGCTTATACGTATTGCTGAGCCTTATGGAAGCATTTATAATGGAAATAATGATCAGAGCAAAACAGTTAGGGACAGTACGTACAAATGTTTAACAGTAGATAGGGGTAGAGATTTAAACAAAAGTAAAAAGACAAAACAAAAGACTCTGTGTTTGGGTGCACATAGAATTGATAAAAATGATTTATGGTGCAAATTGCCTGTAGGGTTAGGTGTATTAGTCAGGGGTGAATGTAGGGGAACGTGTCTGGGTGGGTTGCTCTTCGGAGGGTCAGTGTGGACTTGGGCCGAAGGGCCTGTTTCCACACTGTAGGGAATCTAATCTAATCACTACCATTTATTACCCATTCGTAATTACTCTTGAACTGAGTGGTTTGCTCAGCCATTTCAGAAGGCAGTTAAAAGTTATTGCATCTAGGTCAGACCAGGTAAGGATGGCAGATTTCCTTCCCTAAAGTACATTATGAATCAGATGAAATTTTATGACATGTTGCCAGATTTTATTAAATTCAACTTTCACCATCTGCTGTGAATTTGACCCCAGAACATTATCTTGGACCTACTGGGTTATTAGTTCAATGACATTACCACTATTTCACTGTCTCTCTTTTGTTGATAAATGTTAACCCGAGATGTACAGCATTGCATTCTTCAGAAAAGAAGGTCTCCACTACCTAGGTATTTCGATGCTGGTTGTCAGTGTTTATAATATTCAAAGCCTTTAGTGTCATAGAGAGGTACAGCATGGAAACAGACCCTTCAGTCCAACCCGTCCATGCCGACCAGATATTCCAACCCAATCTAGTCCCACTTGCCAGCACACGGCCCATATCCCTCCAAACCCTTCCTATTCATATACTCATCCAAATGCCTCTTAAATGTTGCAGTTGTACCAGCCCCCACCGCTTCCTCTGGCAGCTCATTCCATACACGTTCCATACACGTGAAAAAGATGTTCCTTAGGTCTCTTTTATATCTTTCCCCTCTCACCCTAAACCTATGCCCTCTAGTTCTGGACTCCCTCACCCCAGGGAAAAGACTTTGTCTATTTACCCTATCCATGCCCCTCATGATTTTGTAAACCTCTATAAGGTCGCCCCTCAGCCTCCAACGCTCTAGGGAAAACAGCCCCAGCCTGTTCAGCCTCTCCCGATAGCTCAAATCCTCCAAACCTGGCAACATCCTAGTAAATCTTTTCTGAACCCTTTCAAGTTTCACAACATCTTTCCGATAAGAAGGAGACCAGAATTTAACGCAATATTCCAACAGTGGCCTAACCAATGTCCTGTACAGCCATAACATGATCTCCAAACTCCTGTACTCAATACTCTGACCAATAAATAAAGCATACCAAACGCCTTCTTCACTATCCTATCTACCTGCGACTCTACTTTCAAGGAGCTATGAACCTGCACTCCAAGGTCTCTTTGTTCAGCAACACTCTCTAGGAACTTACTACTAAGTGTATAAGTCCTGCTAAGATTTGCTTTCCCAAAATCAGCTCCTCACATTTATCTGAATTAAACACCATCTGCCACTTCTCAGCCCATTGGCCCATTGAATTCCAACTGGTGACCAACATGAGTGAGAGAGAAGCAGCATTTGAAGTACTAGGCCACTGACTGAATGTTAGTAAGTTATAAGCTTTTTCATAGAAAATGGGGAATACTTTGAATAAAAGGCCCTTTTCTTCCTACTTAAGGGCAAAGATAATCTATGACAACACAAATTAGATATTAATCTGTTAAATAATAATGGTGTACAAGCTTTTTTGAGCTCTTATTAATGTTAACATTCGGCCTCATTCAAGTTTTCATTTCTTGATAATTGGAATGAATTATTAAAATATGGTCCGACATTAAATTGTTCAGTTTAAGTCTGACACTTAATTACACTCAATGATCACTTATTAGCAACATGAAACATATTTCATAGCTAAATGGGAACAATTCCGATTGGTACTTCTTTGCAATGTGAAGAAAAGTTATGTAACTTGCAGTTTTTAGAGTTCGCATATCAAAATAGTGGCCAGTGGGTGTTGATTACTTTTGTGAAGTGTCTTAAAACAAAAACTAGGTCAACCAGTTTTTCCAGAACATTGACCTAATCTGGTACCTATCAGACAGCAGGGACCAATGGCGTGTTAATGGAAAATTCTGCGTAATGTATTGGTTTCCGATGTAAAATGTAAATATTGAAGGATATTAGCTTGACTTTAATTTAGTAATAATCAATGATTGATATTGGCTTAGGAAACTTAGAGATTGGAAGATTTTGAGCAATACAGAGGAGATCTGTCTGGAGTTAAAAGCACAAAATAATTTTATCTCCTGGAAAGGAATACAGTATAGTTCAGACAATAAATTACCTGAGTAAGAAGTTAGATTATGCAGCTTCCAGACTAGAAGTGCTTGGTTAGAAATCTTCAGAATTTTAAAAGTCTGAAAACATAAGCTTTTAGTTTTGTGAGTCCTCATTAAAGAAAACTTCACAGTTCAGAAGAATGGGGAAGAATCAGTTGAATTGAATTTGAAAGGGAGATGCAGGGGTATTCTCTCTGGATCTAATGCTGCAGTGATCACTTTGGCAGTTATACGTGACATTATTTTGTGGTGTGTTTTATGATCTTTCAACTGTGTTCAATATTTAGATAGCCTGGTTTGTTTCAGTTTATTTTTTCCCCTTTGTGAAATAGACTGTTTTATTGTTAAGGCTTATGTTTCAGTGAATGACCAAGTTAAATGAACCTAAGTACATACTATCAATCCAGACTTCCTTCTGGGATCTGTCTTGGCGAGTGGCAATGTCAGCTGGGATTATAGCAGCAAGTAGCTAACTTCTTCAGTTCTGTAGTTTTAGCAGCTGGGAAATAAATATGTGAATAATGAAGTAAATATTGATGCTACTCGGACTCAGCAGAACCGAGAGAAACACGATTGAGATTCAAAGGGGAGCAAAAAGATTTCAAGTCAGTTAGTGTATATTATGTATCGTATAATATAGTGCAAAAGAAACCTTTATAGAGTTAAGAGTGAGAGAAATTACTTTCAGTCAAGATAAAGATGAAAGGGACTCAATGCTCTTGCAGTCTAGCCGGAGAGTGCTATCTCTTAAGAGTGTAGTTCAGATGGCAAGTGTCCAAGAGAATCTGGATGCACTGAATTTATGAAAGGAGAACCATGCAGGTTTGTGTCTATGGAAGAAGTACGGTCTAAACATACAGCTGTAATAGTCCAAGGCATGATAACAACTGAGTAATTTCATCACTTGGTATTTCAGTAGATCATCTTACGGATGTTTTTTCTCGCCACATGAAGATAGTACTTGTAATTTTGTTGCATCACATATTGTCAGTCTAGCTCTGCATGGGTGGTATGTGCTGCTTTTAGTGATCGGGCACTCCTGTAAACACAGTTTTGAACACATTTCACCAACCATGCACCACAGGATAGACATATCTTAGCAGAATGTTCTCTATCTTGGGTGGAGAAATAAGCAGGCGAAAGAAAGTCTGGTCATATAGCAGCAAAGCAAAAGCCTTCAGTGAATTGCTGCTGAGCCTGTAGCTTGCACCACCTTGCTGGCTGAATGAGAAAATAGGATAGTGAAAGATGACAAAGTGGGTAGAACCATGGAGTCTCTACAGCATGAAACTGGTCGTTCAGCCCATCAAGTCCACACCAATCCACCAAATAATATCCCAACCAGACCTACACCCCTCCATCCTATCTCTTTAACCCTGCATTTCCCATGTCTAATCCACCTCGACACTATGGAAAATTTAGCATCATCAATCCATCTTCACCTGCACATCTTTAGACTGTGGGAGGAAACCAGAGGAAACCAACATAGACACTGGGAGAATGTGCAAGCTCCACACAGACCTGAGGGTGGAATTGAACTTGGGTCCCTTGATACTGTGAGGCAGCGGCACTAACCACTAAGCCACCTTGCTACCCCAAAACAAAACAGAACAGAACAGAAACCTTATTTTTAAAACATGCTCTTTCTGATATCAAGTCAGTTGTTATTAGATATACAGGAAATTTAAAGAAGAGTTAGAACTATGGAATGAATATTTATGTACATTTCAAAAAGATATAACATTTTGGATGTGAAACAGTTAGCTTACAAATCATTATTTTCTTGCATTGAAACATGGCACTGAGCATCATCCTGCATCCTTTATCTCTCATCCAAGCTTTATAAAGAAAATAAAGATTTTTGTACTAGAACAGGTCGAGTTCTGCTAAAAGCATCAAACAATTTCTGTAACTATTGGGTAGGGAGCAGTAAGAACTTAGGCAGAATTGAGCATTGTTACCCTGTGGAGTTAGGAGTAGTGTGATTTTCTTTTTCTCTTTCATGGAAGCTCTCGCTTTGTTCTTGGCTTCCCCTTTTGGATCTAAGGTTCAGGAAGCTCCTATTATTTCTATTTTTGCTTGCCTCAGAGAGTAATACATCATTGTTGTTCAGGACGACTGTGGCATTGCTAAAATGAAAAAGGACAATAAGCACATACGAAAAGGTTTGTGTGACTGAGTGATCCCGTGTGGTTATATTAAAGATGACAGATAGGCAGCCTTCGGCTCCAATGTGTTTTTTTGCCCTGTGATTTACAATGTTTGAGGCCAATCATATGAAAGTGCATTAAAGTGCTGGCAGAAGGAAAATACCTGTAAATGACGTTGAAATTCTATTCACTTCCCTTAGGAATCAATGCAATAAAACTAGCTGACACACAATCAAATTATTTTCCAGGAGATTGGGTTATACAGAAAAACTTGATTTTCATTCAGATAGAAAACTGATAGAATTTTATTTCTTATTTCTTTCCTATGCGTGTATCTGAAAGGTGATGCATCAACAGGTTAAATATTGTCAGCCTTGTATAACATTTATTGAAGAAAAATCTGATCAAACTGTAATGTGGAATTATGCTGTGTTTTAAATCTTGCTGCAATAGCACGATTATGGAGTTACAGTGAGAAAGGGTTTAGGTATCAGAGAAATTGTCTCCTCTACAGATTATTGTGCAGTAAAATTACAATATAATCCATAAACAGTGACTATATGAGTTTCTTATATTTTGCAATCAGCAGCTATTTATGACATGTTTGATCAAAATGTTTCAATCAAGCTAATACATATAAAGCACTAAGATATAACTCAACTCAATTACTCTTCAGCTGTGCATATCACTTCTAGTCATGGAATCTATGTTACTAGTAAATTTTCCTTGTTATGTAGTTTTGCTCTAGGTACACATTACTATTTATTATCTACACTTCTCTAACTACTACCCAGTTGGGCTTTGTTCCTAACTGTGAAAATGTTTCCACATAACAATCTGAGAATAATTGAAAGCCTGCTTAATTAGTCACCTTCAGTGAAAAAGTCATTACATTTTCAGCTGGATTCCGTGCTACAGTTCTGTTGTAGCTGAGAGCAGCAATTATATGGACTACGCAGAGTCAATATTAGTTAATTTCTGAATATAAATGTGTACTGAGGCAACAGTGGTCCACAATCTCCCTCAGAGTGTTTTCACACATGGCTAACTTGCACAGTTACTGCGATCACAACGTTGAATAAATCAGAATGTAATTTAACTGCATGGCATATATAAATATTTTTAAAGGTTAACACCATCATAATTATCCTGGTAGCTAAGTTGAGAGGTCAAAAACTATTCTAGTAAAATTTGAATCTGTGCCCAGTTTACCTATTATGTTGCTTCATAGGAATCACCTGAGTTTTTTTTCACTGCTGTAGTAATGTGTTTATATATATATATATACAAATTGAAAATTTCCTTCACTGAGTTACATGAATGAGAGAGAGAAAAAGTATGGGTCTGGGTTAGGCACCAAGACCTGGTGTCATGCAGCAGAGGAATTGGTGCAGGTTGTCAGGGGATGTAAATAAGTCAGCGTGGCTTTCACCATGACAGGAGCAGACTACCGTGCAAGGACATAGTGGCAGTTCAATATTCTATGGTTCTGTGAAGAAGAATGAGAGTAATGCAGTAATGGAGAATAAGTAAACAAGGGAAGGAAGAAACAGAGAGACAGAAATAACAAAACTGTTTTTATCTTGCACCAACTCATACAGAATTGGCTCCGTTTTCACACCAATTAAAGCAAAGAAAATGGGCCAAAAATTTGTCATGGTCTGTTTTTGAGCTCATACCCAACAGCACACTTCCACTGTGAGCCTAAATGAGGATATCTGACGTTCACTCAGAATTGATGCCCAAGCCTCTCTTTTATTTGTGGCTTGTTGCCACTGGGTGCTGTACCTTAAGAAACTAATTAATGTGAAGCCAAATTTTCATTTCAGTCACTTGTCTTGTTGGTAGGAGCCCTCGGGTAGGTTCAACCAGGGAAGGGTGAAGATTTGAAGAATGGTAAGACTGGTCAGATTGTGATCTTTAGGAATCTGGTAGATATGGGAGGAACATTCCTGATCCATAGAAAGATCAGTTTGGAAGATTGTTTGAAATGTTTGAAGTTGCCTCCACAATTTTAGGATGGCGAGTTAGAGTCTGTTGAACCAAAAAACTGAGCACAGCAAGTTCAACCTGCTCTTCCCAAGCACTCACACATTTCTGGCAAAAGACCTTTGATATGCTTTATTGCTCTGACTAGTGAGTTTAGGAGCTCGATGCTTTGTAAGGAACTGCCTGCAGAGCACCCTTACTAATTTGGTGCCAACCTTAAAGCAAGATTGGGCAACCTGATAATGGGCATGTTGATGTCTGGAAAATGGATGCAAGGTCAAACTTCCTACCCAATGTTTTCTTGCTAACAGCCTTGTGAAAATGTGCCAATTAGAGTTTAGCACGCTAAGGAATTAAGTGCACTCACTGATGATAACTCACTAGGGCTTTTGCAAATGCAATTCTATTCCTAACATAAAGCATGATTAGATTAGATTACTTACAGTGTAGAAACAGGCCCTTTGGCCCAACAAGTCCACACCGCCCAGCCGAAGCGCAACCCACCCATACCCCTACATTTTTACCCCTTACCTAACACTATGGGCAATTTAGCATGGCCAATTCACCTGACCTGCACATCTTTAGACCATGGGAGGAAACCGGAGCACCTGGAGGAAACCCACGCAGACACAGGGAGAACGTGCAAACTCCACACAGTCAGTCACGTGAGGCAGTAATTGAACCCTGGTCTCTGGCGCTGTGAGGCAGCAGTGCTAACCACTGTGCCACCGTGCCGCCCAAAGGCTTTTATCATTTTCATATGAATACTTGTAGAAAAGATTTCTTTTTAAGGTGCCAATTTTGCACCCTATTTGGCACTTTTGTACTCAAACCAAAATAAAGATCATGCTTTTGGGAATCTTAGTTGTCAATGGATGCACCACAATTTCATGGTGGCTCAGTGGTTAGCACTGCTGCCTCACAGCACCAGGGTCCCAGGTTCAATTCTAGCCTCGGGCAACTGTGTGTGAAGTTTGCACGTTCTCTCCGCGTCTGCGTGGGTTTCCTCCCACAGTCCAAAGATGTGCAGGTCAGGTGAATTAGCCATGCTAAATTGCCCCATAATATCAGGTCAATTAGTCAGAGGGGACTGGGTGGGTTACTTTTTGGAGGGTCAGTGTGGACTTGTTGGGCCAAAGGGCCTGTTTCCACACTGTAGGGAATCTAATCTAATTACAGGTTCAAGAATAGCTTTCCAGGTGGCTTCATGCAAAGTGCTTTCATTTTAATATTTTATTGCCCCAAGTGCAAATCTAAATAACCCTTTACTGTCCATGCCTTAAAAACACATCCAATTACAACACTCTCCATTCAGCAAGAGTCCATGTATCTAAGCATGCAGTACCCTTGCTGCAGTATTACAATAATAGTTGCCTTGCGGCCTGAGCTGCAGCATCGAAGTGCAGAAGCATCCTGTAAGTGGACTGGTAATGTGTGTTAAAGGTTCCCAGAGGGTGGCAGATGTCTCTTGCCACTGTCCATGGATGTGAGGAGCATGTGGTTGATGCCCATGGAAGCAATTTGCTGCTACCTAGCCAAAATACCACCATGCTGCTTGTAAAAATCCCAGAAGTTGTGGAAAAGTTGGCATGTTGATAAT
Source organism: Chiloscyllium punctatum (assembly GCF_047496795.1). Classification (NCBI taxonomy): domain Eukaryota; kingdom Metazoa; phylum Chordata; class Chondrichthyes; order Orectolobiformes; family Hemiscylliidae; genus Chiloscyllium; species Chiloscyllium punctatum. The sequence goes on along the minus strand of NC_092750.1, from coordinate 38,801,147 downwards.
ATCCTTACCTCTGGACATGAAGGCCTTGGTTTGTCCCACCTGGGTTGCATTTCCTTTCTGGGCTTTGCCACCTTAGCTAGAGATACCAGGTTCCTATTCATGACGTCTTGCTGCATCATTTAGTACAGACACAAAGCCAGGAACCTTGTCATGTTGTTAGCAGGCCTCAGTCAAGTCAAGGAGGCTTGCCTGTACAAAGGGTTTCATGGCACAGTAAGTGAAGGGCAACTTCTGATTTAGGAGAAAATGAGGACTGCAGATGCTGGAGATCAGAGTCAAGAGTGTGGTGCTGAAAAATCACAGGAGGAGAGGCAGCATCTGAGGAGCAGGAGAACTGATGTTTTGGACAAGAGCCCTTCATCAGGAATGAGGTTTGTGAGCCAAGGGGGCAGAGAGATAAATGGGAGGGGGTGGGGAAGGTAGCTGAGAGTATGATAGGTAGATGGAGGTGGGGGTAATGATAGGTTGGAGAAGAGGGTGGAGCAGAGATGAGTGGGAAGAAAGATGAACACGTAAGACAGGTCATAAGGACGGTGCCGAGTTGGAACCGATGTGCGGACACCACATTGAGAACAATGGACACAGTAGATGAGGTGTTTGGATGTGCAGGAAAGTTTCTGCTGGATGTGGAAGGATCCTTTGGGGCCTTAGATGGAGGAGAGGGGGAAGGTGTGGGCACAGGTTATGCACTTCTTGCGCTGGAAAGGGAAGATGTCAGGAGTGGAGGGTGGGTGATGGGGGGGCATGGACCTAACAAGGGAGTCGCAGAGGGAATGGCTGTTATCCACTCGACCTCTTTATCTCTAACTGCCATCGTGACATTGACCACCTCAGCCTGTCAACTCCTCTCATCCACCTGAACCTCTCACCCTCGCAAAGCACAGCCCTCTACTTCCCCTGCTAAAAACCCAACCTTGCCATTAAACCAGCGGACAAGATTGAGGGGGGGAGTTTGGTAGTTTGGCACACTGACTCTACACCACTGAAGCCAGGCACCAATTCACAGACACCTCATCCTACTGCCCCCTTGACCACAACCTTACCCCATCACCAAACCATCATCTCCTAGACCATCCACTAGCTCATCACTTTTAGGGATCACCCATCCACAGCCTCCAACCTCATAGTCCAGGAATCCCACGCTACCCTGTTCTACCTCTTACCCAAAATTCACAAACCTGACTGCCTCGGCTGACCCATCACCTCCACCTGTTCCTGCCCCACCAAACATATCTCCTCATATCTTGACACCTTCCTGTCCCCTTTGGTCCAAGAACTCTCCCACAAACATTCGGGACACCACCCACGTCCTCCACTTCCTCCACGACTTTCGTTTCCCTGGCCCCAATGTCTCATCTTCATCATGGACATCCAGTCCTGTACACATCCAACTGCCATGGCAAAGGTCTCCACCCCCTCTGTTTCTTCCTCTCCCGTTGACCCAACCAGTACCCTTCCACCGGCACACTCATTTGATTGACAGAACTGGTCCTCACACTCAACAACTTCTCCTTCAAATCCCCCCATTTCCTTCAGACCAAAGGAGTAGCCATGGACACCTGCATGGGTCCCAACTATGTCTGCCTCTTCTTCAGATACATGAATAGTTACTGGCACCATTTCCCACCTTTTCCTCTGTTACATTGATGACTGTATCAGCGCCACCTCATGCTCCCACGATGAGGTTGAACAGTTCACCAACGTCATGAACACCTCCCACCCTAACCATAAGTACACCTGGACAATCTCTAACACCTCCGTCCCCTTTCTGAACCTCTCCGTCTCTGTCTCCAGCGACCGACTGAACACTGACATCTACTTTAAATCTACCGACTTCCACAGTTACCTGGACTACACGTCCTCCCATCCCCCCTCCCTGTAAAAATGCTATCCCTTACTCCCAATTCTTCCACCTCCACCGTATCTGCTCCCAGGAAGAGCAATTCCCTCCAGGACATCCCAAATGGCCTATTTTCCCGGACTGCAATTTCCCCTCGCAAGTGATTTCCCCTCCAGCACATCTCCAGTACTTCCCGCACCTATGCCCTTGAACTCCACCCCTCCAACTACAACAAAGATAGAAACCCCCCCGGTCCTCACCTTCCACCCCCCTAATCTCCACATACAACACATTATCCTCCACCATTTCTGCCACCGACAATCAGACCCCACCAACAGAAATATATTTCCTTCCCCACCCCTATTGGCATTCTGCAGAGATCATTCCCACCGTGACACCCTCGTTAGGTCCATGCCCCCAACAACTCACCCTCCAAGCACCTTCCCTTGCCACCGCAAGAAGTGCAAAACCTCCACCCAAACCTCCCCCTCACTTCCATCCAAGGCTCCAAAGGATCCTTCCACATCCAGCAGAGATCCACCTACCTCATCTACAGTGTCCATTGCTCTCAATGTGGTCTGTTCTACACTGGGGAGACAGAACGCCAATTCATGGAATGTTTCAGGGAACATCTCTGGGACATGTGCACCAAACAATGCCACCCTCCTGTGGCCAACCCCCTCCCACTCTGCCAAGGACATGCAAGTCCTGGGCCTCCTCCACCACCAAATTCAAGCCACCGAAAGCCTGGAGGAAGAGCACCTCATCTTCCACCTTGGGACCATCAACGTTGACTTCACAAGTTTCATCATCTCCCCTCCCCCCCACCTCACCCCAGATCCAAGCTTCCAACTCGGCACCACCATCTTGAACTGTCCTACCTGTCCATCTTCTTTCCCATCTATCCACTCCATCCTCCCCTCTGACCTATCACCATCAGCCCCCACCTGCATCTACCTATCACCTTCCCAGCTACCTACCCCAGCCCTACCCCCACCCTCCTATTTATCTCTCAGTCCCCTTCCCCATCCCCCACATTCCTGCTGAAGAGCTTTTGCCTGAAATGTCTATTTTCCTGCTCCTCAGATGCTGCCTGACCTGCTGTGCTTTTCCAGTACCACGCATTTCGACCCCCATAGCAGAAATTCCAGCAGGACCTTGATCAGCCCTTGGGCCGAGAAATGGCAAAAGGATTTTAATATAGGTAAGTGTGAGGTCTTGCATTTTGGAAAGTCAGATCAAAGTAGGGGTTTCATGGTGAATGGTAGGGCCTTAAGGAGTGTGGTGGAACAGAGGAACCTTGGAGTTCAGGTGCACTGTTCTCTGAAAGGGGAGTCACAGGTAGACAGGGCAGTGACAAAGGCTTTTGGCACATTGGCCTTCATCAGTCAGGGAACTGAGTATAGAAATTGGGAAGTTATGTTGCAGTTGTACATGACGTTGGTGAGGCCAAACTTGGAATATTCTGTTCAGTTTTGGTCACCTTGCTATAGAACAGATGTTATTGAACTGGAACGAGTACAGAAGAAATTTACAAGGATGTTGCCTGGACTCAGTAGTCTGAGTTATAGGGAGAGGTTGGACAATTTAGGTCTTTTTTTCTTAAGAGCATAGGAGACTGAGGGAGGACCTGATAGAGGTGTATAAGATCATGAGAGGCATGGATAGGGTGAACACACTCAGTCTTTTTCCCAGGATTGGAGAATCGAGGACTAGAGGGCATCAGTTTAATTTTGGAGAGGAAAGAATAAAGGAGAACCTGAGAGGCAACTTTTTTACACAGAAGGTAGTTAGCATATGGAATGAGTTGCCAACGGAAGTGATTGAGGCAGGTACATTAACAACATTTAAAAGACATTTGGACAAATACATGGATAGAAAAGGATTAGAAGGATATGGGCCAAGTGCAGGGAAATGGGGTTAGCATGGATGGATAGTTTGGTCGGTATGGACCAATTTGGGCCAAAGGGCTTACCTCCTTGATGTAGGACTCTATGACTCACCCTTAACCAAAAAAGCAATATTAATGCTTTGTGCACCTTAGCCTGTCTGCAGAGCTGCTTTTTGACTTTTGGTTGTTCATTTTTGCAGACTTAGATGATACAACCAATTAGTAAGAGTACCATCAGTTTATGTTTTGATATACAAGGAATTTGGACCCTCATAGAAGAAGAATTAGAAGAATTTAGCAATTTCCTCAAATCCACATCACACGTCTGTGAAACTTAAAGCCACAACAAACAGTAAAGCATTATTTTCCTCAATACCACAGGTGGCATAAGACAACAGGCATAAGTTAGAAACAAATGCCTTTTTTAAGAAAATACATCAAATTGCCAGCCTTAAATATGCTTTCCACATAGTGGTGAGGTCTCATCTAGACTTATCTTTAACATAGTCAATGCAACGCAAGTAATTCACAGTATGAAACATGCTTTGAGTTGTGACAACATATGAATCCAAACCTTTAGAAAAAAAATTGCTCAGCAGTGTTTGGAGAAGATTTGCAGTTCAGATTGAGTTTCTGGATGGAAGTTTTCTCACTGAGCGCAGTGAGCAAACTGACATCCATAAAATTGCTCAATATTAATTTATGTGATTGACTCAGTGTTCATTACAATCCATACAAACGAACACCTGAATCCCTGCAGCTTTACTCCACATTAATTTGCAAGGAATTCAGTACCTCAGCTTTCCTGTCCCTAAGTGTGGAAGCCATTTAGCCCATCAAGTCCACACCGACCCTCTGAAGAGCATCCCTACCGCCCTACCTTATCCCTGTAGTTCCCATGGCTAATCCTCTGATCTTGTACATCCCTGTAGACAACAGGACAAATTTAGCATAGCCAATCCACCTAACCTGCACATTTCTGGACTGTGGGAAGAGACAAAGCACCTAGAGGAACCCCACGCTGACACAGGGAGAATGTATAAACTCCACACAGACATCGTCGGATTGTTAGCAGTGTGAGGCAGCAGTGCTAACCACTGAACCACCATGCTGCCCCTTCCCCATTCCTTTATTGAATATTTTAAAACCCTATTTGTCCCCCTTGCAGTCCTTCCATCTTGTGCAGACCATAACTCTTTCTTTTTAACTCTTCTCATTACCCAACCCTTGCAGCTCTTCTTTCCCAACTTTGCAGCCTCACTTCATGTCCAGTCCCAGGCCTTTAGCCTCTTGCCTAAGTCTTAGGCTTGCCCCACAGCCTCAGGCCCTCAGGCTTAATTGCTAGCCATGCTTTCCCCGGTCTTAATCCCTAATCTCAGACTCCAGCCTCACATAGCAAGCCAAGCCCCCTGGGTTTCCAATGTTAACTCTGACCACAGATGCTGCCAGTCCTATTGGGCTTTTTCAGCAATTTCTGGTTTTTTTGTTTTTGATGGATTGATTAGATTGGATGATTAGATTAGATTACTTACAGTGTGGAAATAAGCCCTTTTGCCCAACAAGTCCACACCAACCCTCCAAACAGCAACCCACATAGAACCATTCCCCTACATTTTCCCCTTCACCTAACACTACAGGCAATTTAGCATGACCAATTCTCCTAACCTGCACATTTTGGACTGTGAGAGGAAACCGGAGCACCCGGAGGAAACCCACGCAGACACGGGGAGAATGTGTAAACTCCACACAGACAGTTGCCTGAGGTGGGAATTGAACCCGGGTCTCTGGTGCAGTGATGCAGCAGGGCTAACCACCGTGATTGGTCTTTATGTCAGCAGCCTGGATCACAAACGGAAAGAAGCAATGCTTCAATTTGTGTAGAAACTAGGTCAGATTCGATAATGGGTTACCACATTCAACTTTGGACATTACATGTCAGGAAGACATATTAGTCTTGAGACAGCAATGTGTAGGGGCAGCAATTGTGTAGAGCAGATTGACTGTACTAATACCGGGACTATACACACACCACCTTCGGTGGAAAAGTTACCCCTCAGGTCCTTTTTAAATCTTGCCACTTTCACTTTAAGCCTTTTCCCTCTAGTTTTGGATTCCCCTACCCTGGGAAATAGATCCTGGCTATTCATCTTATCCATGCCCCTCATGATTTTTATACAACTTATAAGGTTATCTCATCTCATTGATACGTAGTTTCCCATTCTTCTACCTGCTGGATAGGTACTAGACAGCAACAATTCCCAAAATGAAAGTCACAGCAGGTACCTGGCAACTCCAGCTTGCTGCTTGCTCTTCTGGACCTCTAGCAGTCACCAACATCTCTTGGCACCATCCATAAGTAGCAATTACACACATCCCCTGTCCAGCAGGACCTCCAGACCCCTATTGGCAAAGCACCCTCTGCCTGACATGTCTTGGGCAAATAAAATGAACAGTGCAGGGCAGTGATGTGCTCACAACAATTCTGGGGGAGGGGGGGTGCACAGTTGGGCTCTGAAGGTGATGCTGACACCAAGAATTGTGAAAGATCCTGACAGTAGTGAATAGTTCTGCCTGCAGTGAGAGCGACAATGCAATGAGCAGGGTGCTGTGAAGGCATGGTGCCTAGTTAATGAGACGAGTTTGGTAAAATAAATCATGGCAATTCATGAGGGCCTATGGAGAAAACCTTCCATAAAACATGATATTTCGCCAGTTTCTAGTAAGATTCAACCAAAAGAAACAATTTCTTCTCAATGTGGGAATTAACTTCAAAATCAGGAGCCAACCATTTCACTCAAATTCTCTTTTTACGGTGAAGCTATATCTGTTGAGAAAAGTTCAGCATTTCAAAATTGAAATCAATAGACACTTGTCAAGCAAGGGTGCCAAGGGATATGGGACTAAGATAGGTAAATGGAGCTGATGTACAGATCAGCTATTATCGAATTAAATGATGAATCAGGCCCAAAGGATGAGTATCCTCCTTCTGTTCCATTGTTCATGACCAGCATCATAATGAAAGTACAACTGCTTTGGTGTGGAATACTCAGGATCATGGTGCTCAGTGCAAACCCCTTGTAAAATCCAGGATAAATTGACCAGCAGTCTATTTCATGCTGTTTGTTTTTGTATATTCATACAACTACAATAAATAGCAACTAAGCACAGGTATCCCCTGCTTTTTGAACATTCACTTCATGCAAATTCGCTTTTATGAAAGATCTATTTTAGCATAAAACTAGACGAAATTAAGCGCTTTGATCGTGGTCAATGAAATAAATTGTGCATGCGTTAAGCTCGCCGACGTCCACCATTCGTACTATTTACACGCAGAGAGAAAGAATCTTGAAAGCTGCCAAACTTACCTTTGGTTCTGCGAGTAGGAAAGTAGTCTCTTTCAGTCAGCATCCAGTAATGGATAAAATGAAGAGTCTATCGCTGGACTGGATTGATGGGTGTACAAAGTGTGGTGTTTTATTGTTATCTTATACTTAAGGAGAAATCAGTCAGTCTTTTTAATAAGTTGAAATAGAAAGTACTGGACGATGGTGATGAAAGTGTTGCGCAAGTGAAATTTAAAGGAAGTCATAGGTGGTTTGATCGGTTTTTGAGGTGAGGGCAGCTTCCTAGTTTAAAGGTTACTGGAGAGAGTACTTCAGCTGATATGGAAACTGCTGAAAAGTTCCCAGAAGAAAATAATTACAGAAGGTAGTCATTCGTATCAGCAAGTATTTAACTGACAAAACTAAAATTTATTGGAGAAAATTGCTGAGCAAGTCATTTATTTCAATAGAAGAAAAGCAGACTAGGGGACACAAGGCATTGAAGGACAGGTTTATCCTAATGCCTGCTATTAACATCACTGGTGAAGCTGTCCTTAGGCCTAGTGTACCATGTACTAGTGTACCATTCAGAAAATCCGAGGGCACTTAAACACATTGATAAAAATACACTTTCTGTTGTGTTTTGTTCACATCCAAGTGATTGGAAGAGCCAAATGATTTTTTCTGAGTGGATATGTTTGTCCCTTTATTGAAAAATACTGTGGCGAAAATAACCTCATTGTCTTATGATTGTCCTGCTCATCCACCCAGCATTGCTGAGTACGGTGGTAAGGAGCAGTGCTCTGAAAGCTAGTGCTTCTAATTAAACCTGTTGGACAACCTGGTGTTGTGTGATTCTTAACTCATGGCGGTAACATTCATGTTGTGTTCCTCCTGCCAAATACGTCGTCGTTGCTGCAACCGTGTAACCAAGGCCTAACGGCCACAATTAAGGCTTGCTATACTCAAGATGTGATGCGTTTTTTTGTAAGTGCCATTGACAGACAGGGCAACTCAGAAGCATCTTTGCAAGAGATCTGGAAACAGTACAATATAAAGTTGGCAATCGCCAACCTTGGAGATGTTCTCGATAGGCTAACAGTCTCGATGAGATTTGGCAGTTGGGGAAAACTGTGTCCTGAAGCAGTGAATGATTTTAAAGGCTGTGAACCAACAACAGTAAACACAGCAATAGTGACTTTGGCTAAGGAGGCTTGGTTTGTGGAAGGTGACGAAGGTGATGTTGAAGAGGTTTTCGCATCCCATGATGAAAAACTGACAAATGAAGAGCTGTGCAATTGCAAGAGCAAAGGATACAAATCAAAACTGAACGCAATGGCGAATGGCCTATAAGTGAAGTCATCCAGGAACAAAACATGAAGCGCTTGTGTGAGATTTTCGCTACGATTGACAGTGCTGCAATGATTGTGGAAAAGTATAACTTTAATTTTGAAATTAATTGAGATTTCTATTCCAAACAAATTAAATTTTTGTGCTATTTCAAATGGTATTACAACGCTTCAGTTTCATGAGATATTGAAGTAAAAGGATTTTATACCTGTAAGCAGTTGAATATTCTTTTCTAATTAGACATACACAACATTAATCAGATTACATAAATTTCCATTTCAACCTGAACAAGGATTGTAATTATATTGCAAATGGGTTCAATTCATGAATTCTGAACATGTATGAAAAACATGGCATCTTTATTATGCATAAGTAAAATATTAATGCTCAATTTTAATGAGTGATATGGAATTTAAATGTAATGAGCTTGAATTTCTACAAGTGTTCTCCCAATGATCCAACGTAATTCCTACAGTCAAACCCCAGAGACCCTCGAGGTCATTTGTGTGGATTTTCTGCCCATATTACAAAGGCAATGGAAAAACCCCTTGTGAAATCTAACCCTTATATATATTTTATATACTTTATGTGCATTTTCATTTGTATGAAGTTAACAGGAAATTATTGTCTGTGAGAGGTCAGTGTTATAAAAGAGCAGCACATTGGAGTGCTGAATTTCTGCCAAAGATAAGCCCTTGTCAAGCTGCAGCTGTGAATTTCAATTTATTCCAAATTTACAGCAGTTCTAAATCACAATGCACTTTCCAATCACTTTGACTACCTCTGCCACTATAGTAATGCAGCACAGTTGGTCGGACTGAATCTAAAGGGAAGCTACCCATGTGTGGAAAACTGAATGATAATGGGATCAAGCTTGAATGGGACCACTGTTACTAATAGCAACAATTCTGCTGATTAGATATTTTCAGGAAGTTATACATCACAAATCTAAAAATCCAATGACGAACCTTGCATCAATTATCAATCGGGATTAAAATAGAGTCATAAAGTCAGACAGCATGGAAACAGAACCTTCGTTCCAACCAGTCCATATCAAACATCATCCCAAACTTAACTAGTCCGACTTGCCTGCATGTAGCCTGTATCCCTCTAAACCTTTCCTAATCATGAACATTCTCAAATGTCTTTTAAACATTGCAACTGTATCTGTATCCACCACTTTCAGCCCACGCACAACTACTCTGTGAAAGAAAATGTTGCCCCCATTTCCTTTTTAAATCTTTCTCCACTCTCCTTAAAAATATGCCCCCTCGTTTTGGGAAAACCCTTGTCATTTATCTTTTCTAGGCTTCTCATGCTTTTATAAACTCTATAAGAGGTCACCCCTCAACCTTCTACACTCCAGTGAAAAATGTCCCAGCCTTTCCAATCTACTTTTATATCTCACACCCTCCATTCCTAGCGAAATGCAGTAAATCTTTTCTGAACCCTCTCCCGTTTAATAATATCCTTCCTGGAACAGGGCGACCAAAACTGTACACAGTATTCCAGAAGAGGTCTCACCAATGTCCTATAAAAGCTCAACATGACTTAAAGGTCTAAGCAATGAAGACAAGTGAGCTAAGCGCTTTCTTAATCACCCAGTCTACCTATGGTGCAAATTTCAAAGAATTATGTACCTGAACCCCAAGGTCTCTCTGTTCCTCATCACTACCTAGGGCCCCACCATTAACTGTATAAGTCGTGTCCTTGGTTGTTTTACCAAACTACAATACCTCACATTTATCCAAATTAAACTCCATCTGCCACTTCTCAGTCCATTGACCAAATTGATCAAGATCACTTTGTCATCTTAGATAACCTTCTTCACTGTCCAGTGTACCACCAATTTTGGTGTCATCTGCAAACTTACTAACCATGCCTTGTATATTCCTATCCAAATCATTTATATAAATGACAAACAAAAGTGGACACAGTACCAATCCCAATGGAACATCACTAGTCACAGGCCTCCAGTCCAAAAAACAACTCTCCATCACCACCCTCTGTGTCCCGCCATTAAACCAGTTTTGTATCCAATTGGAAAGCTCACCCAGAATCCCCTTGTGATCTAACTTTACTCATTAAATTACCATGCGGAACCTTGTCAAAGGCTTTACTAAAGTCTACTGCTCTGCCCTCATCAATCTTTTTGGCTGTTTCCTCAAAAATCTCAATCAAGTTTGTGAGACACGATTTTCTTCACACATAACCACGCTGAGTATTCCTAATCAATTCTTACCTCTCTCTAAATGCACATACATTCTATCATTTCCAACGACTTACCCACCACCCATATCAGACTCATAGGACTATAGTTTCCAGTTTTCTCCTTACAGCCTTTCTGTAAACAATAGCACAATATTAGCCACCCTCCAGTCCTCCGGTACTTCACCCATGTTTATAAATGGTACAAATATTTCTGCTAGGGACTGCATGATTTTCCCCCTAACTTCCCACAACCTCTTGGGATATTCTTGATCAAGTCCTGAAAATGTTTTCTATCTTTGTTTTCTCACTTCCTCTTACACCAAATTAAAAATGAATAAGGAGTTCTCTGTAAAATCTTCGACTGCAATCAACATCTACCTTTGTGCTTTGTACTATAGATCCAACATAATTATGACCCAATGCACAACAAAGCAAGAAAAGGCAATTATCCCATCAAATTCATTTCTTCTGTACAGCGAGTGCAATGCATTTCATAATGACCTATGACGAACAGATTTTATCCCTTGAGGTGATGTTTTGCAAAATTCAGTCTTGCTCCCCACAAGTAAATTGAGCAAATCTTCACATATTCAACCTAACCGTTGTGGTCTTTAATACATATTCAGTTATTGTCATTAGCACATCGACATCTCAGAAACCACTTGGGCACTATTATTTTCTGCACAATAATTGCAAAACCACTGTCTGAACCCCTGTTCTGACATTCCTCCCCCACCCTCACCTAATGACTAATTCTTATCCAATTTGTTCTTTTTGAATAATTGACACATTGCTTTAGCTGGTCATCCATTCCCCTGAACATCCAGATGATGGCAGAAGTAATCACTTTACCATCTGAGTTGCTGACTTTGACAAGCTTCAGGCCTTGACGTGCTGTTGAAGGATCTGCTCTGTGATGGTCTGTGCCACACTGAAGGCAGGACATTGCTCACCCAGTACCAGGCAATAAAAGGAATTGTTCCATTTTGTATTTTAAAAGCTGAAATGTACACCAAACCAAATTACATTGAAAGTGTAGCACATTGGAATATATTTAGGTAATCAATGTACTGTAAAATAGACCATTTGTGATGTTGGGCGGGCATATCCATCTGCTTTGTTCATTAGTTATGTCGTCTGCCATTGCTCAATTTATTTCATAGGAACCATCAGTCTTCATTGAGCATCTACTATCATATTCAATTCAGATCAGCATCATCCAAATTGAATCTGATTGGTAGTGTATTTGTGCTTGAGCACGGCAACATTCTACTAAATCTGTGCTATTATTTCGATTTACTGAACTAGACAGACTTACAAACCAGCTCCCCCAGGGATGGGCTCACTGATTTGTAAAATGCAGCTGTAATCTTCATACAGTGATCATAGGCAAGCTATCATATATACAAATAGTCATATTTTGCAAAGGAACTTCACTGAATGCACTTGGCAAACTGTTCTGTTTCAAGGTGATAAAGTATATAGTTAAATATCAATAAAATTTACCCATAGATGACCAGAAAGCAAGTTTCCAGCTTCATGAAGATCATCAACAATATCACAAAATCTCAAGTATGGGTAGTTGTCGTAGGACAGACACGGTCATAGAGTCATGGAGATTTACAGCATGGAAACAGGCCCTTTGTGTCTGTGCCACTCAGTTTTCACAATTAATCTAGTCCCATTTGCCTGCATTTGCTCCATATTTCTCCGAACCTATCCCATTTATGTACCTGTCCAAATGTTCCTAAAATAACAAAATTGGACTCACCTCCACCACTATTTCTGGCAGCCCGTTCTAGATACTCACCACCCTCTGTCTAGCTTTAGACTCCTGTATCATCAGGAAAAGCTATTGGCTATCTACCTTATTTATGTCTCTCATGATTTTATAGACCTCTACAAGGTCACCCCTCAGTCTCCTACACTTCAGGGAAAAAAGTACCAACCTATCCAGTCTCTCCTTCTAACTCAAACCTTCTAGTCCAGGTAGCATGCTAATAAATCTTTACCACATTCTTTCTAGTTTAATAATAGGAGGCCAACCAGAACTGCACACAGTACCCCAAATATAGCCTTACCAATGTCTTGTAGAGCTGGAATAAGATGTCCCAACTCCTATACTCAATGCACTGACTGATGACAGGAAGCATACTGAAAGCCTTCTTCACCACCCTGTCTACCTGTGATTCCACTTCCAAGGAGCTATGAACCTGCACCCTGAGATCTCTTTGTTTTCTAACACTCCCAAGGCCCTACCAATGACTGTGTAAATCCTGACCTGGTTAGACCTACCAAAATGCAACACTCGCATTTATCAAAATTAAACTCCATCTGCCATTCCTCGGTCCACTGGCCCAGTTGATCAAGATCTCGCTTTATTCCCAGATAACCCTTTCTCACTGTTCACAATCTTGTCCTGGAAGTTTCTTCTATTGTGATATATCATTCTATAATTAAATTAACAGATGTGTATGAACAGCCTTCTAATAAAAATCTCTTAGAGTCATACAGCACTGAAACAAACCCTTCAGTCCAACCTGGCCATGCTGACTAGATATCCTGTATAAATCTAGTCCCACTTTTCAGCATTTGACCCATATCCCTCTAAGCCCTTCCTATTAATATACTCATCCAGATGCCTTTTAAAATGTTGTAATTGTACCAGCCTCCACCACTTCCTCTGGCAGCTCATTACATACATGCACCACCCTCTGCATGAAAAAGCTGCCCCTTAGGTCCCTTTATATCTTTCCCCTCTCATCTTAAACCTATGCCCTCTAGTGTTGCATTTCCTCAGCCCAGGGAAAAGACATTGTCTATTTATCCTATCCATGCCTCTCATGATTTTATAAACCTCTCTAAGGTCACCCCTCAGCCTCCAGCCTATTCAATCTTTCCCTATAGCTCAAATCCTCTAACCCTGACAACATCTATCTCAACATTTTCTGAACCCTTTCAAGTTTCACAACATCCTTCGGATAGGAGAGAGACCAGAATTGCATGCAATACTCAAAAAGTATCCAAACCAATGCAGTGCACAGCCTCAAAATGATTTCCCAATTCCAGTACTCAATGCACTGATCAAAAAGGCAAGCAAACCAACCACCTTCTTCACTATCTTTCAACGACTCCACTTGTTGAAGTTACTGAAACTACTCCTGATTAAACCAGAATGGAGGCCAAGCTGCAATTCAGGAACATTCAATTATATGTAAATAATGTCCAATTTTGTGAAATTTCAACCAACCAGATAATGCTCAGTATGAGACGCAATTAAAAGATTTAATGAAAGGTCAGGTTTAATGAAAGGTCAGACTTGAAAGTTTGTGTGGAAACTTCTGCAATCACTTCGAGTCACTTTGAAGGCAAGAAAGGAAGTAATTAGGTGGGATGGAGTTGTAAATGAATCCAACTACCATGTGCCTGCACCACAGTAAGTTTTGGATGAGAAGACTCATGTCAATGCTACTGCTTTACCACTGATTGAGGCCCTTTAGTGGCCAATTACTGAAGAACTCCATCTGACCGCTACTTGTGTTCAATCATCTGCAGGTGGGTCCATTATCATGCAGCATGGATGGCAGCTGCAACCACACAGCTATTTCTGAGGGAGGAGGGTTGTCCCTCAATCAAAGGCTCTCAGTGCCTGATTGAGGGACTGCACATGGCAAAATGGGCTGTGCTGATAGCCAGTCCATTGCCAACACCCCCACCAGCCCCACGCCAATGTCCTTGCTCCCAATTTGAACCCTTCCCCCAGCACCTCCTACTGTGTGATAGCACTTTCCAAACCCTACTCCAGTCCATTTTCCTCACCAACAAAAATGGAAATTTCAGGAGAGGTCTGGCAGCATTTGTGGGAAGAAAGCAGAGTTGACGTGTCAAGTTCAGTGACTCTTCATCAGCAGCTAAACAAGGTAAACAAGGAGATTATGAATAGTAGGCCAGGTCAGGACAAAATATGAAAAAGTGAGAATAAGAGCTAAGGATGAGAACATTGGTTAGCTATGCTGAATGCAGCCCATATAATGTGATAATGGGCTAGGAGTCCGTGGAAATTGGTGACTGTGCTAAAAGCAACCCAGGTCATAACGGGACCGGGTGTGGGGTCACTAAAAACATGGAAGGGTGGAATCAGGCTCTAAAGTTATTGAACCTGGTGTTGATCTGAGGCAGGCTACAGAATCCCTAAGCGGAAAATGAGATCTTGTTCTTTGAGCTTGGGCTGAGGCTTATGCAAACACTAACAGAACCAAGACAGAAATATTGGCATGGAAACATAATGGTGTGTTTAAGTGGCAGGCAACTGGAAGCTCTGGGTCATTTTTTTTGGACAAAACATAGATGTTCTGCAAAGCAGCCACTCAGCCAGCTTTCACCTCTCTAATGTAGAGGCGACCATATTGTGAAGAGTGAACATATTCCTCACTTGTGGCCTGGGTTGCTCCATGTTGCTCCTCTGAGACTCCTGAACCTGTCATTCCAGCAGCAGGCAAGGCCTGTACAATGGTGCTGCTGAGCACCATTAAAATATGAAAAAAAATCCTAAAGTTGGATGTTAGTGCATTTAAATATTACCTTGGTGTCACACTGGAACACTGTAACCTGATAGTTTTTCCACTGCGCTCTAATTGGTTGGCAGCTCTCAGTAAGTGTGAGGTCTTGATTCCAGGCGAAGATTCCCTGCTGGCTTCACTACTGCCTGCCTTGTGGGTCAGTGGACTTTCCCAAAAAGAGGCAGCATGGCACCCTTGCAGCTCTCCGACCGGCACCAAGGACAAAATCAAAGCAGGTTCTGAGTTCTTAGATCAACAGTAGCTAGAAAAATGGATGAAGATTGGTAATTTTTTTGAGGAGGCAGATCAAAATAAGCCCAAGGGCCTGACTGTTTCATTGTATATTTTATATTTGTACTACCTTCCCCTGCTGATTTTGTTCACACAGCTATTCTGATAAAGCAGATTATCCTGTGCCGAATTAACAATGGATTTTTCCAATAGGCTTTTGGACCATTCACTTAACAAAAACTGCACATTAAATTCAATTTCAACACAATCTCAGATTGTTGGTGGGTTTCAGAGCAGTCATCACATTGTAAATTGATTTTTCCCTGTAGCTTTATACTGCTAGAAATCTTTTGATTATTTTTTAAACACCAGTCAATCCTTGAAATTGTCCAGCAGTAGACCAGAGCACATATTCGAATACTAACAATCTTTTGGACTTTATCGCCAATTTTAATTTAAATGCTTAAATTCGTTTGAAAATAATTAAATCCTTGGAAAAACTATCAGGTTTAGTGTTTCAGCATGACATCAAAATAACATTTAAATACACTAACATCCAAATTTAGGACTCTTTTCATATTTTAAAATTTGTCTGAAACTGTTCTGTATTGGTGTTTCTATGGACATCCTTTATAACAAAAGCAAAGTCCACAGCTGGATAGTCTCTGCTGTTTTCACAAAGGGTGAAATGCATAACCAGACTGCAAATTATTCAAAGCGAAGCATTGTGGGTTCTATAAATCTGAAATAAAAATAAAGTGCTGGACAAATTCAGAAAATCAGTCACTGTAGAGAGAAGAGTCTTCATATGGAACACAAAACACTAACTCTGCACAAATGCAACCAAATCAAATGTTGCCATGTTTTGAATGGTGATTGTTCTTCTTTCTCTTCCTCAAACACATGCAGAACAGAAAAAAAGACAACTTAAGAGTTCTGGCAGTGATCCATTCTCTCCTTGGATCTGATGCACAAAGCGTGGCATTCTTTGTCAGTACTGCTGAAGGTTGGATGTGATGTGTTGTTAAAGTAGAAAGTTTTCATACCATAAATTAGGCTTTTTTCCAGTAAGACAGGAGGGGTATTCACTTACTACGGCTCATGCAACTTGAGGGAATCTGTGAAAGAATGGTCTTTGTACATTCACAATATAAACTAGGAACATAGAAAATAGGAGCAGGAGGAGGTCATTCGGCCCTTCAAGCCTGCTCTGCCATTCAGTATGATCATGGCTGATCATCCAACTCTGTACCTTGTTCTCACTTTCTCCCCAGACTCTTTGATCCTTTTAGCCACAAGAACTAACTTAACTCCTTTTTGAAAACACTCAGTGTTTGTCCTCAACTGCTTTCTGTGACAGAGAATTCCACAGGTTCACACTCTATGGTTGAAGAGATTTCTCCGCATCTCAGTCCTAAATCACCTACCCTGTACCCTTAGACTGTGACCCGTCGTTCTGGATGCCCCAGTCATCTGGAACATACATCCTAGGTTTTGATAAGTGAATATACTCTTAACTGATCCAATCACTCTTCATACACCAGACCTTGCCATTACAGTAATCAGTCTGGTAAACCTTATGGCACTTCCTCCATATTCAGGCATCCTTTCTCTGATAAGGAGGCAAAAACTGCACACAATACTCTAGGTGTGGACTATCACCTATGGCCTGTACAATTGCAGCAGGACCCACTCACAATGAGGGCTTACATACTATTTGCCTTCTTCATCCCCTGGTGTACCTGTGAGTTTACTTTCACTGGCTGGTATACAAGGACAAACAGGTCATATTACACCTCCTCCTTTCCCAATCTTTCATCATTCAGTTAGTAATCTACCTTCCTGTTTTTGCTACCAAAGTGAATAACCTCATATTTATCCACATTATACTGTCTCTGCCTTGTATTTGCCCATTCACACAGCTTGTCCAAATCCCACCGAACTATGCATCTTCTTCACCCTCCCTCCCAGCTTTATAGCATTTATGAATTTGTAGATACAGTATTACACATTGTTCCCTCATCTGTTATTAATACAGATTGTAAAGAGCTGAGGTTTAAACATTGACCCCTGTGGTACCAGACTAGTCACTACCTGCCACTCAGAATAAGATCCATTTTTTTTCCTTTTCTTTGTTTCCTGTCTGCCAAACAGAGCACCATCCCAATCCCATGTGCTTTAATTTTGCATGCAAAAGGCCTCCCAATTAAGTAAAGTAGAATGTAGGTGAGACACATAGTTTTCTATTGTCACCAACTTGACATTACGTAATTAATTAAATTAAGTAATGTCTGAGAAAGGCTGTTGATTTGGACCAAGTTATAGCTAATTTTGAGCTATAAACTCATGTCCACAGAGGTTGAAACTGCCGGAACACACTTTAATTAGTACTTTTACAGCCATCAAAAGAAGATGCCCTTTCACCCATTGTGCTGGATTGAATTCAAATCCATGTTTCAGAAGTGAATAATAGTGCACTGACTTCCCACAAAGCTGACTTCCCTTCCCCCAACCCCAGTGCAATCAATTTGCAGCACTAACATGATCTTGCAACTACCGCCAGTAATGCAATTCACTCACAGGTAATTGTAGCTCAGTTCAGAGAAAATTGTCCTACATCACTTTCTAAACACAATGATCAATCCCATGAACTGAAGCAACTTATATTTCCTCAGAAAGAAATACAACAAGCCAGTTTTTCAAGCAAGGTCATTTTGAGAGGCATACATTGAATGTTGGCTAATGTATATTAGATTATTAGGACTATTCTTTTGAGAATCCAGTGATGAGTAAAATGTAGAACTCCCGCAATGTTCATATTCATTTGCTGGTTGGTCTTTTCAGTTAGTCATTGTCAGACAGTAGATGGATTTATTCAATTGCACATTAAATCTCAGGGACACGATTAACTTTGCACAAGGCAGTTTACCATCAGATTTGATAAACATAACACTTCTTTAAGCTTTTCGTGTCTGTAAATAATGCATGAATTTTGTTTGAGTCTTGTGGTGCCAAACCTCAAAACAAATGGATGTGAAATGTTCAAAAATGATCACATTGGGAGCAGAACTTTGTGAATTTAAAGAGGTATATGTCATAGATTGCAATTACCCTTTGGTTGCGGATTTGTTTCCAATTGTCCAAAAATGAACCTTATTGTTAAATTTACTTGTGTGGAGATTTTGTGGAACTATCTTTTCATAGGAGCATAGGAATGAAGAATGAGAATAGGCAGTTCAGCCCTTCAAACCCACTCTGCCATTTAACATGATTATAGCTGATCTTAGTGTGGTCACAATTCCACTTTCCTGGCTGCTCTCCAGAGCGGTTATCTTGCTTTTCATCAGAAACATCTATTCCTTTCTTGAATTTGATTGATTCTGCCTCCACTGCACTCTGACGCAGTGAGTTCCACAGACTCACAACTCTCTGACAGAAGCAGTTTTTTTCCTCATCTCAGTTTTGAATTTTGAACCTACCTCCTCTCACTCTATATCCATGTCCTCTTGTTTGAGACTGTCCCACAAGTGAGAACATCTGGTCAACATCCACCTATCCCATTTTATATACCTCAATCAGATATCCCCCCTCATTCTCTGAACTCCAGCGAGTATAAGCCCAAGTTATTCAACTGCTCCTCATACGACAGCCCTTTCATCCCTGGAATCAACCTGGGGAACCTCCTCTGAACTGTATCCAGTGCCACCACATCCTACCTGAAGTAAGGAGACCAGAACTAGACAGAGTTTTCCAGCTGTGGCCTCATCAATGCTTTAGATAATTATAACAACACTTCTTTACTTTTACAATCCAATCCTTTTGCAACAACCGCCAGGATTTCTTTTGTCTTATTTAATATAGGCTGCATTTCCACATTCTACGATTCAAGCACAAAGACCCAGATCCCTGTGCACTGATGCACTTTGAATCTGCTTCCTATTTAAATAATAATTTGTCCTTTTTATTTTGCTGGCCAAAATGCACAACCTGACACGTATCCAAATTAAACTCCATCTGCCAGATTCTGGCCTATTCTCCTAGCCTATCAATATCCATCTGTAATCTAACTTTTCAACTGCAGGGAATTCAGAAAAGTCATCACCAATAGCACTGGGAATGGAAGCCATTGTGACTATATTCACACATTGTAATTCTTCAAAATAATTGCAACTTCTCTGGAACTCAATGATTAATTGACAACAAAATTGATTACATAATGTTTTCCCAATGGCAAGTGGCCCTGTCAGGTCACAGGAGTTGAGAAAGTCAGGAAGAAAGGGACAGAAATATGGCACAGATTTTACAGTGGCGTGACGGAGAGTTACATATGGGGAACCTGTGGAATCTCCAGTGTAGCAGATTCCAAAGGAATTATCTGGGAAATTGAATTTTCTGCTGGGCAATTCCTCTATGTCGGAAATCGGACAAAAGTCTCCACAAAAATCAGATACTTTGTTCCGTTGACATTAAGTAAAGTAATCATTTCGAAAAGGTTTAACTTTTAAATATAAAGTCTAACCCCTGGGGATCCGATAGGTCCCTGGGACCCAACACCTCTGTCCCCTACTCACTTTGCACCCAACTTACCTGGCACCTTTCCCCACCCACCCATCTGGCATCAACTCTCCCAGAATCTTAACATCTCACATGTGTTATGTACTTATGGTTTGACAGTAGTTGTCAACGTGGCAGCTAACTGCTATGAGGAGGGAGTGTGGTTTTCCTTCCTCTGACAGCTCTATGCTCCAAAAGAACTGACAGAATGGAAGTCATGATTTAGACGTATCGGTGTTGGACTGGGTGTGCAAAGTTAAAAATCGCACATCACCAGGTTATGGTCCAACAGGTTTATTTGGAAGTACGAGCTTTCATCGCCACCTGATAAAGGAGCAGCACTCTGAAAGCTAGTGCTTTCAAGTAAACCTGTTGGACTATAACTTGGTGTTGTGCGATTTTTAAGTCAGAATGGAAGGACAGCTTCACATTTCTGAGGGAACCCTGAGCAGAAACTCCTCTCAGAAATCTGGAGCTCCCTTCTTTCATTAAACTTCAGGCTCGGAGTGGCAGTCTCTGTGAGATTGCCACTCCTCAGAAAATCTCTCTACTTTTCCGTATATTCTAACGCAATCTGCAACCTCATAGCCTGCTAGATCCCATACTCTACCATCACCATCAAGCTAGGGGATCAATCCTGCTTCAAAGATGAGTTCAGGGAGACATACCAGGAACAGTACCAGGCATATCTACAAATGAGGTGCCAACCTGGTGAAACAGGATTACTTGCATGCCAAGCAGCATAAGTAGCAAGTGATTGACAGAGCTATGAGCTTCTACAACCAATGGATCAGACCGAAGCTCTGCAGTCCGGCCCACCCAGTAGCAAATGGTGGTGGACAATTAAACCATTCACAAGAGAAGGAGGCTCCAAATATATTTCCATCCACAGTAACAGTGGAGCCCAAAGCATCAGTCCAAAAGACCAAAGCATTCATAACACTTCAGCAGGAAATGCCGAGTGGATGATCCAGCAGTCCCCAGCATCATTTGATATCAATTTGAAGGCACTGGATTTTGCAAAGGTTGTGACACCTGATGACATTCTAGCAATAGTACTGAAGGTAAAGATAAAGTCAACATAGTCTTACCAAACCATAGGTCTGCTCTCCCTTCAGAGACAGAGGTGACTGATGGTGGTTTAAACTGAGGGTCACCAAACCTCAGGAAAGGGGAGAGGTTGAGAAGATGAGTCCTCCATAGTCACCTCAGCCAGTGTAAGAATTGAACTCACACTGTTGTCATCACTCCACATCACAAACCAGTCATCTGGCCAACTGAGCTAACTTTGATATTGCAGCTTACAGAAGAATTCTGATGGGGTTGCACAACAAGGTGCTTGGTACTTTGTGAAGTCTGCCAGAAGCCCTGATATCAATATCAAGGAACAAAGCAGTGCTTTGGCCTGATCCTGTGGTCCATTCCTTTTATAATGGAAGTGATAGACAACTCCAAATCAACCAAGATGTGATATCTGAAGGTTGATATTATGATTTCCATTGCACCACGAGCACCAGACACCCAATATCAGAGCCCTGTACTGTACATTCACACTGCTGTCACTGTGGCTATGAATTATAGTGTGCAAAGGGAAGCGCAAGGTGTCACTCAGCAGTCCAGAAATATGTTTTCCAACAGATTCCTAGGCAGTGGCTCCCTAAAGTAAAAATCTGCTCTCCTCCTTTGTCCTCCCAGTCCTGCCACTCCATCAGTAACTTTGTTGTTACCTGTCAGTCAGCCAGTTCTAAATGCTTCTACCCATGGTGAGATGGTGCATTCTGTCTCGTAGGCCCGAAGTTACTCAAGATTGAGCATGAAGCCACAAGTGTTTTCCATGAAAATCCACAGCATTCCAGTAGTTGTGCCATAGTCATTGGGTTGCACAGTGTGGGGGCATTCGGACAGCAAGACTGAAAGTACATGGGGCCAGTGACAGAATTCACTCCTAAAATCCTCAAATCACCCAGAAAATTTCACTCAGAGTGACAAGAACTCAGAGAAACATCGACCCCATAATAGAATGGAAGGAAACAGCGAGAGGCAGTGGCCATTAGGGCCACAGGAAGTCAAAATGGAAATAAGCTATAAGAATACTCAGCAAGACCAAGACCAATGAGCAAGATTGGGCACGCTGGATACTGCTAGACCTTCTGAGTTTTTCCAGCCATTTCTGTTTTTATTTCTGATTTCCAGCAATTGCAGTTCTTTTTATTTTTTAATCAATCCATTAATCATGTTGATTTTTGTATTTGCCTCGAAATATGCTTGGCATCCCGAATCTCTGCTCATTAACAATTAGCTAAGAACCAGTCAATTTCACATTTTACCAAGTTCTTGGCCTCTTGATCATCTGCATAATGCAGGAGCAAGCTTTCAAATCATTTTACGGTATGAGGAACTATTTAACCCAGCAGTAGATTTGTAAACATTTGGGGATTTGATTAGATTTTGAAGCCAATTTAACCAATCAAATGCTTAGCACAAAGACCGAAGTTATTTAATTGACTATTATACTCAAAGCAAGTTAAGTTATTACCATATAAATGTGCAATTTGGAAATTTCAGGATAGTTTTTCTGGATTTGTAATAACAAAGATTGACCTTTTCCAAGTTGATTTCATTGAAGGTCAATCCTTATCAATAACTTAAAGTGATCATTATTTCACTTTCTGGGGAGAAACATGAGGGTTCAAACCCCAGTTAATAGCTGCAGTTAATGCAATGCACTGTTCTGCATCTAAGAAAAGCTTTTCTGTAAAGCAGGATGGATGATGTGGAGATCAAATGGCATTGTAGCCAGAAAGCAGTTTGAGATGCAGATGAAAATCAAGTTATAGAAATCATTCACATGCTGGAATAGCAATTGGGTGTTACGGAATATTATATCACTGCAAGGAATGGCGTTTATTCAGAATGCCTCTCACTTCAATTCAAATTTTAACTTTTTCCAAAGTATGCAATAAATATGTTGTCAGCCTTCTAGCTGGTGCTATGTATATTTGTAAGAAATTTACTGAGGATCTTTTCTCTCAAAATCAATCAGGTTCGACATTCTCCATCACAATGCAAGCTCATGAGTTCTTTCAATGTGCAGTAATTGTAAACATTTCAAATGTTAGCTTATGATGGTGAGCTGCATTCATTATTAATTCACAAACACATTTTTCATGCTTCCATTCCACTTCTAAATTATCTTAATCACTGAGAAATTTCTTCTTTTGCAAGTACAAAGATTTAACAATGAGTTTCATAGTAAGTTTCTAAAATCAATATTCAGACAGATTTTCACAGTCTCAGGAAGGATTGTAGAATGCTTTCAGCTAATTTTTAGCTGCTTTTGAATGAGGATGAGCAACTTTCCCCTGTGCAGAATGAAAAGCAGCTCTTTCAGAGGAACGTAATCCTCCTCCTAACAACACACAAGGATTACCTTTTACTCATTCTTAGGATATGGACATTGCTATCAAAGCCGGAATTGATTACCCACTCCGAGCCGCTCTGAGAATGTGTCTGATACAACTGAATGACTTGCTAGGCTACTTCAGAGGGCAGTTAATAATGAATTGAATCATTGTGGGACTAGACCGACAATGGGTCAGATAAGGTAATGACTATGAAGGGCAGTTGGTATTTACAGCAATTGAAAAGCCATCTTAATTTCAAGATTAGTTTTATAAACATAATTCAAATTCGCACACTGCTTTGGGAGATTTGAAATCATGTTCTCTGGAATATTGGTCCTGGTTTCTGGATTATTGGTCAAGGAATATAATTATTGTTTTGTAAGACTGCAATTCATTGCTCTTCCCACAGATGCTGCCAGAAATTCAGAATGCTTTTAGAATTTATGTTTTTATATAACTATTGGTATATTTAAGAATCCCATCATTTAAAGTAGATAAACAGTAATACCAAAGCTATTATGACCTGATACACCTGTATCATTTATTTCAACAATCATTATTTAGTATCTGCTTAAGTTTCCTCATGCTAACCACCTCATTCTTTCTGGGCAGCTGAGATGCACTAAATAGATTAACATGAACTATTCACATTCCATCTCCTTAGATTAATCTCTGGTTTATGGTTAGACCTTGTAGTTATGGGTTTGAAGTTTCCATAACCATTCAGGAACTTTAAATCTTCAATTGTTTTTATTCATTCGTGGGATGTGAGTATCACTGGCTGGCCAGCATTTATTGTCTGTCCCTAGTTGCCCTTGAGAAGGTGGTGGTGAGCTGCCTTCTGGAGCTGCTGCCATCCACCTGCTGTGGGTTCACCCACAAGACCATTAGGGAAGAGAAGTCCAGGATTTTGACCCAGCAACAGTGAAGGAATGCCAATATATTTCCATGATTTGGAGGTGTTAGTGTTGGACTGGGGTGAACAAAGTTAAAAATCACACAACACCAGGTTATACTCCAACAGGTTTATTTGGGAGCACTAGCCTTCGGAGCACTGCTCCTTCATCAGGTGGTTGTGGAATATAAGATTGTCAGACGCAGAGTTTATAGCAAAAGTTTATAGTGTGATGCAACTAAGATGATATATTGAAAAAGACCTGGATTGTTTGTTAAGTCTCTCATCTTTTAGAATGACAATGTTGGTTTCAGTTCTTTAACTTTCAAAATGAAACTTTAAAAATGTTCTGTGATTTACATATGAAAAGATATGAAAGCAGAGATCAACTAAAAACAAGTAAGGGGTAAGAAGATGAAATATGAGGGTAAGCTACCTAGTAATATAAAAGACGATTGCAAGAGCTTTTAGACAAATAAGAGGTATGAGAGAGGCAAAAGGGGACATTGGACTGCTGGAAAATGAGACTGGAGAAGTAGTAATGGGGAACACAGAAATGGCAGAGGAATTCAAGAGGTTCTTTGCAACAATTTTCAATCTGAGTCTATCCAATTTCTTTTCATCACTGAAGACTATGGAAACTGGAAAACACCAGCAGCCTATCAGAACTTTAAAAGAGCCGGGGGCTGAGTAAAGTTAAGGTGCTGGGAAAATGGAAAGGCCTGAAGCTGGATAAATCACCCAGACTGGAATTACTACATCCAAGGTTTTGGAGGAGTTAGCAAAGAGATTGTGGAGGGACTAGCATGATCTTTTCAGGAATCACTGGTGTCAGGGAAGGTCCCAGTGGGCTAGAAAATAGCTCATGTAACACCCCTGTTCATGAAAGGATTGAGGCAGAAGATGGGAGATGATAGGTTGGTTGGTCTGATCTCAGTTATTGGTAAAATTTTAGTGTCCATTATTAAGGATGAGATTTTAAATTCCTTGAAGTGCATGGTAAAACAGGACTGAGTCAGCACGGCATCATCATGGGGAAATTTATGCCTGAAAAATCTTTTAGAGCCCTTTGAGGAGGTAATGAGCAAGTTAGACAAGGCAGAGCAAGTGGACATGATCTATTTGGAGTTCCAGAAATCCTTTGACAAAATGTTGCACAGGAGGCTGCTAAATAAGATAAAGAGCCCATGGTTTTAGGGGCAACGTACTGGTATGGACAGAGGATTGACTGACTGACAGACAGAACAGAAAGGGGTAAAGGAGTCTTTTTTGGGAGGCATCAGGTGACTAGTGCAGTTGTGTAGGAGTCAGTGTTAGGACCACAACCATTCATATTATACATTAACAATCTGGATGAAGGAACTAAGGACAGATGTCACAAAGATTGGTGGAGGTTTTGGGTCATGTTGAGGAGGCAGGGTGACTGCAGAAGGACTTGGACAGGTTAGGAGAGTGGGCAAAGAAGTGGTAGATGGAATATAAAGTGGGAAAGTGTGAGGTTATGCACTTTGGAAGGAAGAAAAGAGGGTTAGACTATTTTCTGAAGAAAAAGACTTCAGAAATCTAACGCACAAAAGTACTTGAGAATCCTAGTTCAGAATTCTCTTCAAGCTATCATGCAGGTTCACTTAATAGTTAGGAAGGTAAATGCATTGTTAGCATTCATTTTTGAGAGGGCTAGAATACAAGAGCAGGGATGTACAGTTCAGGCTGTATAAGGCTCTAGTCAGACTACATTTTAAATATTGAAAGCAGTTTTGGATCCTCTACCGAAGGAGACTTTGTTGGCTTTGGAGGGGATCCAGAGGAGGTTCATAAAGAATGTTCCTGGGGGTGAAGGGCTTCTTCACATATGAGGACTCTGGTCTGTATTTGATAGAGTTTACAGGGATGAGGAGGGATCTCATTGAAACTTACAGAATACTAAGAGACCTGGATAGAGTGGATGTGGAGAAGATATTTCCACTGGGAGGAAAGACTAGGACCTGAGGGCACAGTCTCAGAGTGAAAAGACAAACCTTCATAACTGAGACAATAAAGAATTTTTTTCATCCAGAAAATGGTGAATCTATGGATCTCATCGCCATAGAAGGCTGTGAAGGCCAAGTCATTGAGTGTATTTAAGACAGAGATAGTTTTCTGATTCGTAAGGGGATCAAAGATGATGGGGAGAAGGCAGAAGAATGGGATTGAGAAATATATCAGCCATGATCAAATGGTGCAGCAGACTCAATGGGCAGAATGGCATAATTCTGCTCCTTTATCTTATGGTCTCATAGTCTTATAATACAAGTGGAAGACAGTCCTGCTCCTGCTTCTTTTTTTGCAGTATGGATATTTTCATAATAGGTTACAGAATTTAAATGTTTGCTATTACCTTTTACTAACACATTATGATGATGTCTTAAAGTCTGTCTTTCTCTTACTTTACCATCATTCTTTGCACTGGTAATTTCAAGGAAGTACCCCAATGCTCTCAGATCCCTTTCATTAAGAACAAACTTTAATTGACAGTTGTCCCAATCAGGAGAAAATGAGGACTGCAGATGCTTGAGATCAGAGTTGAGAGTGTGGTGCTGGAAAAACACAGCTGGTCAGGCAGCATCCGAGGAGCAGGAGAATCGATGTTTCGGGTATAAAGCCCTTCATCAGAAACAAGGCGTTGGATGCTGCCTAATCTGCAGTGCTTTTCCAGCACCACACTCTCAACTCTGGTAGAGCCTCATTCATGATGAAGGTCTTAGGCCTGAGATGTCAATTCTCCTGCTCCTTGGATGCTGCCTGACCTGTTGTGCTTTTCCAGGACCACACTCTCGAGTTGTCCCAATCACACCATGACTGAACTGACGTTGTAGTTTCTGACCATTACTGCTGCTTGTGGCAAAGTGAAGTAAGCAGCTGAGGCTTTAGGAACATGTGAGGAAAATCCACGGTCCTAATCTCTGACCACCTACTGTACACCTTTATGAAGGACTGTCTTAAATGGCTGAAAGAAATCTCCACCGAAAACAGGCATGTGTTTTATTCATTTTTAGAATAAGTCAGAATAAGGAAAACATTGCGACTACTGATCATGTACAATTACACTTTTCTCCTTAATCTGCCTGCTGATTGGGACAACTGTCAATTGAAAGTTTGTTCTTAATGAAAGGGATCTGAGGGCATTGAGTGTTAGTTTTAACATTATTAAGTGGAATTTGACTTAGAAACCGGAAATTTTCAAGGCAGTATACCAAAACTGAAACTGAAGTTTAGTGCCCATTTATGGTAGACATTATTTCTGTTTCTTTTTGTCAGATTAAGAGTTAACTTAAATATTTTTAAGTTAGCAAATCTATATTAGAGAGTGAGAATCTCAGTATTTTTCTGTGATACAAATGGAAGGGGAAAGGAGCAATGTCACTAGTAAGGTTACACTTAACATGCGCAGCCTGTTTCTACAATTATGGGTTTGCAGCATCAGGCAAAGGATCACGAAAATTGGCATAATTAAATCATATTGTCTTCTGAGGCAACATTTCACTAGCCAGATCATCACAATTCTGTGATGTCACCTGTAAACTGATCTCCAGCCAATCTACATCATAAAGATAACAGTAAAGCTGTCAAGGTCACTACAGCTTTAAAACTCTACACCTCTGATTTGTTTTGTGCTGCCATGGGGCCATTAGAAACATCAGCCAACCTGTAGTTCATGGCCACCTCCAGCAGGTGACCGACCGAAGCAACCAAGTCCTGCACTTTCTCCCTAGGCAACAAGCAGCAGAATGAGATGTTTTGTTTAAATGCTACCAGTATTTCCTGAAACCTTGCATACAATTCCTTGCAAAAATTTCCATTTCATACATAACAATATTGACTGTGATTGTCAAAGAAGAGTCATGGAAGGGAAAGGCCGTTTTAATCCATTATTATCAGGGCTATTCACATCACAAAAGAGGAGCATGATTAGCTTCCAGGAATTCATTCCTCAAGGCTTGGTTCATCACATAGCTGAATTAGCTAAATACCAAAAGCACAGATATATTGAAATTCAACCACCTGAAAGGGTCATATATAAATGCATTGTATGGATCTCCGTAGAGGTTTGGGCAAATCTGGATGATTTTACAACACTGCTACAGTTAATTACCTGATATTGTTGCTCTGTGTTCCATGCTGGATTGTTTTGACATCCAAAGAGACATGACTTTGGAGCAAGTCAAATAGGTCTCAATTCATAATGCAGAGCTGAGGAAACTGAAGCTGGGAATTTAAAGAGATTTTTGTTTCCCTGCAGAAATACATTTGCTGGCAAATGGAACTGAAACCCAAGCACGAACTGTTGAGATAATCATCATGGTGCCCCAAAATAGCCATCTGCGCTAATTCAAATGCCATTGATCTCATTCCTTCCATCTGTGAAAATTTCATACTGCACCATCCCACAATCAAATCTGTGGATTTGAAACACAGCTGGAATAAATTGCAGGCAAATTTAATTTCCTAAAATTGAGCACTGCGAGCATATCTTTACCTGCTGCTTCTCTTTTGTGACAATCTATGATTTGTGTACTTCACAGTTTAATCTTATGCTGTTTCTCAATGACTTCCCTAGAGCAGGCATAAGTGAGGTAACTGCATGTTGTGACATAGTCGTGACCTTTTAGAATTGCAGTGGCCTATCACCTGCTTGTGCTACATCATGACATGGCACTGCCATTGCTTGCAAAGTATCCGAGGCCCTAGTGATTGGTCAACCTCAATTTGTAACATGGTGTATTAATTTGAAAAGAGTAATTGGATGTTGCACTTCAAGGCCGTGACATCATTCATGTATATTCTAGTTATGTCTTTACAACCGAACATTCCTCAGCCCTGTCCAGCAATTAGCATAGGATCTGAAATCTGAGTAACAATGAAGGAATAATAGTCACGTGTGCCATCTCTGTCCATTAGCCTGCTAAAAACGCAGTAGGAATACTTTTGCAATGTGGAATTCAAACCTTTAAGCAGCAACATGAAAAAGATCGTGAACAGTTATCCCGTCATAATGGGTGAGCTTGACCATTGAGGTCTGCTGCAGATAACCCAGGAACTGTCATGGCCTCCCATTGTGGACTGCAATTCAGGTAAGTGGTTACATTTACCAAAAACAGTTATCAGGCTTCTCTTAACTAGCAGTAAGATCTTTGCCAGTGCTTTGTATTCTAGCCAACGACCGTGAAAAATATTGTTGGATAACAGAACTTGGGCCAGAGCTCTGCAGGTGAAGCCAAGTGTAAGCTGGCCACCAAGTTCTTATTTAAGCTCACCAATGCTCCACTGATACAAGCTAGTAGTGAGTAGCCCAATGAAATGGATATACCAGTGAAAGCTTACTCTTCTGGAAGCTGAGATCAGTATTACGGGAGTTTGGTCGAGAAAAGGGAGGATATAGGAAGAGTGGTGTGGAGAGTAAAAAGACCTCAGTTTCAACAATGGGAAATAATGGATGTAAAGTGCTGCAAAAACTCAGAATTATTTAAGTCAAGAAAAGCTGCAGAAAGCTGCAACACAAAGGGACTTGGGGGTACCTGTGCATGAAAAGTAGAAAGCTAGCACACAGGTGCAGCAGGTAATTGTGAAGGTTAATGAAATGTTGGGCCTTATTTCAAGGAAGTTGGAGAATAAGAGTAGGAAACTTTTACTGCAACTGTACGAGGTATTGGTGAGACCAATTCTAGAGTAATGTGAGCAGTCTTTGTCTCCTTCTGGATGGAAAGGCTTCATTTTATTGGAGACAGTTCACATAAGTTCACTAGGATGATCTCTAGTATGGAGGGATTGTCTTATGAGCAAAGGTTAAACAGGTTGGGGCTCTACTCACTGGGGTTTAGAAGACTGAGATGTAATCTCACTGAAACATATAGGATTCTTAACAGTGTAACTGCTGAGAGGATGTTTCCCCTCATTGGAGAGTCCAGGACTACACCGCATAGTCTCAGAATAAATGGGCACCAATTTAAGACTGAGATGAGGAGGAATTTCTGGTCAGAGAATTGGCACAGAGAGCTTTGGGAACAGAGTCCTTGTGTATATGCAAGGTTGAGATAGATTCTTGATCAGTTGGGGAATCAAGGGTTAGGGGGAAAAGGAAGGAAAGCGGTCATGAGGAATGTTGGATCAGTCATGACCATTTCTTCAGAAGTAAAGAAGAGTCTCTCTCCACAGGTGCTGCCAGACCTGCATTTTCTCCAGCATTTTCTGTTTTAATTTAAAATTTTCAGCATTAACTCTATTTTGTTTCTATTTTAATAAATAATTCGGGTTGATAGAACAAAGGAAGCCATCATACTGTTCTTTCGCACATCCTTCCAAATCTTCTTGCTGTCGTTTCTCAGTGGGATGATTCCGGTCTATTCCTTCCTAAAAGTACATTCATTTACAGTTATTCTATAATCATCTAATTCTTACTTCATATATACACAGAAATTAAGAAATCCATACAGTCACTCTATATGTATTTTATAAAACACCACACAAAGCAACCAATAATCTATTCACCCTGACTAAAACTATGCTGTGAACACGAATGAACTAAATGGGCAAGCTAAATTATTTGTTAAAGTTTCTGATTCTTCTACCTTTTAGAAGTTCTCTGTTTATGAATAACTGAAATATGAACATCAGAAATAGGAACAGGTGTGGGTCTGTCGGCCCTTCAAGCCTGCCCTGTCATTCAACCTGAGGCAGCATACAGCTCAGTGGTTAGCACTGCTGCCTCACAGCACCAGGGACCCGGGTTCAATTCCAGCCTCAGGAGACTGCCTGTGTGGAGTTTGCACATTCTCTCTGTGTCTGCATGGGTTTCCTCCGGGTGCTCCAGTTTCTTCCCATAGTTCAAACTTACAGATTAGGTGAGTTAGCCATGCTAAATTGCCCATAGTGTTCAGAGATGCGTAGGCTAGGTGTATCTGTCAGGGGTGAAGATAGGACAGGGGAATGGATCTGGGTGGGTTACTCTTCTGACGGTTGGTGTGGCTTGTTGGGCCAAAGGGCATGTTTCCACACTGTAGGGGTCCTAATTCAGATCTCAACTTCTCAAACTCCTGTACTTTCCCATGGAGGAGAAAGTGAGGACTGCAGATGCTGGAGATCAGAGCTGAAAATGTGTTGCTGGAAAAGCGCAGCAGGTCAGGCAGCATCCAAGGAACAGGAGAATCGACATTTTGACATCAGCCCTTCTTCAGGAATCCCATAGAGCCTTCTTTGTCAGTCAGCTATCTCACTTGGAACACGTTCTCTGCAGCCACAAAGGTGTCGGTGAAAATCTGAATGTGCAACTATGGACATGGGACAGTGGGGGCTAAGGAAGTTGATCCTTTGCCAGTCAGCATTATTACAGATGGAATAATTCCAATCAGATCTTGGAGTGACATAGTGAGTCTGACATTCAGGCTGACCCTCTCCAGCCGCAGTTCTACATCCTTTTGGAGAACCTTTTCTTTCATGGAACAGAACATGAGGTAAATAGAAAGTGTGCGGCGGTATGAAGTCCAGTGTTTTTCCCAAAAAATGCACGTATTTATTGGTGAAAAGAGATACAAGAAAATTTTGACCATCTGGCTACATTTTATTTCAGGACTTCTGATGGAATCCCTTTTGAAAGCTACTTTAGCTGACAGTGTGATGTGAACTAAGAGTTAGACTTTCAAGGAATTTTTCTTTGAACATAATTAAATTTCCCTGACACCCAGGTGATGACATTATCTCTTCGGAGAATTGTGGAGGTGAGTGAAAGCTCTGCTGAAAGCCCAACCACATAAACAGGCATTGTGCCTCACTTTCTGATGCTTTTTCACGTGAGTTGAAAACACTGGAATAAACTGGATATTTAATTTGTGGAGAAATGTGCAGGAATCAGATCAGTCAGTTTACAATGCATTTTATATGTAATATGCATCAGTCACACCTTCCAACTGCCCCAAGCACTCAGCCTAGTTTAATTGACTTTCATCAAAATGTAATTAACTCCAACCATTACCACAACCATGCTAGCCCTTCAATACATAATTCTTTCCCCTCCCTGAGGCTATGGTGGGACGTGGACAAGGCTCACGTCTGTGTCTTCTGTCAGGAGTACGCGAGGGGGTCACAAAGAGGCGGAAATCCAGGATCGGGGAGTTGGAAAGGGAGATGCTTGACCTGGAGTCACGCCTCGGTCAGCCCAATGCGGACCCGGCCCTGCACGGGGTGTACGAAGAGAAGAAGGCCGCGCTCTGAGACCTGCAGCTCGTCGGGGCTTGGGGCGCATACGTGAGGTTGCGGATCCAGCTCCTCCAGGACCTGGACCACGGCTCCCCCTTCTTCTACTCGCTGGAAAAAAGGCATGGCACCCGTCAGCAGCTCCTAGTGCTGCTGGCCGACGACGGGTCCCTCGTCTCGGATCCGGAGGGCGTCAGGGCCCACGTCCGAAACTATTATACGGCTCTGTTCTCTCCGGATCCATCCAGCAAGGATGCTCGCAGAGCTCTGTGGGAGGACCTGCCGCAGCTCGGCCCAGAGGATGCCGGAAGGCTCGACGTTCCTGTCACCTTAGAGGAGCTAGCTGGCGCCCTCGACCGGCTCTCGAGGGGCAAGTCCCCGGGGCTGGACGGGCTGACTGTGGAGTTCTTCAGGGCATTCTGGGACTCCTGGAGAGCGACTACGCACAGGTCCTGGGGGTGTATCTAAATGCCAGAGAGTTGCCCCTTTCTTGGTGCAGGGCAGTTATCGTCCTGCTGCCAAAGAAGGGGGACCTTCGTTCTTTGAAGAACTGGCATCTGGTCTCCCTCCTCAGCACGGCCTACAAAATCTTCTCCAGGGTGTTGTCTTCTCGCCTGGCTTCCGTGCTGGCCCACATGATTCACCCGGACCAGTCCTACACGGTCCCGGGCCGGAGGATACACGACAACGTCCACCTGGTCTGGGACCTGATTCATTTCTGTCAACGGGCTGGTCTGCCGAGCGCCTTCCTGTCTCTTGACCAGGAGAAGGCGTTCGACAGGGTCGATCATGAGTACCTGCTCGGGACTCTGCGGGCATTCGGGTTCAGGACGCAGTTCGTCGCCCGGATCCGACTTTTGTACGCCGCCGCAGAGTGTCTGGTTAGAGTTAACGGGTCCCTGACGGCGCCCCTTCACTTCGGGAGAGGAGTGCGTCAAGGCTGCCCCCTGTCCGGCCAGCTGTATTCCCTGTGTGTGGCGCCTTTCCTGCGCCTCTTGCGGAGGAGGTTGTCGGGGCTGGTTCTGCGCGGCGCGGGCACGGGGGTGGTCCTCTCGGCCTACGCCGATGACGTGCTCCTCACTTTCACTGATCTGGCTGACCTGGGGAGGATGCGCGAGTGCCAGGCCGTGTACTCGGCAGCATCTTCCGCCAGGATCAACTGGGCCAAATGTTCCGGACTACTGGTCGGTCCATGGTGGGTAGACTCTGCCGGAGGAGTTACGGGGGTTCAGCTGGAGTACCACCCATCTCCTCTACCTGGGGATCTACCTCAGCCCGGCTAAGGAATCCTGGCCAGCCAACTGGCAGGAGCTGGAGGCCAAAGTCTCGGCTCGCCTAGGCCGCTGGACATGACTGCTCCGAATGCTATCTTACAGGAGTCGAGTGCTGGTCATAAAGCAGCTGGTGGCCGCCATGCTGTGGTACCGGCTGGTCACTTTGGTCCCTCCTCCTGCCTTTGGCACTGACATCCAGAGAACGTTGGTTGACTTCTTCTGGGACAAAAGGATGCACTGGGTCACTGCGCAGGTTCTGAGTCTCCCTATTGAGGAGGGCGGTCAGTTGCTGGCATGCGTCCACACCCAGGTCGCGATGTTCCGCCTTCAGAGCTTGCAGCGATACCTTTACGTCGAGCCTCCTCCTAGGTGGTGCGCCCTGGCGATATATTTTTTCTGCCAGGTGCGTAACCTGAACTACGACACGCAGCTCCTGTTCGCCGACCGTGACGGTTTGGAGGTCGCCCTCAAGGTGCTGCCTGTCTTTTACCAGGACCTGATCACTGTTTGGAACATGGTCGAATCGCATCGCGCCTACCCTCCGGCAGGAGTAGCGGCTGTTGTCAGGGAACCATTGCTCAGGAATCCGCACCTCCGTACTCACGGGTTCGAGTGGCTGTCGGAGGGGAGTGCCGTGGCGGCGAGGGTGACCAGGGTCAGGGACGTGATGGGTGCCGGGGGCCTGGGCTGGACGCTGCCGCAGGACATTGTGAGCAGGGCAGCGGTAGATGTCCGGTACGTGGCCACCGTCATCCAATGCCTTAAAATGGCGGTGCTCGGACCCGACGTAGTGCACCAGTTGGAGGACGCTCAGGTGTGCGGTGGGATCCCGTCCGCGCTCACCCCAGCCCGGACAGAATTTCACATTGGCCCCAAGGTCCCGTACTTCCCGCGGGAGCCTGTGCCCCACAACCTGAGCCGCCTCCGGAATTTTACTTTTGTCCCTTTTAAGGACATAAAAAGGCAGGCCCTGTATCGACTGCGGCTGCACACCGTCCACCTCTTCTCCCTCATCCACCGTCTGGACACGCCTTGGCGTGCCCATTTGCCACCAGGCGGTGGGGATCCCCAGTGGAGGGCTCTCTACGTGGGAGTCCTCCCCCTTTCTCTCGGGGATCTGGGGTGGAGGGTGCTGCACGCAGCAGTCCCCTGCAACCGCAGATTGCGGTGGTTCACGGACTCCCAGCCCAACTGCTTGTTCTGTGACGCTGTGGAGTCCGTGGACCATGTATATATTGGGTGTGGGCGTTTGCATGCCCTTTTTGATTTTCTTAAAAACTTCCTCCTCTGCTTCTGGTTGCACTTCAGTCCCACGCTCCTGATGTTCAGGCACCCGGTACGGAGGACGGAGGGCAGGTCCGAAGACCACCTCGTGGGTATGCTCCTGGGCCTGGCCAAACTGGCCATAAACAGGTCCAGGCAGCGGGCCGTGGAGGGGGTCGTTAGGGCCGACTGCCTGCCCCTCTTCCGGGGTTACGTTAGAGCCCGGGTGTCCTTGGAGATGGAGCACGCGGTGTCCACCAACACCCTGGAGTTGTTCAGGGAGAGGTGGGCACCACAGGGAGTGGGGTGCATTATTTTCCCCTCCAAATCTGTTTTGATTTAATCCCTGCCCTCCCCTTCACTGTTTGATCACACAGCATTGCCCTTTGATGTGAAGGGCACTGCTTGCCACTGGCCACTCAGGTGTCTTCCTATCTTCCTGGTGGTGGAAATTGAATAAAGATTCGTGCACCTTATATCTCTCACTGTGTCTCACACCTGCACACACACACAACATGGGTGCTGAGGAAAAAATAAGCACTACCACAGTTAGGCGGTAGTGTGGGGGTAAACAGAAAAAAAAAGTCAAGAAAAAAAAATACACACTTCCTATCTGCAATAGTCAGGAATGAAACCAAAGACAAAACCATTTTAAATTAGATTGAAAAGCATCACACAGGTAATTTACTATCTCTGAAAAAAGTTCTCATTAAATTAAGCTGATGATTTTATGACATACAATTCCAACTTCAGCACTTAAAGTCCCTTTTATAAATTTGCATTATGCAAATTTCAAACAATATGAATTATATTAAACCAGTGAGATTATTGTTCAATAGTAAATAAGTGAGCAGCTGCAACTGTCTAGATGAGCATTATGTTGGTGAGATATGTGTGTGGGAAAATGAACATGATCCAAGTCAAGGCAAGAATCCAATTGAAGTATTTTTTAAAACATGAGTTGCATTTTAATAGTCCCATCAAGAATATGAGAAGGAGCTCATTTTTACCAACACAAAACTTCTTGGGACTTGCCCAGAGTCATTCATCAGGATGCCGAAACATTTAAAAAGTTTGGCCTTCTTTAAACTGAACAGGTTAGCTGGAGAGTAATGTTAGGACAATTGGGTTTACTTTACACAGCGAGAGTCCTCTTATTTATACAGTAAAATCAAATTCAGAGATCCACAACTTGAGTAGAACGTGCACATTTAAATAAGGTGCCTTTTGGTCACCAATGTCAGGGGAGAAGATCAGAGGATCTTTTTGTTAGTTTGCTCCTGGGGCTAGCCAAAGTGACTATAACAGGTACAAACTGTGGCAGATAGATGAGGCCATTTGCCCATCCCACTTTCAATGTTGTCTCCACACCTGGATGAGGCTATACATGACCAGTGGGCACTGCAGGGGCTGAATTGGGCCATCAAAACAACATTTTAGTTTAATTTTATTGTTTCCAATGAGACTTTTTGTTCTCTATCACAGTGCCCTTGTCAAAGGGAAATTCTTTAGTTAATTTGTTAAATTTAAGAGCTATTGTACTCAAAAAAGATTAAAGTCCTGCCTGAAAATTGTATCAGGGCCTTGGAGGAGTTTCAAAAGTACCCATCAAACTTTGCCAGTTGGTCTTTTCTCAGGTGACAAATGGTGGGGGTGTGGTGGGGTGGGTGAGGTAGCAGTTAGCCTTACTCTTCAATTCCTGTATTTGAATATTTTTACAACCTGTAAATTGTCCTTTTTTTTATCTTGGAAGTTGAGCATCATTGAATCTTAAAGCTTGTCATGGTGGAAACAGTAATCAACATTGACTTGTTCTACTCTTTCTTCATTGTTCTGTCAATATTTCCTATTCAATTATTTATACATTACTCTTTTGAGAGTTATTACTGAATTTACTTCCTCCTCCCTTTCCACATCATCATAACTCACAGTGAAATAAAATTCCCTTTTTTGTGAATTATTTTATCACTGTGCCCTATGCTTATTGGAAAACTGACTACTTCAAAATAATTTCTCCTCATTTGCTTTATCAGGTCCCCTTATAATTTTATTGTATTTACTAAATCTCCTCTTACAGCTACATGCTCTAAGGAGTACAATTCCATCTTCTCTAGGCTTCTCCCAAAACTGAAGTCCCTTATTCATAATATAATTCTGGTACATTACCTTCTACATTACCCTCAACGTGTTCTTACAAATGTGGTTATGCTCATGTTGGTGGGTTGTTTTTCAGACTGGAGGCCTGTGACTCATGGAGTGTCACAAGGATCAGTGCTGGGTCCACTATGTTTCGTCATTTATATAAATGATTTGGATTTGAGCATCAGTTAGTAAGTTTGCAGATGACACCAAAATTGGAGGTGTAGTGGACAGCGAAGAAGGTTACCTCAGATTACAACAGGATCTTGATCAGATGGGCCAATGGGCTGAGAAGTGGTAGATGGAGTTTAATTTAGATAAATGTGAGGTGCAGCATTTTGGGAAAGCAAATCTTAGCAGGACTTATACACTTAATGGTAAGGTCCGAGACAGTGGTTGCTGAACAAAGAGACCTTGGAGTGCAGGTTCGTACTTTCTTGAAAGTAGAATCGCAGGTAGATAAGATAGTGAAAAAGGTGTTTGGTATGCTTTCCTTTATTGGTCAGAGTATTGAGTACAGGAGTTGGGACATCATGTGCGGCTTTAGTTAAGCCACTTTTGGAATATTGCGTGTAACTTGAAAGGTGGTGAAACTTGAAAGGGTTCAGAAAAGATTTACAAGGGTGTTGCCAGGGTTGGAGGATTTGAACTACAGGGAGAGGTTGAATGGCCTGGGGCTGTTTTCCCTGGAGCGTCGGAGGCTGAGGGGTGACCTTATAGAGGTTTACAAAATTATGAGGGACATGGGTAGGGTAAATAGGCAAAGTCTCTTCCCTGGGGTGGGGGGAGTCCAGAACTAGAGGGCATAGGTTTAGGGTGAGAGGGTAAGGATATAAAAGAGACCGAGGGGCAGCTTTTTTCATGCAGAGGGCGGAACATGTATGAAATGAGCTTCCAGAGGAAGTGATTGAGGCTACGACAACTGCAACATTTAAAAGGCATCTGGATGGATAAATGAATAGGAAGGGTTTGTAGGAATATGGGCCAGATACTGGCAGGTGGGACTAGATTGGGCTGGGACTGTCAAAGAATACAGGAGAATATAGATCTGTCAAAGAATACAGGAGAATATAGATAGACTGGACAGTTGGGCGGAAAAGTGGCAGATGGAGTTCAATCCAGACAAATGTGAGGTGATGCATTTAGGCAAGTCTAATTCTAGAGTAAATTATACAATGAATGGAAGAGCCCTGGGAAAAGTTGATGAGCAGAGACATCTGAGAGTGCAGGTTCATTGTACCCTGAAGGTTGCTGCACAGGTGGATAGAGTGGTCAAGAAGGTATATGGTAGCTTGCCTTCATTGGATGGGGTATTATGTACAAGAACTGGCATATCATGTTAAAATTGTTCAGGACATTGGTTTGTCTGCATTTAGAATATTGTGTACAGTTCTGGGCGCCACATTACCAAAAGGATGTGGACGCTTTGGAGAGGGTGCAGAGAAGGTTTACAAGGATGTTGCAAGGTATGGAAGGTGCTAGCTATGAAGAGAGGTTAAGTAGGTTAGGTTTGTTTTAGTTAGAAAAAAGGATATTGAGAGGGGACTTGATTGAGGTTTACAAAATCATGAAGGGTATAGACAGTGTAGATAGAGATAAGCTTTTTCCCAGGGTGAAGGATTCAATAACGTGAGGTCATGCTTTCAAGGTGAGAGGTGAAAAGTTTAAGGGGGATACACACAGCAAGTACTTCACACAGAGGGTGGTGGGTGTCTGGAACGCGTTGCCAGCAGGGGTGGTAGAGGCAGGCATGGTAGATTCATTTAAGATGCGTCTGGACAGATGCATGAGGAGGTGGGGAGCAGAGGGATACAGATGCTTAGAATTTGGGCAACAGGTTTAGACAGTAGATTTGGATCGGATCAGTCTTGGAGGGCCAACGGCCTATTCCTGGGCTGTAAATTTTCTTTGTTCTTTGTTCTATATCTGTTTGGCATGGGCGAGTTGGACCAAAGTGTCTGTTTCCGTGCTGTACATCTCTGTGACTCTATGATTCTAATAGGACACAAGGTTGGCTGAGACCTAACCAGTTATTAGTGATAAAGAAATACAGAAATTGCTGGAAATATTCAGTAAGTCTGTGGAAAGGAGGTTTGAGTGCAATGACCTTTCTTCAGAACAGTTCTTCAGTGAAGTATTAATTAATTGTAATATTGACCCTGGATTCTGTCATTAACTCTGAGTACATGGATTTCTCTGGCTTCTTAGAATTCATTAGGTTAAACAAGATAGGACAACAGAAATAATGGGACTGAGCAACTGACAAGCAAGAAAGCCTTTGAATAATGGCTCCCAGCTGAAATAAAAGGCTTTTTGTTCATAACAGTTCTTAGAGTATGCTTTCACTGCTTGGGAAGTGATTTTCAATAATTTAGGAGACATTTCTGTTTCCATTTATTGTTTTTAATCTGCTTTTCTGCCTTTTTAGGCTTCAAAGCAGCATAATGGTCACTTACAGCTCCACCTTAGACCTTTGAGAGGAGCAGCCTGAGCAAAAGCCCTAACAAGCAGCTAGCAATAGTCTTCTCCTCACTCAGCTACAATGCCACAAAACAGAGCGGACACATACAAGCGGCCCACAATGCTTTGATTCTGAACTTCCTGGGAACCTTTTAAGTCATGGAGCTGAAACAAACCACAGCAGTTCATCACCAACCAGGGTCATCTGTTGAAACTGATTGGGAAACTGGAGGTCAGGTGCAAAACCCATGGCTGAATTCAAAGCCACAGACAAACAAGGTACTGAAGCCTCGAGTTTCCCAATTCATTAAATGTTAAAATTCAGCGTCAAACTCTACTCACAAACCCATGGAAGTCAGGACAGGGCTATCCAACAATTTCATGTGAGCAGGGTACATCTCAGTTTCTCTCTCACTCAAGGGGCCGTGTAAAATGTTGGCAAAATAAAGCATTTGGAATTTATCTTGTCACAAATTTAAAAGATTTGCATTTTGCCGAACACATTTATATCTTCTGGTCTGCGAATTATGAAATGCCATTGTTGCTTGACTGGGAGCTAATGAGGATTAGAGTGGTGCTGGAAAAGCACAGCAGGTCAGGCAGCACCCAAGGAGCGAAAAATCGGCATTTCTGGCAAAACCCCTACATCAGGTATAGAGAGCTAATGTGAATCAGTGAGCACAAGGGGGATATCATCGAGTCATAGAGTCATAGAGATGTACAGCATGGAAACA
The DNA here is from genome assembly GCF_047496795.1 of Chiloscyllium punctatum. Classification (NCBI taxonomy): domain Eukaryota; kingdom Metazoa; phylum Chordata; class Chondrichthyes; order Orectolobiformes; family Hemiscylliidae; genus Chiloscyllium; species Chiloscyllium punctatum. The sequence continues at coordinate 38,760,793 of NC_092750.1, read as the reverse complement.
GACCCTTTGGTCCAACCCGTCCATGCCAACCAGATATCCCAACTCAATCTAGTCCCATCTGCCAGCACCCGGCCCATATCCCTCCAAACCCTTCCTATTCATATACCCATCCAAATGCCTCTTAAATGTTGCAATTGTACCAGCCTCCACCACATCCTCTAGCAGCTCATTCCTTACATGTACCACCCTCGGCATGAAAAAGTTGCCCCTTGGGTCTCTTTTATATCTTTCCCCTCTCACCCTAAACCTATGCCCTCTAGTTCTGGACTCCCCACCCCAGGGAAAAGACTTTGTCTATTTATCCTATCCATGCCCCTAATAATTTTGTAACCCCTCAGCCTCCGACACTCCAGGGAAAACAGCCCCAGCCTGTTCAGACTATCTCTATAGCTCAAATCCTCCAATCCTGGCAACGTCCTTGTAAATCTTTTCTGAACCCTTTCAAGTTTCACAACATCATAGGAAGGAGACCAGAATTGCACGTGATATTCCGACAGTGGCCGAACCAATGTCCTGTACAGCCACAACATGACCTCCCAACTCCTGTACTCAATACTCTGACCAATAAAGGCAAGCATACCAAACACCTTCTTCACTATCCTATCTACCTGCGACTCCAATTTCAAGGAGCTATGAACCTGCACTCCAAGGTCTCTTTGTTCAGCAACACTCCCTAGGACCTTACCATTAAGTGTAAAAGTCCTGCTAAGATTTGCTTTCCCAAAATGCAGCACCTCGCATTTATCTGAATTAAACTCCATCTGCCACTTCTCAGCCCATTGGCCCATCTTGTCCAGATCCTGTTGTAATCTGAGTAACCCTCTTCACTGTCCACTACACCTCCAATTTTGGTGTCATCTGCAAACTTACTAACTGTACCTCTTATGCTCGCATCCAAATCATTTACGTAAATGACAAAAAGTAGAGGACCCAGCATCAATCCTTATGGCACTGCACTGGTCACAGACCTCCAGTCTGAAAAACAACCCTCCACCACCACCCTCTGTCTTCTACCTTTGAGCCAGTTCTGCATCCATATGTCTAGTTCTCCCTGTATTCCACGAGATCTAACCTTGCTAATCAGTCTCCCATGGGGAACCTTGTCGAATGCCTTACTGAAGTCCATATAGATCACATCTACTGCTCTGCCCTCATCAATCTTCTTTGTTACTTCTTCAAAAAACTCAATCAAGTTTGTGAGACATGATTTCCCATGCACAAAGCCATGTTGACTATCCTTGCCTTTCCAAATACATGTACATCTTGTCCCTCAGGATTCCCACCGACAACTTGCCCACCACTGAGGTCAGGCTCACTGGTCTATAGTTCCCTGGCTTGTCTTTACTGCCCTTCTTAAACAGTGGCACCATATTTGCCAACCTCCAGTCTTCCGGCACCTCACCTGTGACTATCGATAATACAAATATCTCAGCAAGAGACTCAGCAATCACTTCTCCAGCTTCCCACAGAGTTCTCGGGTACACCTGATCAGGTCCTGGGGATTTATCTACCTTCAACCGTTTTTGCCCTCCTGATTTCCCTCTTAAGTATACTCCTCCTTCCTTTATACTCTTCTAAGGATTCACCCGATCTTTCCTGTCTATACCTGACATATGCTTCATTCTTTTTCTTAAACAAACCCTCAATTTCTTTAGTCATCTAGCATTCCCTTCTACCTACCAGCCTTCCCTTTGTCCCTGACAGGAATATACTTTCTCTGGATTCTTGTTATCTCATTTCTGAAGGCTTCTCATTTTCCGGCCGTCCCTTTACCTGCGAACATCTGCCTCTAATCAGCTTTCGAAAGTTCTTGCCTAATACCATCAAAATTGGCCTTTCTCCAATTTAGAACTTCAACTTTTAGATCTGGTCTATCCTTCTCCATCACTATTTTAAAACAAATAGAATTATGGTCGCTGGCCCCAAAGTGCTCCCCCACTGATACCTCAGTCACTTGCCCTGCCTTATTTCCCAAGAGTAGGTCAAGTTTTGCACCTTCTCTAGTAGGTATATCCACATACTGAATCAGTATGTGTGAACGGAACTGGTGAAGTTTAGTTCCGAGATGGTGAAAGACACTGTTGTGCTTCTCAATCTGTCACATTTCTTTTATTATTTTCCTTGGTTTTTCTGTTCCCCTCCTCCTGACCTCCAAAGACTGGACCAACCTAACACTAGAAATGAATCCAACTGAACTTAAAATGGAATGAACTTTCCACTCACAAGATCAAATCTTATATTAACTCCCTGCTCACTGTTGCCCTAGCTGCCTACAGTGAGTCTTTAAGGCTGGTTTAAGTTTATTGACTTATATCTGACAGCTCAGACTGACAATCAGTGACCATCAATGGGAATTAAACTGGTGAAGGTCATGTTTCTGCATGAGATACTCGCTGCTTGGAAACAGCAGCTCAGGCCCGATTCACTGAGAGTCAGTGCTCCAATTTCCCAAGCTCACAGACCTGTGGAATTTCCTGATCCCAAAGCAAGGGACAAATCGTGCGCAAATCCAACACAAATTAAATTAAAACAGCAGCAATTTGTAAACAAATCTGTGAATTCCCCAACGTTCTGAAACTTGACATTTCAACTCCGTGCTTGTTGCTAACCAGGAAATTGACAGAATTATTCGGGATTTGTCAGCAAATACTGATCAGTTTCAATTCATTCCCGATGGACAAGAGCTTCCCGTGCATCTTCCCGCATTCAGTAACTTCACCACGCACCCACCAAATCACTCCCTTCCCGATCAGCCACAAACACGGGGGGGGGGGGGGGGGGAACAGAAAAAGCTGGAAAAAACTCTGCAAAGCAGGTAGCATTTGTTCATTTGCTCCCCGATTGACACCACCTCGTGGAGATAGACTTGGGGTCGGAATTTTCACCCCGCTGACCAGTGGAATTCCACACCAAGAGAAATTTCACCCTTAACGTTTCTCTCTTCACAGCATACAGCTAGTGACGTGTGTATTTGTCCACTTACTCAAGGGGGTTGTACACTGGGGATAAGCTTGAGCCTTTGGTGCAATTTTCGTTTTGATCTCCAGGGAGATCACATCGCACTTGTTATTGATTTCCATATTCTGTGCAATTTTAACGATGCAAATTAGCATCTGAATCTCGAGTAGCAGCAGTATTTGTTGCTTAAGGAAGTCATTAATAAAATCCACTGCAATGTTATTGAAAATGGTGGTGCAGCTCAGCTGACTTTTCTAATTTGTGTGACAGTGTAGGATTGGTCCAAGAGCTCTGGAGGGGTGAAACAACGGGCATACATCTGACTTATAGGCTAATTATTTCTGATTCCCACTATTCATCCATAAAACCAGTTCCTGTTCGACTCTCTGTCATAAGTGCTTGTTTTGCAAATGAAAAAGTATTTGTCAACAGACTAACCTAATGATTGTGTTTGCTGAACCTTATTCTTGCTGGTATTCATAATATTGTTCTCTATTACTTAATGTGGTTGCAATTATTTTGGAAAATAGCTGTCAATACTAGGGAACCTGAAATCACCATTATCTGCGAAGTGGCTTTCAGTTCTTCAGTTTGTCTTTGATCCCATACATTGTTATTTACACATGGGATGTGGGCATCGCTGGCTGGGGTCAGCATTTATTGCCTATTTAGTTGCCCTTATGAAGGTGACAGTGAACTGCCTTCTTGACTCGCTGTCGTCCATATGCTGTGTAGGTAGACATGCACACAATCCTTTAGGGAGGGAGTTCCAGGATTTTCACCCAGTGACAGTGAAGGAAAAGCGACATATTTCCAAAACAGGATGGCGTGTGGCTTGGAGGGGATCTTGCAGGTGGTAGTGTTCCCATGCACCTGTTGCCCTTGTCCTTCTAGGTGGAAATACTCATGTGTTTGGAAGGTGCTTTCTAAGGATCCTTGGTGAATTCCTACAGTGCATCATCTAGATAGCACACACACTGCTGCTACTGAGCTTCGGTGGTGGGCTGCTTGATCCTCAATGGAGTCAAGGTCTTTTTGTTGTTGGAGCTGCCAGTAAATTGGGGAGTATTCTATCACACTCCTGACTTGTGCCTTGTACTCGTGGACAGACCTTGGAGAGTCAAGAGCTGAGTTATTCACTACAGGATTCCTGGCCTCTGACCTGTTTTTGCAGCCATCGTGTTTATATGGCTAGTCCAGTTCAGCTTCTCATCAATGGTAGCCCCCAAGATACTGGGGGATTCAGTGACGGTAATGCCATTAAATGTCACAAGATGATGGTTAGATTGTGTTTTATCGGAGATGGTTGTTGCCTGCCATTAATCTGGAGCAAATGGTACTTGTCAGTCCAAGTCTGGATATTGTCCAGCTCTTGCTGCATTTGAACATGAATTACTTCACTATATGAGGAGTCCTGAATGGAGCTGAACATTATGTGAACATCCACATTTCTGACCTTATAATGGAGAGAAGATCATTGATGAAGCAGCTGTAGATGATGATTCGGGGATCTGATGATGGCAGGAGATCTGTCACAGGGCTCTGTATTATGAAAGCTTTACCCCCACTGTTACAGAATGTGAGAAAATAAAACCATATTTGTTGGTTAAATTTCAAATCAAAGCTAATACTGATGTTTATTCGAAAGGAATAGGAGACAAATGGGATGCCAGATCACGTTAGTGATAAAGAAAATTAGCCTTTTAAAAATTTCGTTGCTATGTTAACGTACGAAGATCAGTGATTTTGTGGCAAAAACAGAACATTGCTGGAAATACTGAACAAATCAGGCAACATTCTTCGAGAGTTAACGTTTCAGATTGATGACCTTTCATCAGAGTTCTCTGTTTCTCACTTCACAGATGCTGCCTGACCTGTTACGCATTTCCATCATTTTCTCTGTCTATTTCAGATTTCCAGCCTGCACAGTATTTCCTTTAACTATTTAGTACAATTTTGTCAACTTGACCATAACTCCGAAGGACAAAAAACATTCACAGAGGGGAAATTGCCCCACCTGCTGGTAATCTTGCAACATGGCCTTTTCCCATCATGGCAGAGCCAAAGAGACTGTTTATTTACAAAAATCCATCAGAGATGTAGAAATACTGAATAGTAAAAAGCTCTCAGTGAATTCTGATTTATATCACCACTGTGGATGGTTATATTACTCTTCATAATGACGTTAAATTATTGTCATCACTGCTGCAACAATGAGTTATGTAGGTCATCTCGAACAGCATCAGATAAATCAAATGTCACACAGAGCTGTCTCCTATTCTGCAATATAATGAGTTTTCTTTTACCTTTTAGACGATCAATCATATCTTATAAAATGAGTTTCTATTTTCAAGCTGGCAAAAAGGGGTCAGGGGGTGTTAGCAGAGTAAAATGCAGCACATTGTCTAACTGTACATGACTGTTAGCAGATACTTCTGGAAAGCATGTAATCCTTAGAAACAACTTTGTAAAACTCATTAGTACCCTTTCATGGATGTTAGCAGGCATTGATGCACTTTTTTCCAGATATTGTTGTGCTCTTAGAGGTATACTTAACTGCTGCTGTGTGCAAAAAGATTGACTACAAAGGGAACAAAGTACTAAATGTAAAATGCTACAAACAAAAGATTCTTCGATGCTAGTAAGGAAAATTGCTTAGTTGCTACTAATTCTTGTGGTTTACTGATATCACGTAGCTCCTGAGTTAGCTTGTTCTGATTCCTTACTCCCGGGTATCCCCAATCAAATGTCCCTTCTGTTCTGCAGAATATTGTCAGATCTGTGATGTGTTAATGGCAACTGAGAGATGATGTATGAATTTGGTATTCAAATACTTTTTGTGGAAATATGAAGACATAACTTATAACCTTGGTAGGTGATTTGAAAGAAAAGTCTTGGCATATTCAGTACCTATTGATAGCTGCACTGTATGCAATGTATTTATAGAGCTAAGAGGTTTTCTTCAGTGATATCATTGAGACATAAATTCCTGAAGCCTTTCTTTGTGTTGAGGATATTTTGAAGCAACTGCAGCCCTACCTCACTGACAGGTTCTGACAGGGTAACAATGCCAGAAAATATTGTCAGAGAAGCTGAACAACTAACTGCTTTTCTTCCTGTTATTTATTTAAAGTCATATCCCTTCCATCCTTTTATCCCTTGAAAAATTTTGGAAAACTATTAAAGTAAAATGAAAGCTCAAAAATGAGGAGACGGTGACACCTGATACACGAGTGAGTAGAAGTCAGAATGATTCACCGGATTATTATTTGGTTGGCATGACGAATTATGTCATTGCAATGCTCCTCAGCCACCTTCACAGATGGTAAGCGTCACTGTTTATAAATATTGGATTTTACTAACAGGTTACATTTTCAAACATTAAGTTTAACAATCTGCTGGAAAAACAGATACACCCGAGCACCGACAACTACACAGATCATGCATAAAAGCACAAGAGGTGACATGAGGATTAAAGAAGCAGAGATTTGTGCCTTAGAAAAAAACCTGCAAGAAAATCTGCAATACTAACTTCTTTAATATTCTATAGGGAGGTGTGTGGCTGGTTTTCTTGCATCTTACTACTAGGGAGGCTGGTATTACAGTCAGGATGTGTGGATCAGTGGTGTCAAAACCAGCTCCAACCATTTTGTTTTATAAAGCATCTGCAGTATACTTTGAAGCAATTTGTATGTCGCAGGTGCTGTATGACTATGAGCTGTTGTTGTATTTAATGCTATAATAACTATCATGGATTGCAACAATTTCTCCGGAAAAATAGGCTTTCCTAAAACAAAAATGAAAATTACAATTTGCATAAAACCATCAGAATATGTAAATAACTTTCCCAAATATATTATTTAATTCTTCTTTCTATGAATATTGGAAATAATTCGATGTTTGTTTCTTAGAAATTCCACAAATGTCCTCAGTTGTTGAATAGGTGTGCATTTAGCAATGAGCACCTGCTTTATTCATATTCATGCTTTTTGGTGTGGTCACTCAACTTTTGAAAATGCATACATTGTTAACTGTATATAAGACAATTGCTAGTGGTGTTACACATGCTAAATCTGAGACTGTGTTCATTCCTTTACCTATCGCTGATGATATTATATTGCTATATTTCTCCACGTCTCCTTTCTGGCTCTTTTTTTTCTCTTCTGCTTCCTTTTTGCTATTTTCTCTGAACTGTTGTATTTTTCTTTGGAGCTTTTTATATTGCACACTGATGTACTTACCTAGGGACAGCTGAGAGATTCTAGAATATTCCTCTTCGTTTCACATTAAAACCTTTGCTGGCTTTAGTTCAAAATCTGGAACTGCAGTATTCATCAGCTATTATGATGAGTATCCAGCAGAATGCAAATTATTTCACTATGCTTGCTTGATGCAGGAGCGTATGGAACTGCTAAAATGTATGTCAAAATGAACATTTTGTAGAATCAAAGTCACAGATTGTCCCGCGCCTGTAATTTTATTATAACCATTGTCACACACCAAAAATGTAAACAGTCCTCTTCCTATTGGAACTGTTTCCCATTACAAATGGCTTCAATGTTTACACGCCAACAAAGAAGGTTAACATTTGACTCTCCCTGACTTCCACCCCACCTTTCCTAAGGACTGGAATATTGACGTGGACATTAGGTGAAGAACCGTATTAGTTGCAGTGACTGCCATTGTTGCTTTGTTTGCAATCACTTGTTCCCTTGGATCATACATAAAGAAAAATAACATTGACAACCTGCCAGAAAGTTGTACCATACAGTACCATAACATGGGTTATCTAAAATGGAGAGCAAAGTATACATTCACATGTTTCTATTGGTTAGAGGGTTTAATTTGCCTCGTGCTATAGCAATAAGAACCCTTTAGACTGTATTTTGTTTATTTTTTTCAGAGGAAGTTTCTTCCCTGTAAGTTTCTTTTTTAGCTTTGAACATATTTCAAATGCCTGAATGGCTGGCATTTTATTCTTCCTTTTATCACGTCCTGATGCTACATAGTTGTGGGCTGTGCATTTCACCAGTTACAAATTATGTAGCACAGGATGAACAGGAGTGTTGTTTAAGGTATCACTGAGAGGTGGGCCAAGAGATGTTTCATTGAACTATAAAAAAATTTTCGCTGAATAAATCTAAAACTAGCAGAGCCAAATTTCAACTGACTCTAGTGTTTTGAGGTTCCATTTGTAGTCTTGTAGTGTGACTTGGAGAAAATGGGTAGTCTGTCAGTTCAGTCACTGGTGATCACAGCTTGGATCTGTGCTGGGGACACTTTTGAACATGTACATCAGGAAATCTGATGCTCGATTTCTATATTTGGTGATGAACTAACATTTTGGTATCCTTGACAAAGATCTAGTCATAGAATCACATGGTCCATGCAGAACATACAGCACCAAAACAAGCCATATGTTCCAGTCAAACCTCCTTCCATTCTTCCTCATCTATCAGTGTAGCCTTCTTCCTTATATGTTTGTCTAAAATCCCAGTAAGTGCATCTAACTCAATTGCCTCAACTACTTTCTGTGGTTGTGACTTGCATATGCTCTTATCACGCTTTGGTTAAAGCGTGTCTTCTGAATTTGCTATTTGATTTCTTGGTGGCTACTTTATACTGACAACCTCCACTTTTTCACTTCCCCACAAGTCTACTTGATCAAAACCATTTAGAATTTGAAAGACAGGTCACTCTCATGCTCCATTTTATAAGAGGAATTAAACATTGCCTGATTATTCTTTATTGACAAATGGAACCTCAAATTTCTGGCATCAGCCTTGCATCTTTTCAAATACTTCTATGTCCATTTACTATTGTCACAGAGTCATAGAGAAGTACAGCATTGAAACAGACCCTTCGGTCCAATCTGTCCATGCCGACCAGATATCCCAACCCAATCTAGTCCCATCTGCCAGCACCCGGCCCAAATCCCTCCAAACCCTTCCTATTCACATATCCATCCAAATGCCTCTTAAATGTTGCAATTGTACCAGCCTCCACCACATCCTCTGGCAGTTCATTCCATACATGTACCACCCTCTGCATGAAAAAGTTGCCCCTTAGGTCTCTTTTATATCTTTCCCCTCTCACCCTAAACCTATGCCTTCTAGTTCTGGACTCCCCCACCCCAGGGAAAAGACTTTGTCTATTTATCCTATCCATGCCCCACATAATTTTGTAAACCGCTATAAGGTCACCCCTCAGCCTCCGATGCTCCAGGGAAAGCAGCCCCAGCCTGTTCAGCCTCTCCCTGTAGTGCAAATCCTCCAATCCTGGCAACATCCTTGTAAATCTTTTCTGAACCCTTTCAAGTTTCACAACATCTTTCCGATAGGAAGGAGACCAGAATTGCACGCAATATTCCAACAGTGGCCTAACTAATGTCCTGTACAGCCGCAACATGACCTCCCAACTCCTATACTCAATACTTTGATCTATAAAGGAAAGCATACCAAACGTCTTCTTCACTATCGGATCTACTTGCGACTCCACTTTCAAGGAGCTAAGAACCTGCACTCCAAGGTCTCTTTGTTCAGCAACACTCCCTAGGACCTTACCATTGAGTGTATAAGTCCTGCTAAGATTTGCTTTCCCAAAATGCAGCACCTCGCATTTATCTGAATTAAACTCCATCTGCCACTTCTCAGTCCATTGGCCCATCTGGTCAAGATCCTATTGTAATCTGAGGTAACCCTCTTCACTGTCCACTACACCATACACTTATTGTGCCAATAATAACTTTAGAATTTGGATCTGCATAATTGTATTAGAAATTAGTAATCTCCGATCACTTCCTTGTGTCACTCACCATCCACATTCCTGTTCCACTCCCTGACTCCTTCCGCAATTACCCCTAAAACAAAACAACCTCTCATTTACAATTAAACTTTCAAATTCAAGCCAGCTCACCTTTGGCTCACTGTTTACATTTCTGCAGCAAATGGCTCCCAGTTGCATTCTCACTTACACCTTTGATACTCTGGTCCCCAGTAAATCTCTGTCTCACACTTATTCCTGACTGTTTCTCGTGAAATAGCCTTCACCTCTGTTTCCTTCATTCTAGGGATGCAGATTTGAAAGGTAGTGGCAGATAGCCACGCTGGATCTGTATCATCTGTAACATCATTGTACTTCGTCTGTTTCTAACATTTTCATTCATGCCTTTATTACCTCTTGACTCAACATTTCCAATGCACCCATAATTGGTATCCCACATTCTGAAATTTGCACCCTTGAGATCTCCCCAAACTCTGCTATCCATCCCTTAACTTATACCATATCCGGTTTTCCTATCAGCCCTGTACTTGCTGACTGGCAGTGGCTCACAGTTAAGCATCACCTCAATTATGAAATTTTCATCCTTGTTTTCAGATCCCTCCATGACCTCACTGCTCCCTGCATCTGTAATTCCTTTCAGTCCCACATCATATGGAATATCAGTGCTCCTCCAATTCTGGCCTCCTATTCATTCCTAATTTAGTTCCCAGCAAAACAGGAATTAAGGGGAAAACTCTTGCAGATTTGGGCTCATATATAACACAAAAGTTGATGGTGTGGGTTATTCGGAGGTTAGTCGTCTCAGCTCCAGGACATCGTTGCAGGAGATCCTCGGCCCAACCATCTTCAGCTACTTCATCAATTACCTTTCCTCCATTATAAGGTCAGAAATGGGGATATATGGTGAAGATTGCATAATGGTCAGCACCATTCGTGACACTAAAACAGCTTGTGTTTATATGCAGCAAGACCTGGACAACATCAGGCTTAGGCTAATAGGTGGCAAGTAACATTCATGCCACACAAGTACCAGGAGACTTCTTTCTGTGCCTCTATGCCAAGCTGCTTTCAGTGACAGTTTGCAGTGTGTTGCTGCCTAAATGTGGTAACTGGGGCTTTCAGTGGAAAGAAAGAGGCAACTTAATTTCATTCCCTCGTGTTAGAAAAATTTCAATTAAAAATTTACACAAAAACGATTGCAGATTTTCCCATGATGCAGGCTGCCACTGATGGCAGGTACATTGCAGGAATTCCACTGAACATGAAACTAATATGTGACCACAGGCAGCTCTTCATTCAAGTCAAGCCTGGTATCCTGGTAAAAGCCACAATACATTCATTCTGTTGCAGTCCTCTGTGCCATCTCTATTTCAGTCACCATAATAATTCAAAGAGTAGCTCATACAGTCATAGAATCATAGAGATGTACAGCACGGAAACAGACCCTTCAGTCCAAATCATCCATGCTCACCAGATGTCCTAACCTAATCCAGTCCCATTTGCCACTCTAAACTCTTCCTATTTATATACCCATCCAGATGCCTTTTAAATGCTGGAATTATACCAGCCTCCATCACTTCCTCTGGCAGCTCATTTCATACATGCACCAACCTCTGCATGAAAAAAGTTGCATCTTAGTTCCCTTTTAAATTTTTCCCCTCCAATTTTAAACCTTTACCCTCTCGTTCTGGACTCCCCCACCCCAGGGAAAAGACCTTGTCTATTTATCCTATCCATACCCCTCATGATTTTATAAATCTCTATAAAGTCACCCCTCAGCCTCTGATGCTCCAGGGAAAACAGCCCCAGACTATTCAGCCTCTTCCTGTAGCTCAAGCCTGCAGCTACTAAATATCAGGGATATCTGTTGACCACATGGCACCTACATAATTCGGGTGTTTGAACAGTACATCACTAAATAGTAATCATACAATGATAACAATACTTCAAACTGTGTCAAAGCAGACCATTATGTGCTGAGTCAATGATCCTACTGCTGAGAACAATTTGGAGAAGTCCCTGTAGTACTCAGCTGCATGGGTGCCCAAATTTGTCATGATATACTCAATGCTTCGTAACCTTACTATTGAGTGGGGACCACCACTTGCCACTAGCTCGAAAGTGAGAAGCTGAGGAATTGATGCACACAGATGAATAAGGGACAGAGGAAGACCTAGAGTAAGGGAGATTGTAACCAGAACAATACCTTTTTGCTAAGACGACAGGTGAAGAATTAATTATTGCACTATACCAGCTATAGATTGATAAGAAGGAGCTATTAGAAAGGCTGGTTGTACATATTAATAGTAAGACACCAAGACCAGATCAGATGCATATTGAAGGAATTAAATCAGAAATTGCATAGACATAATGGTCAATCCTTGCTAAATATGGGAGTGTTACGAGAGGACAATGACCATCTTCAATAAGATTGAATCTAACCATTTCCTCTTGACATTTAGCAGCATTACCAATGGTGTATTACTCCACTATCACATCCTGGGGTTTCACCATTCAGCAGAAATGTAACTGGACTGGCCTTATAAATACTATGGTTGCAAGAGCAGGTCAGAGGATATGAATTCTGCAGTGAGACTGCCAAAACCTGTCCATTATTTACAAGGTCTAAATCAGGAGTATGTTGGAATACTCTCAACTTGCCTAGATGAGTGCAACTCCAACACCTTTCTAGAAGCTTCCCACCATCTAAGACAAAACAGACTATTTGATTGGCATCCCATCCAGCACCTTAAGCACATGCTCCCTCCATCAGTGCCACTACAAATGAACTGCAGTAAGTCATGAAGACTCCTTGGATAATGCATTCCAAAACTGTGACCTCTACTACCTGGAAGGACAAAGGCAGAAGATGCAGGCGAACATCACCACCTGTAAGTTCTCATCAATGTGACACAGCAGCATGACTTAGAAATATATTGCCAGTCCTTCACTATCACTGGATCAAAATTCTATAACTCCCTCCCAAACTGCATTGCAAGAGTCCTGAATCCCAAGGATTGTAGTGTTTCTGGGTGGCAGCTCATCACTACCTTCTCAAGTGAAATTAGGGATGGGTAATAAAAGATAGCCCAGCCAGTGACACCTAAATGCCATGAGCAAATAAAATTGTATAATTTCATTATTTTAATTGGCAGCTTTTATACTGCCTCAGGGAAGAATGGCCACCCAAAGTATTGAAAAGTGTTGGCCTACTTTACACCTCCCAACAGGTCTATGAAAATAAGATTTTAAGAAAGTCAAATTTAATTAATCTGTCATGTAAATGATATTTCCAAAAATTAATTGTTTAAAATGATTCAGATTATGGACATGTTCTTTAAATAGCAAACTTGATCCAGCCATTTTATCAATTTGAAATCTTTTTGGAACTCTGAGCTTGTCCTTTCAGTGCCAAAGTATTTAGGATCACTGGATGTTCTTGTTGCTGACATCAGATCATTTCAGGTTTGGTGAGCTGTCAGAAAAGAAGGAGAGATTTTGTTTATAAATTAGGAGAACGTCCTACTAACTGGCTTACACACTTCAGGAACTGGGCCTTGTTTGTAAATCTTAACTCTTTTAAAGAAAAAAAAAATCATTGTGATGTGGTTCTCAGGTTGGTATGGTAAGAATCAGTGTAGAATATGGAAAAAGAATTAGGAAACATTTCTGTTTTTGTGCTGGTGAAAGATTTTTAAAAAGTGATACCGAGAAAGGAAATAGCTCGGCATCTCTAGACTTACAATGTCTCAAGGTGCTTGGGTCTGATGTAGTCGTGTGTCTAATACAAAGTGTTGGGAAGACATAGAAGTGGGTTTTCTGGTCTTCTGCTCTTTGTCCAGATGGACTGAGCAGTCCAATACCAGGATAGGATATCTGGCACTGTAACAGTTCTGTTGGCATAATTTAAACAGCAGCTGTCTTCATTTTGCAGGTCTGCAAAGACTTGCTGAATTTGCAGGTTCTTGAAATAGCTCATGAAGGGGAAGAAAATGGTTACACCTCTTTTAAGGTATTTCTTCACAAATTCAACCAGAGAAGAACCAGTAAAGGAATTTTGTTATCACTGGGGCAAAAGGTGTCCTCTTTAAAGGTAAGCTGGGAGATATCTGGACATCCTAACACCATGAAACTATTGATCACAAATATAGTGGAAGTGAGAAAAGATGTTTCAGAGAGAACCTTCAAAAGATTCTTGTGATTAGTCTTCCACCGCTAGCTTGCATATGTTTTATTTATTCATAAGATGTGGACATCACTGGCAGAGCCATTATTTATCATTTGTTCCTAATTGGCCTCGAGAAGGTGAGTTGGCTTCTTGAACTGCAGCAGTCCACGTCCTGTTAGGGAGGGCTTTTCCAGATTTGTAAATGAGGAAAAATAGTAATGATGCAAAATCTTCAATTTCATTTCTAATTCCTCAGTTAATACACAGCAAGACCTGGATAGCATCCAACTTTGGGATGGTAAGTGGCAGGTAGCATTTGAACCAACTCAGTGACGGTTTATGACCACTTCCAAATAGAGAGAATCTAAACACCTCCCACTGACATTCAATTGTATTACCATCACCAACACTCTGACAGCCATCAAATTAACCAGAATGCAAACTGGACCAGCTATATTTGTTTGTTCTCCATTCTATGATGTCATGCAGGCATTGCTGGCAAGGACAGTATTAGTTGCATATCCCAATTATCTTAGAATTGATTGGTTGCTAGGCCGTTCAGAGAGCAATTGAGAATCAAGTTGTTGTGGGGCTGGTCATCTAGATCAGACAAAGAAAGGATGGCAGATTTCTATCCCTAACCAATGTTAGTGAACCAGATGGGATTTGCAACAATCAACTATGGATTCAGTGTCACCATCACTGAGACTAGCTTTTCTTAACTGTACTTAATGCCCTCTGCCCACCATTTCTCTCATAAATGCCTTGGCTTTGGGGTAGCAGATTAGTGATTCACCTCCTGGTTCTCCAAATGCTCTTCACTTCCTGGAAGATACCATTCAAGAATTTGTTGGGTTACTCAACACTTTGCCTGCTTAAATGTAGCTGCAATACACAGAATATTTGACACCATCTAGTGGAACCACTTAACCAGTGATCCATCCACCATCTAAACAATCTATTCCACCTAACACTGATCCATCAGTGGTGCAGTACGCACAGTCATTAGGAGATACCTTAGCAACTCAATGAGGTTTTTTCAGCAGCATCTCCCAAACCTATGACCTAGAAGGACCAAGGCAGCAAGTAGATGGCAAATATCACTTATAAGTGCTTTCAAAGTCACGCACCATTCCAATGTGGACATATATTGCTGTCCTTTGTTGTCACTTGGTTAAAATCATGGTACTCTGACCAAACAACACAGTAACAGTATGTTCACTGTACAGAGTTTAGAAGCTAGCCACCCATCACTTTCTTGCAAACAGTATGATAATGCTTTTTCTCCTGTGCATGCAATGATAGTTAATGTTGGAACATTTATTTTTCATATCGCAAAACAAGATCCTGAACATACCATTCGCAGCTGACTGAGTTTTAATCCAGGGCAGAGCATGCACCATTTCATGTTAGTAAAGGAAACAGGGAGAAATAAGTAAATGAAAATCTAATTGCCAGCTGGAAACAAGAAGGAACAAAAGAGTTGCTGTTTTTGTAAGTGTGTAGCCCTTTTAATTACCTTCCCACTTACACATCTACCTGAAGTTTTGGCCATCACTAAATTTCATTGATGCTGAAGATTGAGGATTCATTGTGGCCTTGGAGTTAAAATTAGTGCAGCGGCCTTTCATGTTGGTGGTGTCAGTCAAATGAGACAGTGCTTCATTTTGATGGGACATCCTAAATGCCTTGCTCTATTTTGCCATAAAGTCTCAGTTGATTTCAAGTGGATTTCTGTCTCCTTTAAATATTGTTGCTGTTCTTGTCTCGCTGGTGTGCGAATAGGTTCCAGCTCATTGCTTAATAATACACAGTACCTGTGTGACATCTGAAAGAAAGTCTTAAAATATTCGGAAACCTTTGGCATTGTTTCCTACCCCAGACCTCATAAATTATGGATGTAGCCAGTCAGCAGCTTTGGTAAAGAGGAGCAAGGAAGTCTCATCTATCAATGTCGGACACTGTCTCACCAAATGATTTCAGCCACTTTAATAACTGTGTTCCTTCACGTTCGTGTTAGTAAGCAAATATATAGTGCAGATGCCTGACTTTCATAAATCAAACAACTTTGTGTTCAAAATATTCTGCTGTTTTATGAGGGAAGCTGGGTACCCTATTAAGTGCTGTCAATGGAATGTTTAAGCACTCAATTTTCAAATAGTGAATCACACTGTCTACAAGTTCTACAGCAAGCAAGCAATTCCATTCCTATTGTACTGACATCAACTGCGTCTGTATAGCCCACAGCTTATAATCCTTCATTCGAGTCTCTGGAATCACTTCTTAGCCACTTCCAGGTGAAACACTGTTGTATAATTTGTATTATGAACGGTAGTTCTTCAAGTGTAAGGTTGCCTTGCACACCATTTAGAAAGAGATGTCAATAGGCTGGCAGTGCTCAGTGATGAACAACCCCAATTAATACTCTAGAACCGTGCCTTTAACTCTCAATAGTAACAAAAAAAGGTTTTACCGGACATTTCAGGTTCAGATCAATGGAAGCCATGCCAGCTGCAGAGTCCTGACATCACTATGACATCGCTGTCATATGGTAGCCATGTTCCATTAACGTTGCTCATTGTGGCATGCCTAAAGACAGCCAGATTTATTACTATCGTTAAAACTGTAATATTTCAAACTGCCACCAATTTTTTAAAAATCCATTCCAGCAAAAGATTATACAGTGATGCACGGTAGCTGACAGCAAATCAGGTCCATAACATTTCCATTCGCCCTCTACCAAGCCCCTTTATCAATTTAATCACCATAAAGGACAAAGGAATTTACTGTCATGTGGAGAAAAGGGAAATTGCATTTCAGCTGTAAGGCTTTGTACAGTTTAAAGTGGATGCTTTCAAAACCAAGTTAATTCATGTAGAGATGAAAATTGAAGAACATCCCACCCTAGAAGCTGTTACTAATAATATTAACTAAAGCTTAAATGGTAAAATATTAGACTGGTTTCATGTTTCTATAAGTAACACTCCTTTTTCTTGCATTTCTAGAACATTACTTTATGTTGTATTCTGTTTTAGCAACCCTAAAAATAGTGAACATAATTTCTTTTACAGGCTATGTGTGGTAAATATTTGTGGTCTAATAATTAACTTAGGATAACAGAAAAGCAGACATTTCTGGAGAAACTCAGCAGGTCCAGCACCATCTGTGGAGAGAAAATAGAGCTAATGTTTCAGGCCCAGTGTTGTTTCTTCGGAACTTAATTTCGGATGTTGTGCATGATTACATACATTTTAGAAATAAGCATACCTCCCCTTATTTAATTTCTCATGACTAATTTTCTCCTTCCCTCTCCTGTCATTCTGTGTCTCCTTTCAGCTCTGTGCCTCTTCTTTCTCATTCACCTGTGGCCAGGAAAGTGACAGGTCAAACCTTGGAGCAGGCTTTCATCTATACACTGGGACACAGCAAACAGCACCTGAATCCACTATACTGTTCTACTGCTTCTGCATATCTTTAGTAACAATTTTTATTGCCTCTTTATTTGATATAATCCGGTCACTGTTTCAAATCTGGGTATACTTGTTGCTGATTGTTGCATTTTATATGTTTTGGATGTACGTGTTTGCAGCACAGATTGGAATTTTGACTGCATAATTTTACAAACAATTCTCTTTTGTGAACGTTCGGAATGTGTTCACCACGATCGGCATATTACACATCAGAAAATAATATTTCAGCTACAGATGACTGCAGTTCCTCAAATCCTCCAAAATCTCCGCTTTGGTTAATTGTATTCTAAACTGAGCTGTTTTGTTTTGGGAAGGAGAGACAGTTCAAAGAAAGTAATTTCCCTGATCTGGCCTCTTTTCTCTGGTCTACGATCTATTCTGTGCTTATCTAAATGAGGGGGAAAGCAATATCTAGGGTATGAGTTTGTGTGTTGAATTTAATGTAGAGAATAAAGAGGCTTTATTATTAATTTCAAGGTTTCCTGAAGTAAATCTGGTGGAAACTAAATGAGTTGGCATGCATCTCTCCACAATTATGTAAACTTAAGAAGCAGCATGTAAGAAGATTTGAAATTCCTTTTGTTCTAGGATGAATTTTGCTGCAGCTCCTGGATCCTATGACCTAGCAAAAATTACTGTCAAATATCTGACCAGCTGAATGATATTGATTCTCTTGTCTCCATGACAACACATTAGTAGGCAGTGTTGCATCCTCATGCACTGACTTATCAGCCTCTGTGGGGATTTCCAGTTTACCATTTGTTCATTTTTCTCTTCAATTACTTCTTTTGATGAAAATTGTGATATTTGTTTTTCAAATGCTTCATTTAACAAACCAGAAAACATTTTTAAAATTGAAATGAGAAAAAAAATGCCACAGTAGCACTTTACAATATTCAAGAGAACATTCAATTGTGTTGATTTAGCAATGAAAATATAGAGAGCCTGGCAAGTCTGAATTGTTGAACCCTTAAGCTGACGTCTCAAATATGCATGAGGGTCAAGGGTCAGCTCCTTAAATGCGAACATGGGTTATTAGAATCCTGCGATATGATTGCTTGGCCAGTGGGTATTAATTCCTGGTGGAGACTCATATTTTGCATATTGTTTCCACAGTACTAACTGACATGTTTAAGAAGCCTACTTCAAATTCAAATCTAGTCAGTGCTGCTTACTAAGTCAAAGTGAGGCTCCAGTCAGTTTAAATGTGATATTCACTAACAAAGATACTGTTTTTTTGTATTTACAGAAATGAAAGACATAATCACCTAATTGCTAAGAAATTAAGCTACATTATGACCCCACCAATAGTTGTCACATTTGATGAAGTTATGGATTATTTACTTTTATATCATGATACAAATAAATTTGTGTAAGTGATTTCTCACCTAAACAAAACACTCCAGAGAAGAGTTTATTTTCTTCCTCTCCGCATGTTGGGACATTGTTTCACCGTGTCATCACAGTCCAATATCCCATTTAATTTTGCATTCTTGCCAATGAATGTTCCTTGAAAAGTACCTCATATTCGCTAAATGTTATTCTCAGCCAGTGTTTACACATGCACTGTTACCCACGCACTTTCGAGAAGAAAATTTTGACATTCTTTCCAGGCTTTGGTCTACCTGTGATTCAAGATGCACAACAATGTGGTTGACCCTTAAATAGCCTCTAAAATGGTCTACAAACTCTTCGGTTGTATCAAATGACTACAAAGTCTAAAATAATGAATTAAACTGGATGGAACACCTGGCATTGACCTAGGCACTAGAAACGACAACAGCAAACTTTGTCAAACCTACAATGTCCTCCTTAATAACATTTGGGAATTTGTGCATAAATTGGGAGGGCTGTCCCAGAAACTAGTCAAGCAACCACCTGAACTCACTGAATCATAATTTACACATGATATCCCAAACACTATTATCACCTTCCTTGGGTATCTCCTGTCCCACCAGCAGTACAAACCCAGCAGATGTGGCTGCTCAGTGGTATACAGAAGAGACTGCAAATGGACTACAACGATCCAAGAAGGCAGCTCACCAATATCTTCCCAAGGGCAGCTCGGATGGACAGTAAGGGCTGGCTCAGCCAATGAAGTCCACATTCCATGAATGAATCAAAACAAAATCCAGCTGTGAATGGTGGTTAACAACTAAACAACCTGAAAGAAGAGAAAGCTGCAAAAATATTCCCATCCTTAATATAGTCCCAGCATGTCAGAGCAAAAGACAAAAGTGAAGCATTTGCAACCATCTTCAGCCAGATGTGTGGAGTGGATGATTCATTTCAGCCTCCTCCTGAGATCCCCAACATCACAGACAGCAGTCTTTAGCCAATTCAATATCAAGAAATGTCTGATACATTGGCCACTGCAAATGATGAGGACATTGGCAACATTCTGGCAATAGTACTAAAAGACCTGTTCTTCAGAATTAGTTGAGCCCCTTATTAAGCCATTCCAGTACAGCCGTAACACAGACATCCATCTAGCATTGTGGAAAATTGCCTATGAATGCCCTGTACACAATAATCAGGACAAATCCAACCAAGATGATCCCATTTGTCTATTCTTAATCATGAGCAAAATGATTGGAGGGGTCAGATAGTTCTTGCTCAGTGTAACCTGCTCACTGGGACACAGTTCATATTTTGCCAGGATCTCTTAGTTCCTGGTCTCATTTCGTCATTGGTATAAACATGGGCAAAAGAGCTGAACTCTAGTGGTGTGGTATGGGTGATTATAATTGACACTGAAGTAGTATTTGGGCAAATATGACATCAAGTGTTACAAAGCTGAAGTCAATATGAATCCAACACTCCATGCCAGCAGAATGGAAGATTATTGTGGTGCTTGAAGATCAATCATTTCATTTCCAGGACATCTCTGTCAATGTTGCTCAAAATAGTATCCAAGGACAGCCATCCTCCACTACTTTATCAATGACCTGCCCTCCATCATAAGGTCAGAAGTGGGGACGTTTGATGATGAATACACAACGTTTAGCACCCTTCATGATGCTTGAGATACTGAAGCACCAGACGTCCAACTGTAGAAAAACTCAGACAACGTCCAGACTTGGACTGAAAAGTAGCATTCACGCCACATAAATGCCATCTCCAACAAGAGAGATCTAACCATCTCCCTTTGACATTCATGATATTACCATGCTGAATCCCTGACTATTAACATCCAGACGGTTACTATTGACCAGAAACTGAACACAAGGGCATGATTTTAAAGTGAAAGGCAGGAGATCTAGAGGGATTTGAGGAAAATCATTTTCACCCAGATTGGTGGTAGGGGGGGGGGGGGCATCTGGAATGCATTGCCTGGGAGGGTAGTTGAGGCAAGACTCCTGAAAACCTTTAAAACATACTGCAAGGAATACTTGAAACGTCATAACTTTCAAGGCTATTAGCCTAGTGTGGAGAAGTAGGAATCAGGAAGGTAATAGTGTATATTTGACAGTACAGACTCAATGGGCTGAAGTGCCCCTTCTGTACTCTTTGATTTTATGATATAGATTTGGTAGATACAAGAGTAGGTCAGAGTTTAGGAATTGGGCGCAGATTGTCCAAAGTGTGTTGACCATTCACAAGGCACAATGCAATGAAATTATTCTTCACTTGCTTGGTTGAGTGCAGCACAAAGCATCAATCAAGGAATTTGACACAATGCAAGATATAGCAGCCCACTTGACTGATATCCTATCCACCATTCTAAATATTCACTGCCTTTATCATTGTCGCACAGTGGCAGCAGTGTTTATAAGATACACTGCAACAGCTCACTAAGGCTCCTTTGCCAGCTCCTTCCAAACCCATGTCCTTTACCAACTTGAAGGATAAGGACAGCAGATGTATGGGAACATTGCCATCTGCAAATTTCCTTCAATGCTAAACACAGTCTTAACTTAGAGCTAGATCACTATTCCTTCACTGTCACAGGGTCAAAATCTGAAACTTCCCTTCCTAACAGTGTTGTAGGTGTCCTGATACCCCATGAATTGCATCAGTTCCAAAATGAGCTCACCACCATTTTCTACAGGGCAACCGGGGATAGACAACACATGCGGGCCTGGCCAGTGACACCCACTTCCTATGATTATTTTAAAAATTATATTACAAATCTTTGTATAGTATGCAAGAACATCAATTCCTAGGTCGAGGTTGTCAACACTAGTTTCATCTTTACCTATACAAATGTCCAAGTTGTGATTGGCAAACTCAACAAAGGACAGAATACAGGACAAAGCTTTTCACTCTGCCTTGGTACATGTGACAATAAATTTAATTCAATTCAATTCAATTCAATACCTGAGAATTCTTGATCTATCTAACGTCCTTTCAGCTTAGACAGTACAATTATTAACCAACACATAGGAAAGAGGCTGATTAAAGTTTTGCTTGAGCCATTATTTCTCTTTTATGACTTTCATGGCGTTTGAAAGTTCCATTCCATACACCTCTATCTAGAATGAGATTTATTTTTATGTATCAACTAAAATGACCATGAAATGGAAAACATTTACAAAGCATTTTACTAAATACAAATTAAAATCTGAAAATTAACTCTCGCTCAAAACCACATTACTATGAAATTTTGAAAAGCATTTCTTGTCCTGAACATTGTGAACAATTGTGTAAGATTAACCTGTCATCAGATTAGTTGTTATCGGATGTTGTTATCATATGCGTAACCAACTCAGCAGCTATAAGTTCGAAGCCATTCTGGAAATTGTGAGGCTGAACTTGATAAATCTGGTAATTTCTGGACTACATTGACATAATTCACTAACATAAGATATGAAACCCATTATCACTACATAGTGGTTCATTCTGAATACCATTAGAGTAACTCGGTATGAGTCATTTATACTGCCTTACCGGCATTCCCTCTGTCAGAAGCAGGAATGAAACAAAGTAAAAAACACCGGTATACACTTCAGTGGTGAAAAGAATCTAGAAAAGTGAAACAGTCACAGTTTGACAGTAAAATTTGAAACTAAGCACTGATTTACGGACACAGGCTAAAATTATGCAACCCTTGCTGAATGAATACATTGAGCTGAATCTTACCAAAAATCAAACAAGTGTCAACTTTGAGGAGTTTAATGGAGAGTTTCTCTTTTCTGTGCTCCACTGCTCACTTTATTATGTATGCACCACACCTCTGCACTGCCACGTTTGCACTATTGGGTACTCACCAGTGGTGATGGTATTCAAACCCTCATCAATGCATCAAGTCTATTACTTCCAGCCACAAATGTTCTTCACAGTTCATGTAGCAGGAAGGAAATGAAAAAGAACAATTTCTGAGGGCACTTAGGTAGCATAGGTGACGCTTCATTAAAAGTAGAAGCTCACAATTGTAAATGTATTGCTTCTTTACATCGCTGCCTGCCTGATCGACTGTCATTGTAACTGTAGCGACAAGACTGAAACTACATAGACTTCCAGTCCTTAGAGACATGCCATGTTAGAACCCTGTCTAAGGGAGTGCCACTCTTTCCCTAATGATCAGTGTAGCATGACATCTTGTGATTGTTCAATCTAGGGAACATCAGATGTTGGAAAGTCTTCAAATGGTTAAGAACATTTATTTTAACAGAACAATAGGAGAAACGAAGAAAAGAAACATTCAAAAATTTCCTTCCGGGAATGAACAGGGGTGGCTTGCTTGTTGAAATTCTAATTTACAGTCAATCAATGATTACTTCAGCCAATCTGACCTATTGGAACTAGGTGTCAATGAAGTCCCGTCTGGCTTCTAATGCTGCACCACTCTGTCATGATGCTTCATGTCCTCAGTTTCCTTGTTGGAAAACTGCTATTATTCTCCCAGCTCTTCAGCTTCACCCTTTGTTTGCTGTAGTTGTATAGGGCATGGCATGTTTGAATTATGTGGCACATTGTGCCTGGAGTATGCTGCAATCTCCTCCTCCAGCCCACAGATCAATCCAAGCAAAAGAACCTTATCTTCAGGAGGCCTTTTGACTGCTCCACGATGACCTTGGATGAACAATCAGCCTCAGACCGAGAGCTACAGAATGGAGTCTTCAGCCCTGGTTGCAGAAGGCGGTATTGCCTCCAGTTACCATCTTCATAAGACACACAGGCCTTGAAATGAAGCAGAAACATGAAGCTATTCAAAGATACAGACTTTATATCAGCATCCAGTGTATGTGATGCAGAATAAATCTAAGGTATGGTACTGCTTACCACAGGTAACTTGTGTTGATGTAATAGATCCCTTTTCTGTTGCTACAGTCAGTCACATTATGATATGGCACTCTCAATGTGCCAATGTGATGTGTGTACAAATTGTAACACTGTGTACCTGGGGGAAGCCAGCTACAGAACTGGCATCCAGAATGATAGACTCTGGGCCTCCTGTATCTCTTCTGCACCTTGAATGGGCCAGTATCTGCAACTCCTTCATGTGGAGGCTGTTTAGCAGCTGCTGGAGGTTTCCTTCATTCATTCTTGGATTGTAGGAATTGCTGGCTGGCCAGCACTTACTGCACATCCAGGTTGCCCTTGAGCAGGTTGTGGTGGTGAGCTGCCTTCTTGAACTGCTGCAGTCCATGTGCTGTAGGTTTCCCCACAATGCCCTTAGGAAGGGAATTCCTGAATTTTGACCCGGTGACAGTGAAGGAATGGTGATATGTTTCCAAGTCAGGATGCTGAGTGGTTTAGAGAGAAATTTGCAGATGGTAGTGTTCCCATGTACCTGCTGCCCTTGTTCTTCCAGGTGGAAGTGGTCATGGGTTTGGAAGGTGCCTTGGTGAATTCTGCATTGCATCTTGTAGATAGTACACACTGCTGCTACTGACTCTCAGTGGTGGACAAGGTGGATGCTTGTGGATGTGATGCCAATCAAGTGGGCTGCTATTTCCTGGATGGTGTCAAGCTTCTTGAATGTTATTAGAGCATCACCCATCCAGGAATGTAGCTGCTGCTTCTGAACTTCACACCCATGCTCTCATGTGGCCCATGACATCTTGGATTGTCTGTGAATTTTGTGGCCCATAGATAATGCTTTGAAGTTCACCTGTGGTTGCTTCTGCTTCACAGAGATAACAATGCCCAACTTGCAATGACATGATCAAGATTGTGTGGCTAAGATTTTTATCTCGCATTGGTCTCTCTATGCATCTCACATGCAAACTCTGCAATTACAGGTGTATTAGTATGTACTACATAAGGGCCTTTTCAATGCATGACTACTTGAAGGACCCCACATCACTCACAAGTGCTACCTTTGTCCTCAGACAGGAAAAACCACAACCCACTCTGGGTGTGGTGGCTGCCATTTTTCATTTCCATTTTATAATTTAGAGAAGGAGAAAAAGCAACCTGGTCACATGATGCAGAATGAATTGGCGCCTCAGCCTGTTAATGTAGGTGACACGAACCCCCCACCAAATGTAGGTATTCCTTTCTTCCTTCAGCTCCCTCTCAATCTGTCAGTTTTAAGCATCCACAAGTTCACAACTCGTTCATTTAAGTCTTCATCTCTCAACATTACCATAAAGCACCAGGTCTGTATCTGAGTTGTATTTTTACTTCAGAGAGCAGACTCTTTGGACTGGCCATTCCCCCCCAATTACCGACTTGGAAGGACAGCCCAAACTAATGAGTGATTAGACTCTTAACTGATCTCAAAGCAATTCCTTGGCTGATTTACCAGAAATCCCCATCTCAAAGCAATTCCTTGGCTGATTTACCAGAAATCCCCAGACTGATTGCCCTGAACCTGCAGGACTGACCATGGCCCACTTCCTGAACTGTAGAAGTACAGACTCCCAGATCCCTGATTGCCCCAAGCAGCTGACTGACTGTTCAAACCCCTGGAATGATGTGTAGCACTGTCTTTGACTTATTGATTTAGACAGCCTGCCTAAAGACTGACTTCCTTATGTTGGCTGAGGACTACTTCCTTGATGCATTAAGACTTGGCCATTTGACTGAAGCAGATGCAGTGTGTTTGGTACGTAAGCTGCTGGAACTTGTTGCAATACAGCAACATATCCACTCCTATTGACAGATCACTGCTGCCTGGCTTTTGTGTCTACAATAAGAGCAAGGCAGCAGAAGTACGCTGAGCCTGTAAACTCTGAATGCAGCAGCAAAACACAAAAAGGCAGGACAAATATGCTGTGAGCACCCATGTAGGCACAAGGTGAGTGAGTTTTAAGAAAGCAAGCAAATAGCCCTGAAGTGTACCCTGCTTCAATGCATGAGATGACTGCCTTTCCCTGGACATAAACTGGATTGACAGCAGCATTGCAATGATAAGGGGTCTGTGAGTTTCAACAGGCAACATTAAAGAGAATAACTAGACTAAGTGAGTCAAAGATGTTCCATGGTGATGTAACAAGACTGGTGCATGTCTGATGCTAAGTTCCATAGATGGTGGGGAATTCTGCCCGTGGAACGTGCCTGGAGACAATGATCAAGATACAGTCCTGGAGCAGAAAGCAATGAGCTAGAGCCACCCAGCAACTACTCTGACTTTCATGTTAGGAATTATTGCCACCTACTTTCTCTCTATTGCATGGGAGAATCACAAACTGCATATAAATAAGGCAAGAATAGGTAACAATGAAAACTAAATATATTCAAATTATCCCCTCAGCATCAAGATTCTTGTTTTGCTGTTCAAAACCTGAGTGAAAGTTCAGACTTTCATCTTTTGAGTTTGAGAATCTAATTTTTCCATATTTTCCTAATTGACTTGCCATTAACCACATTGTTCAGAGTTGGGAGAATTCCATCCACTATTTCTTACAAAATTGAACTTGAGGTTTAAAATGTTTCATCTTAACTTGCTATAGTCAGCCCATTTCTTTGTTCCAATTAAGAAAGTATTTCCACAAAAAAATGCAATGCTTAGCATGTAGCACTTTGATGCTATGGGTGTCATTTTAACAGCAAAATGATTTCCAGATTGCACATGCATGTCTTGGTGTGAGCAAGGCCACAGAATATCGTGTGCATACGCAGGTAGTATTTGTTGGAGGTCTGTTGAGTAGACAGATCAGTATGTAAGGTAAAAACAATGACTGCAGATGCTGAAAACCAAATACTGGATTAGTGGTGCTGGAAGAGCACAGCAGTTCAGGCAGCATCCAACGAGCAGCGAAATCGACGTTTCGGGCAAAAGCCCTTCATCAGGAATAAAGGCAGTGAGCCTGAAGCATGGAGAGATATGCTAATTGGATGCAACACTGCTATTTTGGTTCTCAATGCTCCAACCAAAACTGTTTCTAAAACACATAAAATTGAATGTGTTCGTCAGGAGCGATTATCCACCCCTTGCTCTTTCCCGTGGTATTTAAAAGGGTCCTCAGCTATACACGGGTGTGTCAGTAATCAATTTCTACTCGCTGTTGCTATATTATATGAGTCCTTGGTGGTTTCTAGAGTTCTTTAAAGTGGTTAAAGTAGACAGCAGGAGCTCTAAGGTTCTCAAACTATATTACGTAGATTCCAAGGAACCCTGCAACACATTACATGTATTTTTCTGTATAAAAATTATTTACACAATTAAACAAATTGATTATTTCAGTTAGCGAATATGAAACTTGTTTCTGGTACTGCAGAGCAATTTATTTTGTTGTTTTCAACAAGGACATACGTGTTTCCTTGTCAATGTTCTGAATTAATACGTTATTTTTGTTGAAGCCATTGCTGAAAACCTGACTTGACATAAGCAGCATTTACTAAATGGGACAGACACTTGCACTGTTGCAGAAGAGGCAGTCCTGCATTCATCAGAGCATTCACACTGAAATGTCTCCAGTAGCATTTTACTGAACCTGGTTCTGAGGAAGCTGTCTAATGAAATGTCAACAAGCTCTTCCAACAGCTGTAATGGGACACAGAGCGACACTTTAGCTTCAGTATCCTCACTAGAGGGCTTTGTGACTTATAGTTGTGAAATAAATTGTTTTATCATGAGTTCTGCCAGCCCACAGTGCCAGCCTTGTCCACAAATCAAGAATTATTTTATATATATAAACAACCAAATCCTTCCCCCCACCACCCCCCCCCCCCCCCAAGTAGTGTATAAAGCATGGTGGCCCAATCCAAAATGGGCAAATGTATCATCAGATACCCACCCCACTGGCAAGCAAAAGATCAGATACCCCATGAAATGTTGCCTGTCTTTCCTGTAGATGTTGACAGGCCTACGGTTTTTGCAGTATGTGTACTATTCTGGTTATTTGCACTCTACTCCCTCAATGTCCAGCCGGTATGCAGCCAAATGTAATATATCATACAAGTCAACAGTTCGTATCCTAGCAGAAGTCATGATGCTTTTATTCTGCAACAATCCACCATGAGCTGCATTTGGACCACCACAACAATGCAAAGGGTGGCAATTGAGTGATGAGTCATCCATGAGACATAGCTCATTACTCTAGTGTGCAACCCAAGCAAATGTAACAGCATATAGAAACATAAGTCATCCCGGACCAGCCCGCATTTCTTTTTACAAGGATGTTGCCAGGGTTGGTGGATTTGAGCTATGGGGAAAGGCTGAACAGGCTGGGGTTGTTTTCCCTGGAGCGTCAGAGGCTGAGGGGTGACCTTATAGAGGTTTACAAAATTATGAGGGGCATGAATAGGATAAATAGACAAAGTCTTTTTCCTGGGGTGGGGGAGTCCAGAACTAGAGGGCATAGGTTTTGGGTGAGAGGGGAAAGATATAAAAGGCACTTAAGGGGCAACATTTTCACGCAGAGGGTGGTACGTGTATGGAATGAGCTGCCGGAGGAAGTGGTGGAGGCTGGTACAATTGCAACATTTAAGAGGCATTTGGATGGGTATATGAATAGGAAGGGTTTGGAGGGATATGGGCCAAGTGCTGGCAGGTGGGACTAGATTGGGTTGGGATATCTGGTCGGCGTGGACGGGTTGGACTGAAGGGTCTGTTTCCATGCTGTACATTTCTATGACTCTATGCTGCCACAAGAAATGTATCATTACAGATCATTGGCATGCTAAAGCAATGCTTCCACTGTCTGGATCTCCCCGATGGATTCATCAGAGCCACTGCCAAGATTCAAGATACAAACATACCAATCTGTGAATTAGAAGCAGGAGTGGGCCATTTAGATTCTTGAGCCTCCTCTGCCATTCATAAAGATCATTGTCGATTTGATTGTAGCCTTAATTCTACTTTTCTCCCCTTTCCCAACAACCTTTGACTCTCTTGTTAGTCGAGAATCTAGCTACATTTGCCTTAAAAGTATTTAATGGCCCCAAGCTCCACCCCTCTCTGGGGAAAAGCATACCAAAGACACTAAGAAATATTTGCTCCTTCTAAGAAATACCATCTCCATCCTAAACTGGTGGCTTCTTATTTTTAAACGGTGTCCCATTATTCTAGATTTGGAGGTGCCAATGTTGGACTGAGGTATACAAAGTTAAAAATCTCACAACACCAGATTATAATCCAACAGGTTTATTTGGGAGTACTAGCTTTTGGAGCGCTGCTCCTTCATCAGGTAGTTGTGTCATTATTTTAGATTTTCCCAAAAGGAGAAACATTGCTTCAGCATCTTCCCACCAAGGCCTCTCTAAAGCTTATGCGTTTCAATAAGATCACCTCTTATTCTTCAAAATTTCAAACTTCAAGCCCAGCGTGACTAACCTTTCATCATAAGATAACACAAACATCATTGAATCAATTTTCTTAGAACCAATTCAAATGCATTTATATCCTTCCTTACATAAGGAGATCAGCATTGCATACCGTTTCCAGACATGGCCTCACCAATGGTCCATAAGACATCTCTACTTTATGTTCTGTTCTCCTGCAATAAACAACAGCATTCAATTTGTCTTTCTTATCACTTGCTGTGGCTCTACATTCACTGTATGTGATTCATGTACCATGGCACCCAGAAATTCTGAACTTCAAAGTTCTGCAATTTATTTCAAATTAAATAAGACACTGCTTTTCTATTATTCCAATCAAAATGGACAAATTCACATTCTTCCAAATTATATCCCATCTGCCAAATGTTTACCCACTCACTTAACCAGTATATTTGTTTGCAGACCCTTTATGTCGACTTCACAACTTCCTTTCCTCTCTATCTTTATATTATTAACAAATTTAGCCACCATGCATTTAGTTCCTTCATCCAAATCATTTTTATAGATTGCAAATAATTGAGGATCCAGCACTGATCCCTGTGGCACTACTTATCACATCCTGCCAACCTGAAAATGACTTATTTATGTCCACCCATTACCCTACCCTCAGCCTAATGTATGCTACACAACCTTTCCCTCAAACTATGCCCACATCGATAGTTATGCAGCAACCAGTTGAGCTGAACAGGGCTAGTTGAAGGAATAGAGGAAGTCATCCAGGCAGAAAAAAAACAAACTGCGGAGACTGGAAATCAGAAAGAAAAACAGAAATTGCGGGGAAAACTTAGCAGGTCTGGCAGCATCAGTGGAGAGAAAGCAGAATTATCATTTTGGGTCCAGTGACCCTCCATCAGAACTGATGGTAGCTAGGAAAGGTTGGTATTTTTGCTGAAGATGAGGTGGAGAAAGAGGGGTAAGAGTAAATGATGGATGGAAATGGAGCCCAGAGAGACAGTTAAACGGTTGGGCAGACAAGGGAATGAGTAAAAGTTGGCCTGGGAGAATGATTAGATGCTAATGGGGTCTGTTAGTGACTGATGATGGGTTGTTGTGGTAGCAGCCCATGTGACGATAAAATCTGATTTGTAGGATTTGGGGTAAGGACATGGGGAAGCTGCTCAGGCCCTAAAGTTATTGAATCGATATTGAGTCCTGAAGGCTGCAGAGTCCCTCAGCTGAGAGTGAGATGCTGTTCTTCCAGCTTGCACTGAGCTTTGCTGGAGCAAGCCCTGAGACAGAAATGTTGCCCAGGGAACATAGTGGTGTGTTAAAGTGGCAGGCAGCAGGAACCTGAGGGTCACTTTGGTGGACAACATGTAGGCATTCCGCAAAGCAGTCACTAAATCTTGTTTCATCTCCCCAGTGTAGAGCAGATCATGTTGTGAGCACAAATACAGTAGGCTAGATTGAGTGGAGTGCAGATAAATCACTGCTTTGCCTGGAGGGTGTGTCTGGGGCGTTAGATGACAAGAAGGGAGGAAGTAAACAGGCAGGTGTTAATTCTTTTGCAATCGCTTGGGAAAGTGCCATGAAGGTGTTGGGAGTGGAGGAGGCATGGACCAAGGTGTCCCAGAGGGAACTGTCCCTGCAGAAGGCTGACAAGGAAGGGGAGGGGAATATATGCCTTGTGGTGGTATCCCACTGGAAGCGATGGAAATGGCAGCTAATAATCCTTTGGATGAGGATGATGGTGGAGTGGCAAGTGAGAACAAGGGGAGCCAATTGCTGCTGTGGGAGGGAAGAGAAGGAGATGTGTGGGAGATGGATTGGAGGGCCCTATCAATCATGGTGTGGAATCCTCAATTGAGGAAGAAGGTGGACATTTTGGAGACAACTTTGCAGAAGCTGGTATGATTGGAATGATGTGACAGAGTCAGACAAACTGGGAGAATGGAATAGTCTTGACAGGAAACAGGGTGTACGGATGTATAGTCAAGGGGACTGTGGGAGGCAGTGAGTTGGTAATGGATATCGGTGGCCAGCCTTTACACAGAAGTGGAAACAGAGATGTTGAGGGAGGAGTCAGAGATGAACCAGGTGAAGATGAGAGCAGGATAGGAATTAAAAGTGAAATTGATAAACTTTTCCATTTCCAGACAAGAGAGGGAAGCTGTATCGATGATGTCACTGTTTTACTGGAGAAAGAGTTGTAAGCAGGGGTCCAAGTAGGACTGGAACAAGGAATGCTTATATCCTCCACAACTAACAAGGATAACTGGGTCCCTTGCAGATGTTGTGGCCTCCCCTATGACCTGAAAGAGGGGAGTTAAAACAGAAGTGAGAATGAACTCAGTCAGGTGGTGGATGGGGATGGTTCAGGCCATTTTTCCAGGATGTATAAAGGGATGGAAATTCTGAAACTGACATAAACTATCAGGGAAATTGCAGATGTTAGTGGGAAAGGACTGGACAAGGGGAGAAAAGCGAGAGATGAAAAGCTAAGTTGTATGGGGCAGGAGTAGGCAGAACAATGGGTCTGCCCTGGCAGTCCAGTTTGTGGATTTTGGGAAGGAGGTAGAAGCAGGTTGTGTGGAATTGGGGGGGGGGGTTGGTGCTGCAATGAACTTTGAGGCAGTAGGGAGAGATCGCCAGATGAAATGAGATTAGTAACCATTGTGGATACAATGGCTTGATGTTAAATGGTGAGGTCATGATCTGGGGGAGATCGGGGGAAGTACCTGAGAGCTAGTGCTCAGACTCTGCAACGTAGAGGTGAGTCTGCCTGACAACAATGACATCATCCTTGTCAGCAGGCTTAATTACAAAGTCAGAATTGGATCTGAAGGACCTAGACAGTCCTCTTCTAGCAGGATATCCACAAATAACCGATCTGACTTTGATTTCAATAAACACAAACCCCATTTCCCATTCACAACATTCCCATGCCTTAGTGACATGCCTTTCTATTATTGACATCACAGTGTGATCTGGGTGGCACAGTGGCTCAGAGACTAGCAATGCCACTTCACAGTGCCAGGGACCCGGGTTCAATTCCTGCCATGGGCGACTGTCTATGTGGAGTTTGCATGTTCTTCCCATGTCTGCATGGGTTTCATCTGGGTGCTCCGGTTTCCTCCCACAATACAAAAAGATATGCAGGTCAGGTAATTTGGCCATGCTAAATTGCTCATTGTGTTAGGTGCATTAGTCAGGAGTAAATGTAGGGGAATGGGTCTGAGTGGGTTACTCTTCAGAAGGTTGGTGTGGACCTGTTGGGCTGAAGGGCCTGTTTCCGTACTGTAGGGAATCTAATCTAAAATGTTTTTTAAAAATCTTAGTTGGAGTGAGTGATAATTCTGGGTGTAGCTACATGCAGAAGTTTGTTTGTCCTGTTCTTCAGGACATCTGAATAAGTGTAGTTATATTTTTTTATGACTTGCTGCACTGTAGGTCATAGAGTCATACAGTCATAGAGATGTATAACATGGAAAGAGACCCTTTGGTCCAGCTTGTCCTTGCCGACCAGATATCCTAAATTAATGTCGTCCCATTTACCAACATTTGGCCTATATCCCTCTGAAACCTTCCTATAATTGTACCAGTCTCCACCACTTCCTCTGGCAGCTCATTCCATATATATAGCGCCCTGTGTGAAAAGGTTGCCTCTCAGGTCCCTTTTAAATCTCTTCCCTCTCACCTTAAACCTATGCCCTCTAGTTCAGGACTCTCTATCCCAGGGAAATGACCTTGTCTATTTACCCTATCCCTGTGTGATGATGCTGCTCCTTTAGCAAGGTTATGTCGTCTTTAGTTTTTTTAGTAAAAGTCAGTAAAAGACACAGACTGTGAAAAGTCTAAGTTTGAAGTGTTTTAGGGCCAATTTGATTATATGCAGTATAGACAGATTAGATTAGATTCTCTACAGTGTGGAAACAGGCTCTTCAGCCCAACAAGTCCACACCAACCCTCTGAAGAGCAACCCACCCAGACTCATCCCCCTACATTCACCCCTGACCAATGCCACTAACACTACAGGCAATTTAACATGGCCAATTCACCTGACCTGCACATCTTTGGACTGTGGGAGGAAACCGGAGCACCCGGAGCAAACCCATGCTGACACGGGGAGAATGTGCAAACTCCACACAGACAGTTGCCAGAGGTGGGAATTGAACCTGCATCCCTGGCGCTGTGAGGCAGCAGTGCTAACCACGAAGCCACCATGCAATCAGAGTAAGCAATGACATACAGATCACAGGGTGAAAAAATAAATTGGAAAGAGTAAGGCATACAGCTTACAATGCACAGGATGTGAGCTAGACAAGATCAACATTAACAAGATCAGCATTATGTGAAGTTACAGAGTCTGTGCATCAGTCTAATAACAGCAGGAAAGAAGCTGTTCTTGAACCTACTGGTACGTGTGTTCAAACTTCTGTATCTTCTGCCTGACGGAAGAGGTTGGAGGAGAGAACTATCAGAGTGCAATGGGTCTTTAATGTTGCTGGCAGCCACGTAATTGGAGTCCATGGGTAAGAAGTTGGCTTCTGTGATGGTCTGGGCTGTGCACACAATCTTCTGTACTTTCTTATACTCCTGGGTGGAACAGTTGCCATACCAAGCCATTATTCACTCACTTTCAATGCATCCTTAGGGATATGCCAAATTTCCTGAGCCACCTGAGGAAGAAGAGGCATTGTTGTGCTTTCTTGCCCACTGCTTCGACATGGGAAGTCCAGGTAAAGTTGTCAGTTATCGTCACTCCTAGGAACTTGACGCTCTCAACTTCGACTCTGTTGATGTAGATGGTGATGTAGATCCTGAAAGTCAATGATCAATTCTTTAGTTTTGCCAACGTTAAGAGAAAGGCTGTTATCATGGCATCATGTCGCCAAACCATCTATCTTCTTTCTGTATTCTTACTTATCGTTGTTTGATAACCTCCTATCCCAATAGTGTCATCAGCAAACTTCTAGATGGTGTTTGTTCAGAATTTGGCAACACAGTCATGGGTGTACAGGGAGTAAAGTACGCAGCTGAGAATATATCCTTGAGGGCTCCAGTGTTTGAGGACTATTGTGAAGGAGGTGCAGTTACCTATCTTCACCGATTGCAGTCTATGGATCAGAAAGCTGAGGATCCAGTTGCAGAGGGCAGAACCGAGACCTCGGTCTCAGAGTTTTGAGATCAGTCTGGTGGGGTTTATGGTTGTGAAGGCAGAGCTGGAGTCAATGAGCAGGGCATAAGCGTCGATTCTCCTGCTCCTTGGATGCTGCCTGACCTGCTGTGCTTTTCCAGCAACACATTTTTCAGCTCTGATCTCCAACATCTGCAGTCCTCACTTTCTCCTCAATGAGCAGGAGTCTGACATAGATGTCCCTGTTATCCAAATGTTCCAGGGATGAGTGCAGGGTTAGGGAAATGATGTCTGCTGTGGACCTGTGATATTGGTAGGCAAATTGCAGGGACTGAAGAAAGGACACTGAACCCAAAAAGTTAACTCTGCTTTCTCTCCACAGATGCTACCAGACAAGCTGCATTTTTCCAGCACTTTTTGTTTTTGTTTCTGATTTCAAGCATCTGCAGTTGTTTGGTTATTTTTTGCTGTGTGTTCGTTCATAGCTCTATCCAAGTAATACAACAAAATGTACAGGGTGTCCCTGATTTATAAAAACCCAAATTATGCATGCTCAAACTTACAACTGCAATCCCATACAGGGATGTTGCTTTAAAGCTCTGACATACAAATATTTCCTTTACTTACAAGCAGTTACTTTATAAATTATTCTGCATTGTTGATCCAACTTACATAAAAATCGACTTCTGACTGGACTGAGGAAATGAACCCTTTTGCAACTCAGCAACTGCCTGTATTGATAAGACATGAAGATAAGTTATTAACAGGCAAAGTAAGGGAGCCAAGCAGTTGTTTCTGTTTACTTGTGTGTCCCAGAGTGCTGCTAAAGAGCTTAAACTGAACTGTCTTTTTAAAAGATACATTGGTCTCTTGGTAGTTCAGCTGCATACATCTGTTTTATACTAGATTCATACCAATTCCAGCTTAAATTGCTATGCACATGAACAGATCTTGAAGAGTCCTCCTTCTGATGGACGGTGAATAGATTGCTTTATTTATACATATAAAAGGACAGGGTTTTTTTGTTCTTTGAATGTGAGAAGACCAACTTTTTTTTATTTTAAAGAGGTTGGTTACCTTGGTTTTTCAAATATCCTAAATTGAAACAAAGATTTTCAGTGGAATGAAAACAATTCTAATTGATGTGCTATTGCCTTATTATTCAGATTGTCATTCACTTATAATCACGGCCACTGGTAAGCTTCTCCGATTAATCTGCTATCGTGCTCTGTACCAAGTTTCATATTTCACCATGATCTTCCTTGAAGGAAACAGATTAATAAAATCCAAATATAGATTTAAAATCCTACTCATAATTTCAGGGCTAGCTATAATTAACAGTATTCATAGTTTGATCGCATTTTTAATTATCCAGCATTAAAAAAGTAAAAGAGATTCTGAAGCTTTTCCTTATACATAAGTTTTGGCAGTAAGTGGTAACAACTTTCATCTTCAAAACATTGTAGGAAGACACAGGAATACGTGTTGATGTCATAGAGGAATGAAAAGAATATGAGTTTCTGGTTAATAATTGTTAAATGTTCTGTAAATATGGATACTGTGTCTGATGATTGGTGAATGTTACTCCTGTATTCAGGGAAAAGAGAGGTGGACCCAGAAATTTTAGACAACCAAAGTTAATGAAAACAAATATCAGAAGTGACATAAAGTGGGCTATTGATTTGTTATCATCCCTTTTCCATTATCACATAATTCTAATCTACCCCCAGCTTGTAAAACCTAAATTCGGATAGAATTCTGAGTAATCTAAGAATTATGCAGTGGTCCTTAATTCTTCAAAAGACATTTGAAGTTCTACAGCTGAGGTTATAGAGATCAATGAGATTCACATTATTTATGGCAAATAATTTCATTGAATTGGAAACCGGCTTGGCAACAGCTAACGATTAGTGATGATGAGTGAAAGAACTTTGCTGGGAGGACATAGACTAAACAAAACAAAAACAAACCAAGGTCTTCGACTAGCTCCATACTTTAGTAACCTGTTTTCCACATTCTTGGAAAGTAAAAATTGGCCAGACTCTTTTGCCTGGACTTGATGGGAATTATAAACTGTCCAATGAGACTTCAGGCACCAGGACACCTTTGCCAAAGACCCAGCGCTATCCCAAGTAGTAGGTTAGCAGTGAAAGCTGGTTGGGGTACAAAGTTAATTGCTTGATTGCACTCTTGCCATCTTTGACTAACAAACCAACAAAAAATAATTTCACTAACTTTGCTGAGCCTTTTCTGGCCAGGCTGTTGCTTGCAACCATGTTTCACTAGCAGTTCTGCCTCTCTGTACAACTCAGTATGCAGCTGCACAGAGGACTTTTGTATATGATGCCCAAGGAGGTTATTAATACCCATTCCTCTTTGATGCAAAAGGTTAAAATTAGAACTTTTGATTCCATTGTGCTGAATAAATAAAACTGTGTAAAGGTTTTAAAAGAGAGGTTTACTTGAATTATACCAAGGATAAGAGTCTTACATTTTCTGGATGGATTTGGGAATTTGGCAATTTTCTCCTATGGCAGAGGGGCTTAAGGGGACAGTTAATTGAAGTGTCCACAAAATGTTTGCAGCTAATGGAGGTGTTCACAATTATGAAGCGCTTGGAAACAACAAGGAGAAATTGTTTCCAGTAACAGGAATGTTGGTTGCCAGAGGATATTTAAGATATGTGACAGAAGAGTGAGGGAATTGGGGTGAGGGAGGTAAGATTATTCCTTTGAGCAATATGTTGCAATCATCTGGAATGCTTTGCTTGAAGAAGTACTGAAAACATATAAGCCAGTGAAATTCAATGGGAATTTCATATATACTTTGGAAGGCAAATTTGTCAGGTTATGAGAAAAGAGCAGGGATCTATTTAATTATATTCCTCTTTCAAAGAGTTAGCACAGGCACAACAAGCTGAATGGCCTTCTCTTTGTCATAAGATTTTATGATTTTATAATGCTTGCAGATAGAGAATGTTCTGTGTATCCAAAAACGCAGGAATCACTGCCAGCAGTCTCTAAATCCAATAATTCTATTCAGCTCTTCGTATGTAACAAAGCTCTGCCAGCTGGGGCTGAGCCTAATATCTGTATCCAAATTCAAATTGCCTAAATTTGCATTTAGTCATGAATATATTTTATTTTTTTTTCTCATCCCTTTGGACCATGAACCAACTGCGGCCAAAAAGACGGGTGGGCAATCAGCTCCTCAGTTTCTTCCAGTGGCACAGCTGCTGGTGCTGTGGCACCCTGCCAACGATCCTTCCGTTATTATAAGAGTACATTTGGCCTACCCAGCACTCTGCTACAGCAGGATAGCTGCTATCAGGACATCAGTGATATGGGGGGGATTAGGAAGAAAATTAAGATTCCCACCAGTTAGTGATGCTAAACATTAATGCTTTGAATGCCTTCTTTCTTTCCAATTAAGAAATCAGAAATCTGAAATGAATAAAAAGCAATGACTTATTTGTCAGAATCCATTTTGGTGTAATTGAATTCAATGATAAATGCCTTGCTAGTAATATATATTGCTGTACAAATTACCGAACACTCAAGAGCTATTTAATGTGTGAACAGTTTGTTTGTTTTGTCTGTTTGATGATAGACCAATGAACATTTGTAGACAGCAGTTAATATGTGTGAAAAAGCAATTTATTCTATTGGTTTATTAGATTTAAGATTAACACCATTGCACTGGGCTAATGGGGTATTTAGTTTTATGGAGTAGGCTGTTAGGATAACCTAAAAATTACAGCCCTGTGTATTATTACCTCATTTCAGTAATTGTCAGCAGACCATATGTATATATTTATAAATATAATCATAGCAAGGCAGAATAATCATTCATCATTCTATGAATGTCCCTTTCCAAAAGGTTACAATGCTCTTGTACACTTAGCTACCGTACAGCTGTCACTCATAGCTTATGCCAGTACCTGGAAAGTTTTCTACTTAAATAATGTCTGAATTTTATACATAATATAAATTTTATAAAGCCCAATGGAAAAGAAGATCCTATTCCATGCCTTGAATGAAGGATTAATATTGCAGTGAAGAGAGCTTTGAGACAATAATAAGCCGAGCATTAAAGAGAAACTGAAGGTTGTAAAATAAAGTAAAGCCAGAAGATACCTGAAGGAGGTGGAAGAAAGAGTTTCAAATTCTTCTAAATATCTGGGTTATGAAATGATCAAATTGAGCATTTGTGCTTGTTTTGGGGGCAGACATTTGTCACGATGTTTGGGTTGACTGACCTTTATCGCATATTCTGACAGGGTTCAGGTTAGGCTATAAAGAAGCACTGTCTCTGGCAGATATATATAAATCACAGAATTAGAACAAAAGGGTTTGGACTCAATTTATGTCTACCCCTTTGTAATACCAGGCGCCATTGCTGACAATAGCTAGTGAAAGGGTAATTGATTGTCTAAATAAAAAATCCTGAACATAATCAAGTCTTTAGGAATAGCTGCAGGAACCTGCAACGTTCATTCAAGAGAATTTCACTTTCCTTGCCTATTACACACCAAGGATCTTTTACTAAAGGAGAATTGAAGAGAGAGCATCTGATGGTAGAGGCAGGCATGGTAGATTCACTTAAGATACGTCTGGACAGATGCATGAGTAGATGGGGAGCAGAGGGATGCAGATGCTTTGGAATTGGGCGACAGGTTTAGAGAGTGGATTTGGATCGGCTCAGGCTTGGAGGGCCGAAGGGCCTGTCTCTGGGCCGTGAATTTTCTTTGTCCTTGGGTTACAGATATTTTTCATCAGCCTGTTCAGATGTGTTATGACATACCTATCTAGAATCAGAGGTAGGATACACTACCACTGCACCACAGCCCTTGATCTGATTTTTTTAAAATGTTAATTTCTTTTTCCATAAGTGTTACCAAACCAGCTGAGTTTTTCCAGTGTTTGTTTCAGATTTCCAGCATCCACAGTATTTTGCTTAATTTCTGTATTGACCTTGTGAAGGTCATTCTGTAGCCTTTAGACAGGTTTAATCAATCAATCAATCAATCGGTTTGGGCATTTTATGATGCATCTCTGGAGCAGTTGGGACATGAACCCAGCTGTTATGTTTTTTAATCTACTTTTCTAATCAACCTGTTAAGAGATGTTTTATAGATCTCTGAAGCAAGTAGGACTTAAACCTGGGCCACCTAGTCCAAGGGTACAGACAGGACCACTGTGCCACAACAGCCCTTACTTGATAGCTGTAAAATGTACTTCCTGATTGAAATCATGTGGAAGGGAATATGGGTAGGAAACATGGAAGAGTCAGCAGGAAGTTGTAAGGTTTAACCAGTTAGTTAGGTAACACTAGATAAGAACCAGGCTTTGCTAACACCATTTCATTCAATCCCTGATCACTCTTACCAACCTTACTTGCTTGTTTCAAATCAAGCAGGTAAAACTGCCTGCACTATGAATCCAATTAAACATTGCACTTTAAAACAAACTCCGAATCACCATCTTGCCCATGCACCCAGCAAAATTATCCACCCAGGTCAACTTGCCAGGGTCTCCCATGTATAAAGCATTTCTGTTCATTGTTGCAGACTGATTTACAGCTCTAACAGTGGCACAGCTCTGAATCATGTCCTATAGATTTATACCTCGGAAATAAAGAGACTCTTTACCACACCAGCCAATACTTTCTCTGCCACGATAACTCAACTTACACGCAGCAATAGAGGTCCAAGAACTCTAAAAAGACAATTTGGTTTTTTTCACAGGTGCTAGATAACCAGAGATTGTGCGGATATTGATCATGTTATAACCCCTCCTGATTCCTCTCTTTTGTTTCATTCCTGAGCCAGTTACAACAGAGGAGAAAGTGAGGAGTGCAGATGCTGGAGATCAGAGCTTAAAAATGTGTTGCTGGAAAAGCGCAGCAGGTCCTTGGATGCTGCCTGACCTGCTGCGCTTTTCCAGCAACACATTTTTAAGCCCCAGTTACAACAGAGTTTGAACTTAAAAGGGGGTAATTTTGTCAGTTTAATAAATATGTACTTCCCTGCGTACAGATTGATGGAAAAGAAAAGCCAGTCAGGTTTCCCTCATTTAACAAGTAAATAGCTTTATTTCTAAAACTCACACCAGCAACAAAGTGGAAGCTATTAACCAAAGTTTTAAAATGTGCAAATACATCTAACTAGTGCAAAAAACAACAGGCAATATGTCCAAGCATACGTTAAAAAGACTAGAACACAGTAGAATGTCAGATCTTAAGACTTAGCCAAGTAACAAGTAAAGTCAGGAGAGAGAATTATTCATAGATTGCCCAGAGGCTTGTTTCCACTTGAAGGACTGCTATCCCTGCAGTAACTTCTGCTCCTGGAACATGCACTCTGTAGTCTAGGGTCATTGTCTTGTTCTCATACAGACAGTAGCATTGATATAGGGTTCATTTGCAATTCTCCCTTAAGAAATCTTTGCTTGTAGCTGCAAACTCTTCTTGTGGGCATCCAAAAAAGCATTAACAGTTTAGCTGTGATAGAGAGATTTCAAAGAAAGAAGAACAATACTGTTTCCTTTCTGTCCACTGTGGCAGCTATTCACTGACTGTTAGTTTAAAATCCAGAAATGTTTTTTCCACATGCAAGGGCTGGATTCAACGACCTGTCTTTGAGAGCTCTGAAGATTCCAAAAGCAGTTTGTTTTCTTTAAAAATGCAACAGTTTAGACCTGTCAATATTCTTCACTTTGAAAAGTGTTTTTTGCAGCAACTTCCACGATAATTGAACATATCTAACTGATGACATCAAAGTAATATTTTACATGACACATATTCTTAACCATTGTAGCTGTGTGGTTTTCTTTGCCCCAAATGTAAACAGGCTTCATTACAGATGGAGATGATTGAAACACACTCCTGGACATTCAATGGTGTTAGCATCTCTGAATTCTTCACTATTAACATCCTTGGGGTTACCATTGACCAGAAACTTAACTGCACTCACCACATAAACACGGTGGCTACAAAAGCAGATCAAAGCCAAGGAATACTGGCAAATAACTCACCTCCAGATTGACAAAGCCTGTCCACTAAATAGGCTGCTTCTGCAAAGTTTCGCCTCCTATGACAATATCTACTACTGAGGAATCAATCTAGCAAATATTCGCTATAAACTGTTAAAATGAGTTTATATTTCCTTAGTTAGGGAGACCAAAAATGTCCACCCTGCCTAGCTTGAGACGCCAATGGAGAAACAATGATTCAAGAGAGACCACCACCTTCAAATTTCCCTCAGCATTCATTCTTGGAAATATATCCACATTCCTTCACTGTCACTGGGTCCAAATCCTGGACTTCCCTCCCTAATGGCATTGTTGGTCAACCCACAGGAAGTACACTGCAGCCAATCAAGAAGTCAGCTCACCACCACCTTGTCAAGGGCAACTAGAGATGGGCAATAAATGCTGGCCAGCCAGCAATGCCCACATCCCACAAAATGAATTTTAAAAAAGGACAAAGCAGCCCGTTTGATTGACACGACAGCCACAAACATCTCCTCCCTCTACCACCAATGCTCAGTAGCAGCACTCTGTACTATATACAAGATGTACTGCAGAAATTTATCCTGAGACACCATCTTCTAAGCCCATGACCGACTTCCATCTGGGAGGACAAGGGCACCAAATCCATGAGAACACCACCAATTGCAAATTCCTCCAAACCATGCCGATTCGGAACTTTATTGAAATCCCTTTGTAGTCGCTGCATCAAAATCTTGGAATTTCCTCCCTAATGGCATTGTGGATCAATCTACAACATCTGGGCTGCGACAGTTCAGGAAGGCAGCTCAACACTATACCTTCTCAAGGGCAGTTAGGGACAGCCAGCAACACCCACATGTCACGAGTGATTACAAATAAAACATCTAGAAATAAAAATAAAAGAAATTGAAATAGAGTCGGTCAGTTCATCTCCAGAGCCTGCTCTCCCATGCATTTAAGTGATCTGATTGTGGCCTTCACTCCAGTTTGCAGTCTATCTTCCATAACCCTTGACTCCTTTGTCAATCAAAAATCTGTCTTGCTGAGCTTTGAATATACTAAATGACTCCATCTCCACTGTTCGTGAGGTAAGGGAATTCCAGAATTTATGAATTTTGAGAGAAAGCAATATCTTGTCTTAAAATGGAGATCGCTTATTTTTTTTAAAAATGTGTCTCAGACTTCCTTATAAGGAGAAACATCCCCTCAGAATTGTAAATGTTTCAATCAGGTCTTATTTCATTAAACTCTATTAAATTCCAATGAATTTTAACCAACCTGCTCAACCTTTGCTCATAAAATAAACCCCGATCCCAAAGATCAGCTTAATGAACATTCCCTGACTGCTGAAATGCAATTACAGCCCTCCTTCAGAAAGGAGACCACAATTATATGCAGTACCTCAGATTCAGTATCACCAAGGCCATATACAGCTATAGCAACAATTTTCTACTTCTATACTGAATTTCTTTTGCAAGAAATTGCAGCATTCAATTTGTCTTCTCAATTGTTTGCTGCTCCTGTATGCTAATGGTTTATGATTCACTATCCAGGGCATTCAGATCCCCTGGGACTACATCTACCAACTCTTCCCACTTAAATAATATCCTACTTCTCTATTCTTCCTGAAAAAGTGGACAAACTCTCAGTTTCCAACATTATACACCATCTTGTCCACTCACTGTCGCTATCTAAATGTCTTTGCAGGCTCCTTGTGTCCTCTTCACATCTTATTCTCCTACCTTTCTTTGTAGTATTAACAAATTTAGCTCAGCTACATTCTCATCCTTATATCAAGGTAATTGATATAAATTATAAATAGTTGAGTCTTCCATGCAGATCTTTATGTGTGCCACTAGTGACTAATTGCTGATCCAAAAAAAAGATTAATTTATCCCTACTGTTTGTTTCCCATTACAGCTAACCAGCCCTCCTTCCGTACTAACATGCAACCCCAAAAACAGAGTTCTCTCCTTGTGCAAGATGCTTTGGATGGCGCTTTATTAAATTTGATTTAGAAATCAAAATATGTTACATCTACTTGTTGCCCATTATCTACCTTCCTTTTTCTAATTTCCATTGCTTCTGAAATGTAGTCACGTTGATTCAGGCAGATGAAGAGTATTCCATTACATTTGACATGTGCTACATCAATGGCAGAAAGGCTTTAGGCAGTTAGGAGGTGATACCAAACTTTGATCTCCTGTAGTATTCCTGATATTTATCTGGATGATCCTCTTCTGTTTCTTGTCAATGGTGTCTGTCAGCTTTTTGGTGCCTATTTGCATGGATTTTCCCAAACACTTGAAAAACTAAACTTTGGATATTATCAAAAGTTACAAACATCAGTTAAAACCAATTGTGTGATCTGTGCATCTAAAACTACATTTGTGAGCCAGGAATATTTACATGGAAGGCAGTTAGCAAAATATACAAGAAAAGGTGACAGTACTATTTTTAAGATTCTGAAATATGTGCAGGGACTACCACTCAGTAAGCTAGGATAGTGGGCCTGTTTTTAAATTTGTAAGTGAAGGGTTTGAGCAAGTTAAAAATTTACCTGACGCGTTTCAAGACTTAAATAATCGTAAGGACACAGGGGGTCTTTTGTTGGTGTACCCTGATAGTCGATGGTAAATTACTTTCACAATGTTTTGCTAAAAGTTATGAATTGTTAGAAAGACTGCAAAAACCTCTTTGCCTAAACAATGAACCTGTTGTAAATCAGAAAGAATTTAACCATGTCTTGTTGGTTTGTAGAATCTAGTAGGAGTTTCTAATTTGGGCACAATTGGCAACCTGGGCATAAATTACATGCAAAACTGCACTTGGTTTCTGAAGGTGGAGTTATGCTTCAAGCTTCCAGTCATTTCATTTGCATAATCATAAACATAGGATATAACCTGTGACTGGCCCAAACAATGAATTTGGTGTTGAGGGGTACTTAATAAAGCATCAAAGTGGCAGGTGGGGACAATCCAATCAATTTGATTTTGCTTGCACAATTAAGTTGTTCAAATTAATCCCTTCTACCTATTCAGTTCAGAAGTCCCTCATTCAAATGGGATGTACTATCAGGTAAGACCAGAACAGTAAATTGATGAATAATATTAAATTTCATCGAATATAAGCAAACAACATAAGAGTACGAAGCAAAAAACATGAAAATTATCTTCCAGAAATACATGACAGACTCCAGACAAAACAAGACAGTAAAGAAACACTGAGCAGATACAAGACAGACTTCTTATTCAATCTGAATTCCCATTCATGAACATGAAAACTTCTTTCATGAGATAAATACATCAAAGTTCCCAGCAATAGAAATCCCTGACTATCTTGCTCTGAAACCTGACTCTTCAAAACGCCGCATTTCCCAC
Organism: Chiloscyllium punctatum; assembly: GCF_047496795.1. Taxonomy (NCBI): domain Eukaryota; kingdom Metazoa; phylum Chordata; class Chondrichthyes; order Orectolobiformes; family Hemiscylliidae; genus Chiloscyllium; species Chiloscyllium punctatum. The sequence continues at coordinate 38,716,271 of NC_092750.1, read as the reverse complement.
CTTAACAGGAATGAGATCACTTTTAGATGAGTATAAATTCCAGCTATTGCAAGCTAAAACCTCAACCTTCAGAGCTAGAAAGTAATTTGGAACAGTGAGCTGAAGATAGCTTTTCCAAGAAATCATGCGATTTAAGCGAAGTGAATGGATAAACTACCCGGTGAGCTCATTGCTGGTATGTTTCTTAAATGAAACTCAAACACCTCTCTGACAGACAACTTGGAGCACAAGTGGGTTGAATTCAGTAGAAAGGATTAATTCCAGAAGAGGGCTATTTTTAATTTTTGGAGGTCTTTAGGCCAGAGCTGGCAAGAAATCTTAAGCAATTATTGAAGCCTCAAAGTTGTTTAAGTCAGAGAAATGTTTGTCTGTCTATCTCAGGGAGAGACAGTAACAAAGAGAATCATATATGGTCAATGTGTAGAATGTCACCAAAAATAAATGCTTGCAACCTCATTATTTCAAGAGGAAGTTTTAAGGTGAATGTAGGACTGATACTTCATTGAAATAGAGTGTTTGTAAAGAATATTTTTGGGAAAAAAGATTTGTATCTTTCTTTTTGAGGATTCTGGGTCATCCAAGATGGAGGATGGGAAAAATTTCTGGCTGTAACAGCTGCTCCTTTTTTTGAGGTATTTTAGGTGCTAGAGGTGATTTCCTCGAATCCCAGGAGCACCGATTACTGTTTCATATGCTGTTGCATTGTTTTGGAACTTTGAAAAATAAAAGTCAAAACAACAGCAGTTTTAAAAGGGAGAAGAACAGACAAAAGAACCATATGATGAGGACAGAGACAGAGACAGAGACTGAACCTGCACAGTTACTGCCTTTGTTGTTTTAAATTCATGTATTGCTGGACATCAGAGTGCGTCTGGGAAAATTAACAAAAACTGAAATTCACAACTAATCTTGGAGGAACCTGTTTGGGCAAAGTTCACAGCAAAAGTTCACAGCACAGAATCAGATAAGTTAATCGTTGTTTTAAGTCTGTCCAACAGAAAGGCTGCAGTAGTGAGTAGAGTGGGTTCTTTCTTGATTATATGTCTTTGGAGATATGTCTCTTGATTAAACTTAAAATATTAGCCATAACTATTAATTTAACCTGGGGCAGTGTTTTGTAGAGGAATAAGATGGTGTTATTTTCAGGGTCTGTAAATTGTGAAGGAGCAAAAATGGCCTTTAGTAGAGTGATATGTTCTTATTGTCAGATGTGGGAGTTTAAAGTTTAAGGGTTACTGCGGATCATATCTGCCATAAATGCTGTTGGATGTGAATCCTATCAGATTGAATGGATCTGTTGGAGACACAGTTGAAGCAATGAGGAATTTGCAACAGCAACAGTATGTGATGGATGACAGTTATAGGAAGGGGGGGAAGTCTCAGAAACAGTCACATAGATGGTTTAACTCCAGGAAAGGTAAGAGAGGTAGGCACCTAGTGCAGGAGTCTTTTGTGGATATACCCATTTCAAACAGGTATGCCGTTTTGGAAAATGTAGGGGGTGATGGATTCTCAGGGAATGTAGCACGTACAGCCAAGTTTCTGGTATTGAGACTGGCTCTAATGCAACGAGGGGTATGTTGGGTTCCAAGAGATCAATTGTGTTAGGGGATTCTGTAGTCCAAGATACAGACAGAGATTTCTGTGGCCAGCAGTGAAAAAGCAGAATGGTGTGTTGCTTTCCTGGTGTCAGGATTAAGGATGTCTCAGAGATGGTGCAGAATGTTCTCACTGGGAAGAGGGGCCAGCAAGAGGTCATTGTCCACATTGGAACCAACGACAGAGGAAGGGAAAAGGTTGAGATTCTGAAGGGTGATTACAGAGAGTTAGGCAGAAATTTAATAAAAGAAGTCCTCGAGAGTAGTAATATCTGGATTACTCCCGGTGCTACGAGCTAGTGAGGGCAGGAATAGGAGGATAGAGCAGATCAATGCATGGCTGAGGAGTTGGTGTATGGGAGAAGGATTCACATTTTTGGATCATTGGAATCACTTTTGGGATAGAAGTGACCTGTACAAGAAGGATGGATTGCACCTAAATTGGAAGGGGACTAATATACTGGCAGGGAAATTTGCTAGAGCTGCTTGGGAGCATTTAAACTAGTAAGGTGGTGGGGGGGGGATCCCAGGGAGATAGTGAGGAAAGAGATCAATCTGAGACTGGTGCAGTTGAGAACAGAAGCGAGTCAAACAGTCAGGTCAGGCAGGGACAAGATAGGACTAATAAATTAAACTGCATTTATTTCAATGCAAGGAGCCTAACAGGGAAGGCAGATGAACTCAGGGCATGGTTAGGAACATGGGACTGGGATATCATAGCAATTACAGAAACATGGCTCAGGGATGGGCAAGACTGGCAGCTTAATGTTCCAGGATACAAATGCTACAGAAAGGATAGAAAGGGAGGCAAGAGAGGAGGGGGAGTGGCATTTTTGACAAGGGATAGCATTACATATGTGCTGAGGGAGGATATTCCCCAAAATACATCCAGGGAAGTTATTTGGGTGGAACTGAGAAATAAGAAAGGGATGATCACCTTATTGGGAATGTTAGACCCCATAATAGTCAGAGAGAAATTGAGAAACAAACTTGTAAGGAGATCTCAGCTATCTGTAAGAATAATAAGGTGGTTATGGTAGGGGATTTTAACTTTCCAAACATAGACTGGGACTGCCATAGTGTTAAGGGATTAGATGGAGAGAAATTTCTTAAGTGCGTACAAGACAATTTTCTGATTCAGTATGTGGATGTACCTACTAGAGAAGGTGCAAAATTTGACTTACTCTTGGGAAATAAGGCAGGGCAGGTGACTGAGGTGTCAGTGGGGGAGCACTTCGGGCCCAGTGACCATAATTCTATTAGATTTAAAATTTAGTGATGGAAGAGGATAGACCAGATTTAAAAGTTGAAGTTCTAAATTGAAGAAGGGCCAATTCTGACAGAAGAACTTTCAAAAGCTTATTCGGGGCAGATGTTTGCAGGTAAAGGGACGGCTGGAAAATGGGAAGTGTTCAGGAAAGCTATAAGAGAATCCAGAGAAAGTATATTCCTGTTAGGGTGAAAGGAAAGGCTGGTAGGTATAGGGAATGCTGGATGACTAAAGAAATTGAAGGTTTGGTTAAGAAAAAGGAGGAAGCATATGTAAGGTATAGACAGGATAGATCGAGTGAATCCTTAGAAGAGTATAAAGGAAGGAGGAATATCAGCAGGGTAAGAGGAGACTTAAAAAGATAGCTTTGGCAAATAGAATTAAGGAGAATCCAAAGGGTTTTTACAAATACATTGAGGACAAAAGGGTAACTAGGGAGAGAATAGGGCCCCTCAAAGATCAGCAAGGTGACTTTTGTGAGGAGCTGCAGAAAATGGGGGAGATATCAAATGAGTATTTTGCATCAGTATTTACTGTGGAAAGGATATGGAAGATATAGACTGTAGGGAAATAGATGGTGACATCTTGCAAAATGTCCAGATTACAGAGGAGGAAGTGCTGGATGTCTTGAAATGGGTAAAGGTGGATAAATCCCCAGGACCTGATCAGGTGTACCTGAGAACTCTGTGGGAAGCTGGAGAAGTGATTGCTGGGCCTCTTGCTGGGATATTTGTATTATCGATAGTCACAGGTGAGGTGCCGGAAGACTGGAGGTTGGCAAACGTGGTGCCACTGTTTAAGAAGGGCGGTAAAGACAAGCCTGACCTTGGTGGTGGGCAAGCTGTTGGAGGGAATACTGAGGGACAGGATGTACATGTATTTGGAAAGGCAAGAACAGATTGGGGATAGTTAACATGGCTTTGTGCATGGGAAATCATGTCTCACAAACGTGATTGAGTTTTTTGAAGAAGTAACAAAGAAGATTGATGAGGGCAGAGCAGTAGATGTGATCTATATGGACTTCAGTAAGGCATTCGACAAGGTTCCCCATGGGAGACTGATTAGCAAGGTTAGATCTCATGGAATACAGGGAGAACTAGCCATTTGGAAACAGAACTGACTCAAAAGTAGAAGACAGGGGGTGGTGGTGGAGGGTTGTTTTTCAGACTGGAGGCCTGTGACCAGTGGAGTGCCACAAGGATTGGTGTTGGGTCCGCTACTTTTTCTCATTTACATAAATGATTTGGATGCAAGCATAAGAGGTACAGTTAGTAAGTTTGCAGATGACGCCAAAATTGAAGAAGGTTACCTCAGATTACAACAGGATCTTGATCAGAATAGCCAATGGGCTGAGAAGTGGCAGATGCAGTTTAATTCAGATAAATGCAAGGTGCTGCATTTTGGGAAAACAAATCTTAGTAGGACTTATGCACTTAATGGTAAGGTCCGAGGGAGTGTTGCTGAACAAAGAGACCTTGGAGTGCAGGTTCATAGCTCCTTGAAAGTGGAGCCGCAAGTAGATAGGATAGTGAAGAAGGCGTTTGACATGCTTTCCTTTATTGGTCAGAGTATTGAGTACAGGAGTTGGGAGGTCATGTTGCGGCTGTACAGGACATTGGTTAGGCCACTGTTGGAATATTGCGTGCAATTCTGGTCTTCCTATCAGAAAGGTGTTGTGAAACTTGAAAGGGTTCAGAAAAGATTTAGAATTATGTTGCCAGGGTTGGAGGATTTGAGCTATAGGGAGAGGCTGAACAGGCTGGGGCCGTTTTCCCTGGAGAGTCGGAGGCTGAGGGGTGACCTTATAGAGGTTTACAAAATCATGAGGGGCATGGAGAGGGTAAATAGGCAAAGTCTTTTCCCTGGGGTCGGGGAGTCCAGAACTAGAGGCATAGGTTTAGGGTGAGAGGGGAAAGATATAAAAGAGACCCAAGGGGCAACTTTTACACAGAGGATGGTAGATGTATGGAATGAGCTGGCAAAGGAAGTGGTGGAGGCTAGTACAATTGCAACATTTAAAAGGCATATGGATGGGTATATGAATATGAAGGGTTTGAAGGGATATGGGCCAGGTGTTGGCAGGTGGGACTAGATTGGGTTGGGATATCTGGTCGGCTTGGACGGGTTGGACCGAAGGGTCTGTTTCCATGCTGTACGTCTCTATGACTGAATGCTGATACCAGATCTTTCAACATTGTCATACATACACATGTATTGCAAGCAAGCAGTATTGTAGAGAATGATTTTTTTTTCTTGAATTTAACAAAATGTGGTGATTATCTGGAGTATAATTTCCAATACCCAGATGCCTGTCTCTGTCGTGTAGACTGAAAATATGCATGTGTTATGAGAAAATCCAGACATAGCTGACTGAAGACATTGCATGGAGAAATTTAACTTTCTGATGGGCAATTCTCCTGCATCTAAAAACCTCTGAAAAAAGCCCCTTTATGGTGGAGAATTTTGAGAGTTCCAATCCACTTTAGTTTGTTAGTTACCAGGGAAAGGTTAGAGGGTTAAAACCTCCTATGCCTCCTCAGTAGCTGTAAAACTGAGCCCCTGACTCACCAAAGAGACCCTCAAGTACACTCCCGACCAGAGACACTGGCTATCCCTGATCAGACTCCCACCCCTGAGCAGACACCCCTCCCCAATCCAGTCTGACATTGCTGGACCTATTACCAGTCCCTCTCAAGACAACACTACACCCCTAGCCCAACTGTGTCAGACCAGATACTGTTCTCAACTGACCCCAGAATGAGCAACTTCCCACTTCCTGACCCTGTCAGACACAACACTACTCCCCAGATCCAACACTTTCCTCCTGACCTAACCACACCATTCTAAAAATGATACTCTATGTGACAGACATGCCAACTCCCCTGCCCACGACACTGTCCATGTTCCAAAACTTGACAGACTAGTGTCCTAACCCCTCACCCATTTGGTAACTAGCCCTCAACCTGCCTGGCATTCTAAATCCTAAACCTCCTGGTACCCTATGCAGCTCATGTACCTGGCAAACTAACCTCTCTACCACCTACTACCCTAACCTCCTCATCCACCTGATACCCCATGAACCTACCTGGCACCTTACCAACCAATTCACCTGGGACCCTAATCTCACCCACCTGCCACCCTAAGCTCCTCACCCATCTGGCATTCAACACTATGAATGTACCTGGCACACTAGCTGCCAAACCACCTGTGACCCTAATCTTACTCAGCTGCTATCCTAACTCCTCACCCAGCCACCATCCCACTACCCTAACTCAGCTGACACCCATGCCCATCTCGTACTCTCATCCATCTACCATATACCTCCCCAGCTCAGAGTCAAAAAGTGTGTTGCTAGAAAAGCACAGCCAGTTAGGCAGCACTCGAGGAGCAGGAGAGTCAACATTTCGAGCATTAGCTCTTCATCAGGACTGGGGACAGGGAAGGTGGTGGCCCAAGGGGGCTGAAAGATAAATGAGGGGGAGGGTAAGGTAACTAGGAATGTGATATGGAGATGAAGATGGCAGTACTATGCATCTCCCCAGCTCACTTTATACACCACCGCTCACCCAACTGGCACACGGCCTCCTACCCAACTCATCCCCTATCCATCCTACCCATTTTACAACATCCCCTCAGTTGCTTTGAACACTTACCTCATTACTTCAAACAATTCAACTCGTGAAATATAACAGCAAGGCCTTAAGAAAAGGTCAGGTCTTACCCAACAGCTCTGCTTCTGTACTGAGT